>NC_142254.1:21521443-21822440 GCF_052056855.1 Sturnus vulgaris
GGTTCTTGAGCACTTACAAATCAGTTGATAAATGCAACCCAAAAGCCACCCTGCTAGGAGCTTCAGCACCTTTCCCAAGCCTCCCAGCTCATCCACTGGAAAAGGTAAATCACGACTACACCTGGAACAATGTCATTTGTTTGCTTTAATACGAAGATTAACGGTTGGCTTTTATTCTCTGGAACCAAAACTTCTTTGAGCAGGGATTGCTGTAAGAAGTTTTAATTCAGAGCACAAATAACTACTGTCTTTCAAGGTGTTTGCCATCTCTCATTGAGCTGAGGTGCTAGTGGTCACTGCTTTCAACGAAACAGATTGTTTTGTCCTAAACAGGAATCTCAGCTCTCTGGGTTCATTCCCTTAGGTTTCTGTTTCGAGCACATGAAGTGCCAATGGGATTTATTTTAGTTGGAGCCGTTCCTGGGCAAGGCAAGGTAGTTTTCTATCCATTATTTGCACAGAACACCAGCTCCAAGCATAGACACCTTCTGTAAAGGCAGCTTCATCCCTCCTGGGACAGAAGGTGACAGCATGCTAAGGACAACCCCCAGTCTTCATATCACTGTGGAGGGCAGGTGGGGTACCAGGCTCTTAGGGAGGTGCTGTTTTTGTGCAAAATGCCTGCTATAGCCAGGAATAAGATTAATAATTTAGAAGATCTGTGCAGACCTAGCCCTGATCTGTCATAGTCCCCAGGGGCTTCTGCCCACCCTGAACTGTGCTGTAGGATAATGGTGGATAGCTTGGCAGCAGCAAGAGCCACCTGGCTATTTATGGCAGATGTAAGGAGTCACAGGTGTTTTGTGGCTGGAGTGGCATACACATAGTATGAAGAGGGCAGCCCAGTGCTGCGTGTTGCCACTAGGGAGACTCTTCTACATCCAGGCACTGGACTCACATCAGCAGGTGCCACAGGCTGGTGTGGCAGGGTAGGCAAGCAGAGAAGTGACCTAAGTGCTTTCCAAGAGGTGACTCCAGAGGTTCTGCACAGTGCAGGTGAGCAGCCCCATGCCTGTTGTATTTTTGGCAAGCCTTGGTACTGGAAGCAGTGGAACAGCACCAGTCTGACTCTTTGTCTTTGTGGCTGCTAGGGGAGCAAGTCTTTGCAGGGCTGGAGGAGCAAGCCCGCCAAGCCATGATGAAAAACAACTTTTCTGGAACTCTTGGGGACCAAAGGCCAACAATTCGTCCACTGCAGGACCCTGACTCCAGCAGCAGTGAGTTCTGCCCCTTCCAGTAACACCAAGGTAGTAGACTGGGGAGACTCTGGAAAGGGGTGAGGCTGAGGGCTGCACAGTGTGTGTGGGTCCTCTGAGGACCACCTTACCCAGCTCTTCCTCTGGGATTGCCCTTTGCTTCAGCACAGGACTTTGTCCTAAGGACTGGACCAGCACAGCACAGACTGGGCAATGCCATGGGACCCAATCCCATTTCACCAGAGCAGGGTGGGATCAGCAGCAGCTCCACCTGGCAGTTGTCGAGCAAGGCAGTGCAAGAGGCCATGCCTGGGGACTCAGGTGCCCTAGTCTGAGTGTAACTGGAACCCCTAGTGGAAGGGGGTGGGGGGAGGCCCCTTGTAATGCTGGTCAGGACAGTTAAGGCCTATGAGGGCCCTCGGGGTCCTGACACTTGGTATAACTGTTCTGCATATTTTAGGTGGCAGTGATGATGAGGAAACCACTCAGGATGAAGTTTCTTCCCATACGTCTGAGGAAGATGGCTCAATGGTGAAAGTGAAGAAGGAATTAGAAAATGCAGAACGACCTGTGGCTGGAACCCCACTGATGAGAGAAAATGAGGCAAGTGTGTACTGGCTCTGCACTCACTGTAGCCTGCAGGGAGAGAGAAGGGTACTGTCTAAACACTTCCTCGCCTCATCATGTTTCTTTATCTTTCTCTCCCTCCCACCTCCTCCAAACAATGTCTCCTGGCAGGAGGGAAGGGTGTGAAGAGGTTTTTGGCTTCCTAGAACAGGAGACGGCAGGCACAAACTGGCCAAGATGTTTGCAGAGTGTGTTCCCTTCCCTTGGTTCTGGTGCCATTCTCCAGTTGGCTTCCCCTTGCCACAGAACAGGCCCTGCCTTCTAGAGTCACTTGTGCTGGGTGCAAGTGAGGCTGTGAGGCCTCTGCCTCCTCTCTGTGAGATGCAGGAGTTTTGCTCAGAGGCTACAGGAAGGAGGTTCCTTTCAGATGTCAAGCACCCAAAGCAGCCCTGGGAGGAGCTGAGGAAGGGTGGTGTGCCCGCGGGGTCTGTGTGCCTTACACCAAAGTGCCTCTTCCTGCCCCTAGGTGCCTGAGAGTGTGAACGCTGAGCCCATGCTGGGACTGTCACAATGCCCCCTCTGCCAGCTGGAGTGTGGGAGCAGAGATCAGCTCATTGCACATGTATACCAGGTAGGGATAGTTCCAAACTCTGCAGTGTCTCTGGCCTGAAGAGACCAAAATCCAGAAATAACTCAAAGCACAGGGTAATTTTGTTCTGGTCTTTGCAAACACAGAACTGAGTTTCTAGCTAGGATGTGACTGAAGTTTACAGCTGTAGACTGTGTCCAGGGACCAGAGGGTGTCTGGGAGACAGAATTAGCAAGGCTCTGGTCTACAGATCTGGAAAACATAACTCAATGCCAAGGCAGTCTCTGCAAGTACTTCAGGCTAAAACCAGGCAGTTCCTTCAAACTAAACATGGAAGCAATTTTTACATCATTCAGTGAGAAAAGAAACCTTCCTCCTGATAATTTATTTTATATTTCATTACAGTTCCTGTAATTACCCATGAGAATAGCTGTTCTTCCTCAAAATTATTCTAGTTTTGCAAGAAATCTGGGGTTAAATCTTAGGTTTTGTTGTCAGTGCTTTCTTCATAGCACATCAAAGTCTGTAGTAAAATGAATGAAGCAGAACTGAATTGGCCACTTACCTGTACCAGGTGTCTCCATCTAAGTGCTTCCTCACCAGCATCCTGCCTTGCTATTAATTGAGTCACATTTTGTCCTGCACCAGCAGCTCCTCAAATGCATTCCTGAAAACAAGGGTCAGGTCTTACAATCCAAGTGTTTTGGCCTTAATTTTTTCTCCTGCGCTGGAGTTGAGCCGTAAGAGGTTTCCTCCTCGTTTGACACACCAAGTTACTTGTCTTGAGCTTAGTCTAAAAGCTGGCAGAGGTTTAGTGCTAAATGGTTCCCATTCCAAGAGGCTGAACCGAATGGTTTGAGCATGCCTTGGACTGGGCAGGAGCTGGGCAATGTGTAACTACCACCTGAGTGGTTGTTTTGCAGCACACTGGAGCGGTGGTGAGTGCCAAGAGCTACCTGTGTCCTGTGTGTGGCAGAGCCCTCAGCTCCCCAGGATCCCTTGGGAGGCATCTCCTGATCCACTCAGAGGACCAGCTGTCCAACTGTGCAGTTTGTGGAGCACGCTTCACCAGCCACGCCACCTTCAACAGGTCAGGGTCACCCTGGCCAGTGAGTGGGCTAGGGCAGCACATTAAAGATTAGGTGGGTTGCCTTGGATGACTCGGAAGTTGTGGCTCTGGACCCACTGAGGCCTGCAGAACAGTGCTAAACACCCCTACTGAGTGAGATTCTCTTGAAGCCTTCCTGTCTGCAGCTCTGCATCCCCTGCCAAGATGTCTGCAGGCTGAGCTGGTAAAAGGGTCTTTCATAGCACTGTGCAGAGCCAGAGAAGTGCAGAAAGCACTGTGGGTTCCAGTCACTGGAAGACAGTCCACCCCTTCTCTTGACCAGCAATCCATTGGAGTAAGGCTGCACTATCCGGATATGTTCATCATGTCCAGAGCAGGACTACAGGCAGAGATCAAAATGTTCTTTCTTTATGTCCTGCCTAATGGGAGATTATCCACTGACCAGTGGAACGGGGATAAAAGGAGAAATTCAGAGATGATGGGGAGGAGCAGCTTGCTGGTTTATTCCCACTCTTGCACTCTTCCAACCCAGATACTGCTCTGGAATAATCCACTTTCTTACCCTGGATGGGATAGTGTTTTATTTTAGATACTCACACATATTTGTGGGCAAATGATTTAGCAGAGGTCTCTGCCATGGGCTGTAGTGGGATTGTTCGTGGCAGCCCATGGGCACGCAGACACGGGGACTCTGCCCACAGCACCAAGCCTCTGACTCCGTTCCTCCTGCTTTGCAGTGAGAAGCTGCCGGAGGTGCTCAGTGCAGATCGCCTGCTGGCGCCCCAGAGCCAGGGCCCCTCCAGCGCTGAGGGGAAGGATGTCGCCTTTTGCGCCCCCGTGTATCCCGCGGGCATCCTCCTGGTGTGCAACAACTGCGCTGCGTACCGCAAGCTGCTGGAGGCGCAGAGCCCCGGCATGCGCAAGTGGGCCCTGCGGCGCCAGAACGAGCCCCTGGAAGTGCGGCTGCAGCGCCTGGAGCGGGAGCGCACAGCCAAGAAGAGCCGGCGGGACAATGAGACGCCCGAGGAGCGCGAGGTGAGGCGCATGCGGGACCGGGAAGCCAAGCGGCTGCAGCGCATGCAGGAGACGGACGAGCAGCGTGCGCGGCGGCTGCAGAGGGACCGGGAGGCCATGCGCCTGAAACGCGCCAACGAGACCCCCGAGAAGCGACAAGCCCGGCTCATCCGCGAGCGCGAGGCCAAGAGGCTCAAGCGGCGCCTGGAGAAAATGGATATGATGCTCCGGGCACAGTTTGGCCAGGACCCCTCTGCCATGGCCGCTTTGGCAGCTGAGATGAACTTTTTTCAGCTGCCGGTGAACAATGTGGAGCTGGAGAGCCAGCTGCTGGGCAAAATGACCTTTGAGGAGCAGAGCAACAGTGCGTTGCACTAAACCACAGCCGCGAACTGCGCTGCCTTTGCTGCGCCTGCCACATGTGCACTAGCAGGTTTCTGCGCTCAGGAGGCTGCTGTGGGTCCCTGCCTGACCCTCCCTGACAGGTGGTTCTGGTTTTCCTCTGAACCCAGGAGAACAGAGCCGAGAGATGCCTGCCAAAGCAGCTCTGGTGGAGCAGATTCTGAGGATACATTCTGCTCTGGGGGCCAAAGTCACAGCCTGTGACAGAAAGAAAATAAATTAATGTATTAATTAACATTAATTAATGTTCACGTGTATTAGTCCCCTTCTTTACCTTTTGTGCTTTGTCCTGTTTTTGGGCCCTTGCCCTGTAAATGGGTTTAGATTGCTGCAGTTCTGCTGTAGGTGAAACCTACCACAATAAAAAAGGATCTTGTTTGCTGCAGCATGAATTACAGACCTGAAGACAGACAGCCCACAAGTCCTCCAGGAGTAAATCCTTTGCAGTTTGTGCCCATAAAAAGGAAACAAAGGAGGATGTCCTTCTGGAAATACCGGTGCACACCCTTTTTTTAAACATCGTTGTTACATACTTAGTTGCAGTACCATCCATGGAAAAACTGAGGAACCTGAGGTCCTGTTTTAAGATACCCCATAAAAACAGCGAAAGAAAGGCTGGCCAAGGTAAACAAATAGAAAACAAGTTTGCTGTTTTACGCACAAGTTAATTTTCACTTGTACAGAATTTCAGGCTTGCAAGTGAAAGAGTTGATTGAATGGTAAATAATAGAGTAGGTCAGTTTCTAAGACTCTACGGGTTTGCTTTTCAGGCAAAATGTGATTGTAGCCTGTGCCTACAGGAAAAGGTTCCCCTTTCTAATAGAAATCGCTATTAAAACTATGCAACTATGGAAATTCTATCTAGGCATCTTTAAACTGCAAATGGCAAAGCAGTGGCACAGAAGGACTCATGGCAGGGCAAAGAAGTGGTACACTCTCCGTTATTTGCCTTCTTTAAGAATGAACATCTGAAAATGCATGGTGTAGCTTCATCAGGTTTTAGACATCAGCCCACCAAAAGCCAGTGTGCCACACTTCTGTGCTTTCTAGCCTGAAAACCCCTATTACCTGCACAGCATTTCCAGGTAAGGTTTAGAGTCATACAGTGCTTCAAACACCTTGACAAGTACTGTCTTCTCTCTGATAGCTGTTTCTCTTCTTTAAGTCAGAAATGGTGACAAGACTGCTTCTTGAAATCAGAAGAGTGAGGTTAAAATAAAAAGCAAAACCTTATGATCAGACTACTTAAAACCCTCATTTCCTCCTCATTTTTCAGCTTGAAAAACGTTTGATTGCAGTCCCTTAAAGCCCTAGTTAAAATAGTTACCTTCAAAATGTGTAATGTTGCATTTTTCTGGCAATAATGAACCACTCTCCTAGCCAGCCCTGGGGATGCTGCTAGGAAACAGCATTGAACCTTCTCAGTGCAGGTTTTCTCCACCTGCCACTGCAACATGTAGTTTCCTCCCAGTACAAAAGCTGTTTTAACATGATGTTCATTCATCATGTAGAACTGGCACCCAGGAGCCATTTCTGCTTATCTCTCTTTGGGAAAAGGCACTGTAAAGGAGCTGTTCAGTTCCATGTTCCTTTATTCGTATCCTCCTTTGTTCTCTGATCTCCCACTTTTATCCCTACTTCTGTTCGTTTTCATACTCAAACCCCCAGTTTGCTTCTGGCAGTATCTGCTTTTGCTCTGCCTCGTGTTTTGCTTGCCCAGCAGAGGTGTACCTTTACTCTGCAACATGCAGCTGCAACTTTCCCTGTAGCGTCACTGATACCTTATCTTTATTCCAAGGGGTTCAGGAGAGACCACATTACACAAAAGTATTGGCAAACGCACAATTATGGCTTATAATCCATCTGTCACCCTGAATCTTGCCCTTAACGTGAGTTTCCAGATCACTGTGTAAATCCAGAGAAGCCACACACTAATGACCACTGATACTGCAGACAAGCAAAAAGTCTCAAAACACCAAAGGAAAAGCTATTGGTTTATATATAGATATATATATGTATATAGATATATACTGTGTTTACAGAGTCAACAAGTTAAATGCAATATTCATAAAAGCATTAACAATAAAAATACAATCTGTTTGTAGGCAAGTACAGACTTAAAATGGTAAAACAGGAAAAAGGATCTCACCAAAGTACAAATATACAGTACAAATTGATTTATTTAAAACAGTTACAAAAAAAGCACAACAAAATAGAGATTATCCTTAGAATTATTAATGCTTTGTTAAAGATTAGGTAGGAGGAAAGGGGCAGGGACAAAGTTGGAGGGGAGCACCTGACTAGTTCTAAGGCTTTAGATACACTGCATCGGTTACATGTTAATACAGCCATATACTGGGGGTTATAGTGAGGGGTCAGCACTTATCTACAAACATCTCTCTGCCTCAGGGCAGCCCAGCCAGCTCCCCCATGTCTTTCTCTCTGAGCAGACCCTCCCCGGCGCTAAGGTGCCATGAAAGCCAAAAACAACTCGAGTGTGCCAGAGGCGCGTTGGCAGGGTGGGCGGCAGCAGCCTAGAAAGGACCTTAGGGGCAATTCTGTCCTTGACAGACAGTGTGAAGGCCGTGGAAGGGCCTGGACCATCAGCATTTTAAACTACATGTGGAACACCCTGGGCCAAACTGTACAGAATGTGTATTTGTAGCCGTCTTAGCAGCTTCTGACAAGTGTCAGGCTCTAGCACAGCTTGAAAGACGAGGAACAGTTGTGAGTGATGCTGGGAAAGGCACGTTGCTGCTGCGGGCAGGAACTAGCATTTGGGCTACTCCAGCTGCTGTAGTTTCTTTTACAATATTTTCTGAGTAACAAGGATTGTTAGTTCTCTATGGGACAAAGTGACTTGAAGTGTGGGGTGGGGACAGGGACACTTAATGTGAAAAGTGCAATATAAAAAGCTGCTCAGCAGCTGGAAGGGGAAGGCAGAGAGGCCTCTGCAGCTTCCTTCCCTTCCAGTCAGAGCTTCCTCTGCATAGTCTGGTAGTGACAAGCGCTCATTGCTGTGAGTGCACAGCCCAGAGACAGGCTGGGTTCTGCTGTGCAGCCAACCCGAGGCATTTTCCATGGGATGGGACAGACGGCTACAGACACCCATTATTGCATCCCACGGACTCCTGTTACAGAGCGTGAGCTGGATAAGATTAGGGCCTCCTCCTCCTCCAGGCAGGACAGACCACAGCTCTCCTACCCTTCACAATAGCAGCAGGAACATGGTATATTTCTCTGAGAAGTCTGTCACATCTCTGCCAGCAGAAAAGCCCAGATAACCATCCCATTCTGCAATGTCTTCTTGGTTTCATCTCCTCCCTTCTCTGTACACCCAAGAAATAAAAGCCTCCTCCATGGGTTCATTCACAGTCTTCCTCTCTGCAGCAGAGCCTGTCACCCACGCCCTGTCCCAGGAGATCCTCAGAGCTCAGCACAACCACCACTGTAGTTTGAAGCCATACAGCCCTGCCCGGTAAGGACAGGTTCCCGTGATACCAGTACTGCTGAGCTGGGCTGGAGAGTTGCCAGTGGCCCCCTCCTGCCCACCCATTGGGGCAGACAGCCAGACACACAGATTCTTCATCTTAGTCCCCCGTCACGAGCTGTGCTTGAAACCACTGCTTCCAGGGAAGAGCTGGCAGCCGAACACAACAGCGGGACTGGCAGGAGTCTGGGTAAAAGCACCAAGGTCCAGTTTACCCTGGCCTGTTCAACAGAGCTCAGGACTGCACCCAACAGAGGTGCAGCAAGCCAAAGTTCAGGTCAGCAGCCAGGTAAACAACAGGGCAAGCCCCTTCACAGCCCTTCACCTGCCTACAGTACAACGCTATTGAAGCCACACAGCATCTTGCCTCGTTAGTACTGCCCACTCAGACCACTGCACAGTGCAGCTAAGATCGAGGAGTTACAGTAACACACATGGTGTAAGGCAAGCTCTCCAAACCCTCACTCTGAGACAGACTCCAGTGTTCAGAGACACTGCGGGGGCTCTGCACCCTCAGTTACTCAGACATTGCCTCCGTGGTGTAACCAGCCCCTCTACATTCACACGCCGTATGTATGCGAGAGCCCTTTCTCAAGTGCCTGTCGCAGCCCTGAATTCCTCTGCATGCACCGTGCATAAAACAGGCATGAGAACCTGGCCTCCTCTGCCTCCTGCCTTTGGCCACAGACACCTCAGATATCCTGAGCATTAAGAACTAATTACCAACATTAATGGAGAGTTTTACGTAGGAGAGTCCAGTCAGTAGGAGCTGTGACACCCCCAGGTGAGGAAGGGGCCCAGCTGGACACTTCACTGACAAACGGGGCTGTGAAAACAGCATCTGTTCCCTCAGCTGCTGCACCTGAGGAGGCAGAATCTTCATACGACAGCATTACTGTGACTTCACACATCCCAAATGCAGCTGATGAAACCAGAAGTAGTGTGTCATTTGGGAGCAGCCACACGTGATACAGGCAGCATCATTCTGGAGAACCCATGAGGCACAAACACTGAGGGCACGATTAGCACATATCTCACCTAAGGCCTGTCCTGGTGCAGGCATTTTAAAGGCAACAGAAATGGCTAGCAATGTGCTAGGAAAACAGGACTGAGGCTGGGATGGAAGGGACATTCTGGAGACTAACTTGAAATACACAGGCAGAGCATGTGTCCATTGGACAGTCAGCAGAAGCCAACCAGCTACAGGACACACTCCTGGGGAGTGCAGAACAGCCCTGAGACAGCACCACTGCAGGGAGAGGTGCTGACACACACCATTCTGTGACAGAGAGGAGTGGTGCCCCTAGAGTCAGGCACACTTAACACATTTCAGGCAGATGAAAGCAGGGAGACAGGAACAGCATGCTGAACATCAGGACTCTGCACACTAAGAAAGGCTCCCTCCAAAGCCTGGTCCTAGCACAGAGATGGGCACCTGAACACAAGGAATACTCAACCCAGGTTAAGTCAGTGAAAACTTTTCTCACCAGAACAGTGACTATTCTTTATCCTAGCTGAGCAATGGTGTCATAACACACCATCAGAGAGGGCAGATTAGTGTAACTATAGGAGCCTTCACTCAATAGAGTGTTATCATCACAATCAGGTATTCATACACAATTGTATTAAATCTCACCATGAAAAAGACTACTCTTGATTTTACCACATTGTTCTACAGAGGAACTCCAAAGTGAAGCATCAGAAAAACTAAAAGAAAATGACCCCAAAATGCCCTCTGACGCTATTTTTAGAGTCCGTACATTAATCATAGAATTGTACTAGCACAAACTTTGTACCTTGCCTGCACATGCACAAACACTTGTCTCTTGTCTACAGCTTATTCACGAAACTGCCTGCAGGGAAGGATTAGCCATCTGGAACATTTTTCTGACTTAATTACAAAATAGCATCAGTCTTCTCACAGAAGGATGTTTTCACCCTTCCCTAGAGAATGCTGAATGTATTTTGCTCCAGATTTAAAAAAAACCCCACCAAACCAATAAAATACCCAAAACCAAAATTCAACCAAACAAAAAAGTCCAACCCCATTCATCCCTAGGTTAAGCCTCTGCAAAAGCTATAAACCCAGGAGGGTTTTCTTTTTGAGTTATTAACATGGGAAGAAAGATTTGATTTGGTGGCAAAACAACTAAGTAGACTTTATAGCAGGAAACAAACGTCTCCCATCCCAACTTGTGTCCCATCCCAAGTGCTCAAGTTCCCTATTCACCTGCACCCAAGCCCACCCTTTTGGTCCTTCCTCTTGAATTCCTGTAATTCACTCGAATCTGTACATTCTTTGCAAGAAGAAAGAGCAGTTGGATTCAGTGGAAGAGACATTAATCAGAACCACCAGAGAAGCACCTCCATCCTGCCCTTGAGAGCTCCATCGGTGAACGGTCCTTTTAAAGTGCATGTGTGAAGAAAGGGGATACTGGGAGTAGAGCCTCCAAACTCCAGTGGGGACCCATCTCTCCCCATCACGAGAAAGGAGGAATAAAATCTTCAGCAATTTTATCTGCTACCTTAAGCCAAGTCTGCCCTCCTCATCTCCCTACCTGCCCCAAATGCTCGGCCCCTGCCCCGCAGGGAGTCAGTTATCCCAGGAGGTGGGAGAAAGCCCCAGCCTCCAGCCTCTGGAATGCTCTCATCACACGCTCATGAGCACATCCCTGCTCCCCACCCCAGCTAGCCTGTTGCTGCTCCCTGAGGCACTGGAGCCCTCCTGACTCACCAAGAGGAACTGATCAGCCATGGAACTGGAACGGAGCCATTCCTGCAAGGCAGAGAGCAGCCTTTGCTGGTGAGCCTGTGACAGAGTCTGTGCAATTCCTCCACCTGATGGTGAGGCTCACCTGCTGTGGCCACCCTAGCTCACACCTCCAAGGGATCATTTCCCTGCATTCGAACGCCCTTCAATAGACAGCTTGACCTCCTGGGGAATGAAAGAGGGACGGAGCAGAGAGGCCCGAGGCTCCTCTGCCTGCACACTGTATCTTTGGAAGCCTGGGGCCAAACTGTACAGACTGCCAGCCTCAGGCTGAGAAGATTCTGCACGAGAGCTCTGAGCCATGCTGGTTCTATCTGTGTGGCTCTTCCTTTCAGCAGCTCTGTCAGATGGCTCTCTGGGCCTCTGAGCTGTTAGTTCCAACCTCTCCCTAGCAGATACCAGCTGATCTGTGAGCGGAGAGTTGGCCTGAGAAGCAGAGTTGCCGTTCATGCTCTGTAAACTGATTGATATGCAGACATCCCCCACTTGCAGCCTGTGACAAGGCAAAGCAAAGAGCTGAGCAGTCCTCCCAGGGCTGCAGGAGGACCAGCCCTGGCCATACACAAAGAAGGGATGCTCCGGGGGCACATCAATGCTCACTTTACTTTGTTGCTCCCCAACTACAAAATGCAGTGCAACAAGCCCAGGCCACTGGCTTTCCTGAATATCCACCACAGTGCTGGAGTCAATCTTCAGGCCTCCACTCACCTCCGCACTGCGAACAAAGTCTTGAGTCTGCAGGTCCTCCACTCGCTTCAGCTCTCCCGTTGCCAGCTGGATGATGGCTCCTTTCATGAAGTGAGAGGGCAGTTGTGAGGAGCTGGGTGGCTGCAACTGGGCCAGCTCCTTTTCAAGCACATTTCCTCGAGCCTGTGCATCTGGGCTCCCCCTCACCAGGGCTTCTGAAGTGGAAGACCTGACAGGCTCAGATCCAACGGGAATAAGTACTGGCTTGCCATTGGCTATCACCATTCCTTTGGCTAACTGTCTCTGTCTAATAGTCTCTTCGGGGGACATTCCACACGGGCTCCGGGACTGGCTGTTCCCAGCTGCAGCCCTCTCTGTGGTGTTCCTCAGCATGTCTCCCTGCCCATCAGGGATATTATGGCAAAGGTTCAAAGGGCTTAGGTCATCTTTCCTCTGGGCTGCCAGAACATGATAATCCTGAGATGCCAAGACCCCCACCACCCTCTGAACCTCCAGATCAGCATCTGGGGTGCTCCTGTGAGTAGGCACAGAGATCTCTCTTCCCAGCACCTGGTAACCTGGAAGGAACTGTCCATCACCCATACATCCTGCTGCAGCCCCTGGGGGCAGACAGTCCTCAGCTGTACTGCTGGCAGAGTCCACAGCCTCGCTGGGCCTCCTGGCCACACTTTGTTCCAGGGGCCTCTGCCCACCATTGGCCGCAGCCACCTCTGAGCTCAGCTGACTGTCTTGCTGAGGAGACTCTGGGCTCCCACCTGCTACAGGTGCCTCGTAGGCTGAATACCCTGGTGGGACGCGGGACATCTGATAATAAACAGGAATTCTCCCCGGTGCCATGTCCAGTGGTTGGGGCGCAGTGTGGTGCTGCATCTGCCCAGGAGAGGCTGCAGAGCCGGATTTGTTGAAGCTGTGGGTGGGAGAGGTAGTCTGGGGGGAAGGAGCAGCTTCTTCCGTGAACAGGGAGGCATATGGCACAAAGTGGGGAACATGGGGGGCAGTGAGGTTGGTGGAAGGAGACAGGAGAGGACTAGGCAGGAAGGCAGGAGGGACAGCATAGGGCACTGTGTAGTGGGAACCGATGAGCTGCAGGGAAGCCGAAGGGATCTGTGCATAGTGGATGGAGGGGAAGGGCACTGCCGGGTGCTGGATGATGGGCGAGGTCACGTTGAAGGCGGAGGGCAGGGAGCTCACGTTCACCACAGGGTGCAGGCCCGTGGGGGAGAAGGTAGCAGGCGGTGCTGCCACTTTGTAGAGCATCCCGTACTGGTCCACCGTCAGCCCCGCCGCCGCCTCGGAGGCCTCGCCAGGACCGTAGCGCGGTGCGGCGGGAGCCGGCCGAGCCGTGCGGGCCCACTCGGGGCCCTCGCCCGAGCCCTGGGCTCCCCCCGCCCGTCCAGCCTCGGTGCCAGTGTTGGCGGCGGCAAGTTCCCGCTTCTTTGGCGGGAGACACTCCTGGCTCCGCTCGTGGCCCGCTCTCATGGCGCCCCGCGGTGTCCCGGCAGCCCCGGCCGCGACGCTCGTTCATGGGGGCACCCACTGGGGCTGCCACGCGCGGGCTCCTGGATCCGCGCCGCCGGCCGCCGCCTCACCTGTACCAGGAACAGAGGGAGCCATGAGTCCTAGCCTCGGGAACGGGGGGCGGTCCAACCCCGGCTCCAGGAACGGGCATGGCGACGGCCCCTGCCCCTGGCTCGGAACGCCGGGGACGGAAGACGCCCGAGCCCGGTCGCCGCCCCCAACCCCGGCCCCCAAACCCCGGTGGTGCTGCCGCGCACCCCGCCCCGTCGGGTTCAGCGGGCCCGCCTGGTACCCGCCCACTGCCCGCGGCTCACCCGCCATGGCTCGGACCGGCCCCGCGGGCCCGCCCGGTGCCCGGACCGGCTCCTCCCCAGCCCTGGCGCACGGCAATGACGCGTCGCATGTCAATGACGCCAAGAGCGACCGCCGGAACTGCTGGCCCGTCGCAGGGGTCGTCACTCCGCCGCGCCCGGAAGGCGTCACGGGGCACCCACAGCGCCGTTGCCGTGGCAACCAGCTGCGTCCGCTCGGGGCTCAGTCCGGCCCGGCTGACGGGACGGGCCCGGGGCCCGGTCCCACAGCGCGAGTCACCTGGAGGCAGCGCCGTGCGGCTTTTGTTGGTCCCGCGCCCCAGACGGACTGTCTCAGCGGTTGGTCGGCAATGCGGACCCCGTGGCAGCGTGACCCGGCTCCCCTGCAGGAGCCTTCTGTCTGAGCGTGCCCGTGCCCTCTCTCGCACTCCCGCAGTGTCCGGCCGGCCCCGTGCTGCTGACCGGGCTCGGCGGGGGGCAGTTCCTCGTCATTCGGTGATCGTTAATGTGACATAAGGTCCTGGAAGTGGGGACAGAAGAGCTGCCTGGGGCCGGGGTGGCTCTGTACCCCCTTCCAGAGACGCCTCGTTTACTGCAGCACGTAGCCGGTGGACATTTATACACTGCGAGATTCGGTAGGCTGGGAGTGGCTTGGCCCCTCCGGCCTCGGAACCCCACGATCCCGGAACCGCGGTCACGGGCGACGGGTCCCGCCCGGCCCCGCCGCGGGGAGCGCGCGCCGCCGGGACCGCCTCGCGCGTGACGTCATCAGGGATTGCCACGGTGCAGACGCACCTTTGCTTCTAAGACCAACCTCACGGGTACTTCCGCCAAGAAAAGTAGTGCAAGCGGCATTTGCCGTCCTTCCACCGGCGGTGCTGCACCGCCCTCTCGCCATCCCCGCCCCGTTCCCGCTGAACTCGGCGCGGTCACGCTCTCACCCGCGGTCGAGAGAGCCTGCGGGGTCGCGGGAAGCGAGCCGGCGCGCGGATCCCTCCGCCTGCGGTATCGGTGCTTCGGCCGCGCCGCCGCCATTTTGAATGCCCGGCTCTGTCCGCCGCTGCTGCTGCAGGGACCGGCCTGGTGAGTGGGACCGACTCGGGCCTCCGCTGCCCAGGCCGGGCCTCCCCTGACTTCCAGGTCCTGCCGCCTGGGGCCCCGCGAGTCTTGGGGCCTCTGTCCGCCCCGAACTCCGCGGCTGGGCCCCGGCCCCTCTGTCCGCGAGGCCGCCCCGTGCCCTCTCGCCGCCTCTGCCCGATGGTCCGGCCCGCCTCGAACTCTGCCTTGCGCCTCGGGGCCTTCTGCTCGGGCGCCAGGAGCGGTCCGTGCCTGCCCTGGCCGTTCTCCGTCGGGAAGACGGCGGTGCGGGTTCTGCCTCGGGCCCGTCCCCGGGGCTCGGCGGCAGCTCGCGGCTGAAGCGGGAGCGCGTACCTCGGGAGCTGGTTCGTGCTGTGGCCCGCTGCCGTCTTGGGAGCAGCGGGGGCTTGTGCCCGTCCTTCCCTCGGTATATTATTGCCTAGGCTGCACAAGCGCTCCGCGTATTACAGCGTCTGCAGTGCTTGCCGTTCGTGGGTTTTAACAGAAGCAGGAGATACTCGGTCTGCCTAAAGGTAGTTGTAGTGAGCTGCTGTCTGACGGCTGGTCTCTAAGGGCGCCTTCAAGTCCCTTCTTCAAGGCTGGTTGAGTTCTCGCACGAGCTGTAAGATGAATTGTAATTTATTTTATAGTAGACATTGTTTTTAAAGTTAACAGGTGGAACAGGTGTGTGTTTTACTGTGTTGAAAGTGGTGTGTAAAAATGCTGAGCGACAAGTTTCAGTTTCTGATGCTTGAAATATTAACGGGATAGCACAGAATCTCAATGGAACATCTTTGAAAGGATAACAACGTCACATGTGGCCAAAAGGTGTTTGGTCCATAGTGGCTTAAACAGTAAAATGTATGTGTGTTTTACCCTGTAAATGCTGGGAAATCCTTTAGGGATGCTCCTAGCATCCTACATTTAAAATGGCAGAGAAATTAATTTCCCTTTTTCCTTTTTTTTCTTTTGTGATTCACTTCTGTGTGATAGAACTCAACAGCTTTTTATACCCATTTTCCTGCTACCGCTCCTCTAAACTACACTTGGTATTTTTTCCTTTGTTTGATTGTCTATCACATTCTATTGCCAAATTCTTTCTTTTGTTTACTCCTCTGCTCTCTGGTGTTTGGCACAGGATTTGAAAACTTACTGGGTGCTTGAGAGCTGAATGGAGGCAGGAGATTTTGTGGGTTTTTTTTTCTGAGGAGTTTGGTGTGAATCCTTCCATCTTCCTGTGCTGGGAGAAGGAAGGTATTTAAATTCCTGTTTCTTGAGAAGGGAAAAGTAAGTCTGGGGTAATTGTTTCATGAAGGGGTCCAGCTTTTGTTTCCAATGTGTAAGATAACTTTCAGATTTCCTCCTTTTATGATGAAAAAAGCATTTTCTTCCTTCTTTTTTTGCTTTTCTGTTTCTGTGACTGCTGATCTGTTTTCCTGAAGGTGGCATGGTAGAGATGGAAAGATCCAGTAGTACCTTTGTGATGTCCTGTGAGAGATTATGGGATAGCAAGAATGTTCTGATTCTCGGTAGCTCCTTCGCGTACAGCGTTTTGCAGCGGCATCACTGCACAGTGACACGAGTGACAAGGTTGTGGGCAGTGGCACAGGAGTCCAAGCTGCCTGTCCTCAGGCACACAGAGCCCACCTGGTTAGTGCAGTTCAGGGTTGGAATGTCAGCTTGCCGAGTGTGAGGGCTCAGCAAATCTTTACTGCTGTAAAAGTGATGGCACTCAGAAAAGCTGCTAGTGCCTCTCCAGTGTGAATATTTGTATTTGTGAGCTGGCCCTGTATAACTTCAGGGGATGGGTTGCTTTATCTCATCACACTTTTTAGTGATAGAGCAATTTCTTCTGAATGCAGGTGATGCTGATTTGTTCTAGAATTATATTCAGCTGTTCTCTGGGGAAAAGGGTCTGTTCTGCCTTGGTAAGAGCTTTCTTTCACTGGAGGAGAGCGTTTGAGTTAGTAAGTATATATATGATGAGGCTGAAACTCGAAAAACAAAGCTACAGTAATGTGAGTACAAGTGAATCTGCTGATATCACAGATATTCGTGCAAGCTGTATCTGCTGTTTGGCAGAAATGCCACAGGTAAAATCAAAGATTAGAACTTCCTAGGGCATAGCTGAAGTTAAGTGGCCTGTTGTAAAGTTTATATTAATGAATGTACAAATGTGGCATCTTGTCATTCATCTGGTATTAGCTAGGACATAGAGGGTTGTTTTTTTTTGTGACAAAGTAGTGGCTTTTCTTTTTTATTTAAAGTTTAACTCTGCAGGAAAGTGACCAGGAAGTAAAATAACCAGATTACTTCATAGATTAGAATAGTGAGGAAATTAGAAGCAGGTGATAAATACAAAGATAATGTAGGTCAGTAATGGTTGCAGTATTGAAACAGAAGCCAGAAAATCTGAAATTCTGCTTGTATCTGTCATGGTGGTCAGCTATATAGCCGTGCTATTTCTTCTTCCCACGTTTTTTAGCTTCTAACTTTTTTGGCAGTTGTTGAGGTTAATGTTTGTACTGACTGGGAGCTCAGTGTGTCTTCTGAAGACAGTTTAGGGGTTCCTGGGTTTGCTGTATGTGCACAGCTGTGCGGGAATGGGATAGCTCATCCGAGGGGCTGACTTGTGCTCTGGGACCGTGCCTCAGTCAGCAGGGAGTGGGAGCGGGTCTGCAGTTGTTTGCGGTGGAATTGGGTGGGATCTGTGCAGTGTCCTCAGTCTCTGCTCTGCCTCTCCTCTTCCTCTCAGCCCTGGAGCAGTGCTGAGCCTTGCTTCTTGAATACTGTTGTGCTGCATGTTGGTGGTTTTTGTTGGTGTTTTGTTTTTTTTTTTTTTCAATGTAACTGGAAGTGGGACCACGTCTTCTTCCAAGACTATTTCTTAGTTCTTGTTTTGGGGTACTTTTTCCTTGACCTCCCCTGCTCCCCTCCAGCGATCTCTGCATAAAGCAAAGTGTAACTCTGATGCCTTTCCTTACAAGCATGCATTTTGAAGGCCCCTGCTGGCATAATTGCCTTCTGATTTTCTGATGTTGCTTTCTAGTTCTCTATTGCATTCAATAGCTTTCTCCTCATGAAAAAATTGTCCCACTTAGCACGTTACATGGTTGCTCTTTCTCTTGACTGGTTTGTGTTGCCTTTGCCCTTCGTGATGATGATGGTGGTGCTCCTTGCTTTGATGTTTACTGTATAAATAGTTATAATAATATAATATTTACTGTTATCTGTATAAATATTGATAATACTAGGCTATATACTGATATCTCTGCATTTGTTGATACCCTCATCTCTACTTGGAGAGTATGTTTCTGGTTTTACTGCTAATATATTTTTCTTTTTAAGTGTCTGATAGAAGTGGGAAGCCTACTGATAGCAGTGTGGAGTTGAGACCATCAGTTTTGGGTATCAACACTGCAATTACTCCTTTCATGGAGTCTGGACAGATCCTCTGCCGTTGTGTACTAGGCTGGATTCAGTTGTACCTAAGCAAGTAGGAGAGTTCTGCTGTTGACTTCAGTTGGGAGTTGGGTCTGGCTTTAGTTGTGTAACTTCCCAAAAGCTGGGATTGTTGAGGACTGTGATTCCCTATGCATGCATTGGGGTGGAGCAACTGGAGTTGTGTGTTTTAGATGTGCTTGAAATGTATGCTGCTTCAGGCTTGGTGTGTTTTCTAGACAGAACCAAGTTCAGAAATGTTATTTACAGGAAAAGCTGTAACTTACTGTGTATATCACCACAACTTAAAATTCAGACCATTTCCCCAAACAGTAGAGCTCTTCTGTGAATAATTTCATTAATTTTGGTGGCCTTTATGTTTTAATGTTTCCAGAATTTAAGGCTGAATAATAATGGAATGTTAAAATGTTAAATGTCTGATAATTTGTCCTAAAGAAGTTTTAAAACACTGCTAATTTTTCAAGTCTTATTGTCTTAGAGACACATTAGATATTTTAGATGTATGCTAACTTTTCTGAATAGTTTCCAGAGGACATGTTCTCAACTCAACATTTAAGGACTATCCTTTGTCTTTACTCTGGAATTCCTGATAGAGGAGTATAGCTTGACTGAAGCACTTGAGCATTTTCAAGGTGGGGTTTGGTAATATTAGGTGTGTGTTGTAACTATAAAAGGTGACCCAGCATATTTGAATGTGACAGTATACTAAGAGAGACTTCTGGTCAAGTTCTAGACTCAAATATTTTTGGTACAATGGCCTCTTGAATAAAATCTTTAAATGTTTAACTTTCAAACATGACAAGCTTCACTAGTAACAGACCATAAAAGAGGTGAAAAGAGTGATTTATCAGTACAATTTAAATGAAAACTGAATGTTTTAATGCATGAAGATTTTTATTTTCTTTTTTTTTCAGTTTTGTATAGTAGGAATGAGTTACACAAAGAGAGAAAATGCCTTTTTATTGGTTCAGGGTAAGAATTCTTGGATAGCAGAGAGAGGAGAATCATTGAGGAGACACCTTTCCTAGTTTCTGGATTGCAGGAAAGAAGCTGGAATTCTGTTTTCTAAGGAACTTCAACACCAGCCACCTATACATCTTGAACTAATCTGGATTAGGTCTCTGAGTGTCTCAGAAGTTTTGGTCTTGATAGTAGGTTCTTCTAAGGAGCAAGGCTTTTGGGATGAGAAGATGGAAACAGATCTGATAAGGTTGAAGAATTCTGTGTGCAATCCTACTACATACTGTAAATATTAACTAGAAGGCTCTTTTCAAGTCTTCAGAGATCATCCCTGATTTCTGGAGCTTGTAGTTGGCAAAAAAATTTCTGAAGGAAACTCCTGTTTTAAACCCAAGAAGGAAGTAGGTAACAACTTCTACAAACTGCCTTGTCATTTATGTTGACGTGCAAAGAATAAAAGGATGTGTCTGTAGTGGGGAAAAACGTTAACTAATCCTGAAGAACAAGATTTGCTACTTTGGAGGAGGTTCTAAGGAGCACTTAGGCACCAGCTAAAGTGAAATTCCACTGTCTGCTGTTGCTAGATTATATAGTTGTCCTCCCATTGTTGCAGTAAAGATCTGTTGGCATTATAATAGGCTTTGAAATTGCTGAGACGAGGTAAATGTTAATCTCTTCTGTAATGTTTCTGAATTCAAGTGTTCTCGTGGCCAAAGTTTCTTCTCATCTGCAGTAACTACTGCTTACACTTACTTGAAATGTCTGAAACTCAGAACTGCCGTGAGATTTCCAGTGTGTTAGCATGCAGAAGAATCTTAGACACTGAAGGCAAAGTACAGGTATCTGATGCAAGAATTTTTGGTATTAAGAGAACACTTTATTGTGGAGGGGAAGAAAATGCAATGTGCTACATTGCATGGGAATAACATTGCATTGAAATACTGGGAGAGTGTGCAGAAGAAGAGCTCAAGCTTTAAGGATGAACATGTATGGTGATTTGTGAGGGGAAAACACTATTTTGTATAGATGGGTGGAAAACCTTTTGTATGGGATAGACTCAGAAGTTTATTTTACAAAAAGCTGAATGATTTGATATTGACTAAAAAAATAGTATGTAGTTGCAGCACAAGGACAGAAGTTCTGAATATTGGAAAATAAATCACAGCTCTGTCTTTTGTCCTTGATATTGTCCTCCATCACAGCAGTTCTGAATTGCTCTATTCTCCTCAGGCAGGATGTGTGTGTGAGATACAGTTGCTCATAGTCAGGTTAGACTCTGTGTGTTAGTTGTTACACAAGTGAGAGCAGCTGGAAGCCTCAGAAATTTGTTCTTGAGTCTTATTCGTCAATTCTTTGCTATCTGAAGTGCTAGTTCTGCTTACTTTCCTGTGGTTGTGAAGTGAGGAGGAAAAATAATCAGGAAGGCACACTGTAAAGATTATTTATGCAAGGGCATTTGTAAATACTGACTATTTGCTTTGTTGAATATCTGAATGATGTTCAGACGAAGTCCAACTAGATCTTCAGTTTGATGTCATTGTACCTGCCTTCTTAGTGAGACAGGAAGTCCTGCCTAAACACCAGAGAAGGATGAGAAAACAGTATTCATTAAAAGCTGTACTTCACATAGGGCAACATTGTTGAATTCTGTTTTTCCCTCAACTGGAACTGTTTAGGCGGTCTTTCCTTTTATTTTCTGTTGTCCAGGGCCAAGCTTAAGATACTGAAGCCTTCCATGGGCATACCTGCAGAAAGTTTTTGGTCCACTGGCAAGGAAAGGAGTGGCTTGTACAAGTCACAGGCTGCAGATATCAGCGTTCAGCAGTTTATAAACTTTCAGATACAGAATGGGAACAAAACAACTTGTGATATCAAAACAATTTGTTGGCAAATCTCAGTTTGTTTGCAGGCTATGTGTTAGTGTTTCAGAATCTTTGTAAAGAACACTTCCTTTAAAATAAAGGAGTCAGTTGTGGTTGTAATAGCTAGATTAGTAGTAGCTACTGCTTATCTTCTATCTTCTCAGGAGCAGCAGTGTTGTAGGTAGGCTTAACTAGGGTACAGAGCCATAGCGTAAGTGTGGATTCATGCTGGAGTGAACCTTTCACGTCTTTTCCACTCCACTGAGGTCTCCCAAAGCCACATGTTCTCACTGCTGCCTGTCTTTGCACAAGCCAGACTGGTGTGTCTGAGGACTGCCTTTGGGAGGAAGAGGACAAGCTGTTTTTCACATCTGCCGGTTGGTGCCAGTGTGAGCACAATGGAAGGACTGGACTCGCCTTTCTCAGCATGAGCTGCACATGAGTGATCTGAGTGATTATAAAAGTATTGCCTCTAGACTGCAGAGCAATATTTCTGCAGTAGCACTTCTATCTTTGTAGCTTCTGCCCAATTTTCTGCAAGAGTGTGGGAGTATCAAGATCAGTTTAGAATCATGTGATATGTGTGTGTAGTAGGTGAGTCCAGGCTTAAAAATTCTGCACTTAATGTGGACGGTTGCCTCCCAGGAAAGAGACTTTTGAGTTTATGATACAGTTGTGAAAAACACAAGCTGAGCATTTTGCAGCAATCAAAACTCCACAGAGTGTTACCAATTTTCAGGAAAATAATAGTGAGGCAAAAAAATAGAAGGCATATTATATCTACCCCTTAAGTGCTGCTTGCAGCATTTTGCTTTTCTTCCCCTTCAGAAAGGATGCAGAACTGTATGCCATGCAGGCATGGCAGCAAAGGTAGTGGCCATGGAAGGGTTTGTTCTGGAGATGGATTTCTTACTTCTCCATGACCGTTTCTGTTACGTTAGTGCAGCATGAGTGCATGGCAACCATTAATTTATTCATATCACAGCAATGTGAGGAAGTGTTGTGAATTCACTTGGAGAGTCAAGCAAAGAGTAAGGATTAAAGTGTCCAGTAGTCTTGATCTTACACATTGTCAGCATTTTGGAACAGTTTCCTTATGCAGGCAGAATAGCTCTACTCTTCCATTTTCAAAACTGATTGCTTTGTGTCTCTGTAAGTTCAAGCTTATTAAAGTATGAAAATGGGAAACTTAAATATGAGGAGTCTACATAGTTTGGCTGAAGAGGCCTAGTGTATGTATGAGTTTATAATCAAGACTCAGAGCTGCCTTTGTCTGGCTTACTGTAAGGCCGCCTTTATTTGTACATGCATCTCTGTCTGCTTTTCTGCAGGCAAAGAAGTCCCCTGTTAGCTCTGTGTCCCAGCCTCTCTGTTCTGTGGTATCATGTAAGCCAGTTAGTGCAGCACCTGAATACACATCTTTTTCTTATATGGCAACGCTTAAAATGTATGACACAGTGTTCAGTGGGAATGGTGACCCAGACAAAATCTGTAGCAGACTGGCGTGGCAGCTTTTTAGAAGTTGGTCTCATACCTGTTATCAGAAGGGCTGAGTTCTGTTTGCAGGCTGGCATGAATAAAAGAAGGCTGTAAAGGTGTTTATATAGTCTGAGCTCCCTGAGCATCAGAAGTCAGCTTTGATGAGCATGAACTAAAAAGTTCAACTGTTGGACATAAATCCTAAAGTTTGGATTCTGTTCGACAGCCGTTTTCCTCTTAACAGATACTTGGCAGACTAAATTGCTGTCTGGGTCAGATGGCTCTGTCAGTATTCCATCCGATGAGGTGAAACTACTCTTGAGAGTTCTTGTCTACACCTTTCATACCCCTACTGCCAGACAGTAATGTCACAGGCTTGTTTGTTTCAGAAGGGGTTGTTCTAATTGGGGTGCAATAAAAGGATGATGTAAACCTGATTGTTTCTTTTTGAAGCAGGATTCTCTGAAATATCCACACACTAAAGATTGCTCTTCCATTTGCTTTTCTGCTGACTTCCACAGTTCTAAGAGGAAAGTGTGTATGGCCATCTGAAGCACTTAGATGAAGTCTTGTGCAAGTTATTAAACAGAGTGTTTTGTGGAGGATTTCTGTCCCAAGTTGTCATGATTCAGTTCTCTTTGGAGCCTGGCTTTTCTGGAGAGAGGCAAATGATGTGAATATGAGAGCACCTTGCAGGGTGCTGTTTCAGGTGGGGAGTCATGTTATGTTCACTTGACAGCTGGCTCAAAATGGAGTAATTCCCATTTCTAATGTTCGGGAAGAGCAGCTGTGAGGTACAGTAAGGTCCTTGGGTTCTCAAATTTACTCTTAACCATGCTACTGAAGTAGCCTACGTTTCCTTCATTCTTTTACTTCTATAATTGTAGGGTAAGAAAGAAAAAAGAATATGCAGAAGTGTGAGACCATTATGAAGCCTTTAGAGACAGTAGAAGTTTTACAGACCTCTTTCTTCTCTCAGAGGATGCCAGCCCCCATCAGACTGCGGGAGTTGATCCGGACCATCCGGACAGCGAGAACCCAGGCAGAGGAGCGTGAGATGATCCAAAAGGAATGTGCTGCTATCCGCTCATCCTTCCGGGAGGAAGATAACACATACCGGTGCAGAAACGTGGCAAAGCTGCTGTATATGCACATGCTGGGATATCCTGCACATTTTGGACAGGTAGGTTAAAATTTGGCGCCTTCTGTGCATAAGGCAGTGTATCTTCTGTGTTTTGGGCACATGGACTTGTTCAGAGCTTTCCTAGGTGCATTTCTGCTGCCCTTCAGGATGTTTTGAGGTCGGTTTTCATGTGTGTTCTGAACCTGTGTTAGTTAGTTTAGGCTTTGTTAGTGAGATTTACTGTTTGAGGCTCAACATATTTTGTTTTGAAACTTGAGGTTAGTCTACTTTTGCCATACTGTCTCCTCCTTACCATCCATGTTTCTGCAGAGCAGTAGTGCTTAAACTGCAGTCCAAGACACAGGGATATTTTCCAATTGGATCCAAATAGCACTTTGGAATTCTGTCTCTGAAAAGTGCCACATAGTTCAAAAAAGGTTCTGTACCTTTTTCCCTATAAAGCAGTGTACTTTAGACAGAAAAGAGCTGGTCTGTTCCTAGAAATCAGAAGTTGGTGTTCCTTATCCCCATCTTAGTGAGGTGGCATGGAGAATGCAGGTGTGAGTTTTCCGTCTCTTGGCTTATTTTTGATGTGCTATTTTTGACAGAAATTTTAGGAAAGGGAGATAGGAAGATGGAAGCTCTTCATCTGCACGATGTCCCTCAGGTTAGCTTTGCTTAGTCTTTGGGGCATAGTCAGTTTTTCTTAGAAGTCAGTAAGTGTCCTGTTAATAGTAATATAACCTAGGTCTTCAATAAAGCTTAAATCAGTCAAATTGTTGTATCTCTTCAAGTAGCTTCGTGTCTTTGTGTCCGTCCATTTGTGGTTGGATTTACCAATCCTAATACGTCTCACTGAAACAGTAAACTCAAACCAGTAAAATCAAATTGCAGGTAGACTTAGGATTAGTGAGTCTGGACTCTCCTATGGCATTATGAAGTGCCTCATCTTACTTCTGTGTTATTGGATTCTTCTCTCAGGGTAATGAGTTTTTGAAAAAGAACAACTGAATTTGTATATAATTCTGTTCTTAACACTTTTCAATAGCCAGTCTCCCTGGTCCAAGAGAGGAACTTCCTGTCACAAAAATTAAGGCTAAGTATCTTAGAGCCGTAAGAATAATGGAAAGTGTTACAGATAAGTGTCATCTAGAATTTCTGTGTTTGGCCTATGTTATGAACATTATTTAAATTTCATTCTTCTATCTTGTTACTCAAGTATTTATTCCCGTATAAGGGAGATTATAGTTTACCATGTAATTTAATAATTTGGTTTACCATTACTAACTAAATTTACTAATTTAGCATTACTAACTAAAGCAGAAATTTTCAGTTTTTGCTTTGGTAGGTAATGGTAAATTCACTGTCAATGAAAGAAGGCTACAGCAAATTGTTCAGTATCCGTTATTGCCAGGCTTGCTACATCTCGAAAAGAAACATCTATTGGCTACTTCACTGTTTCTATTTGAAAAAAATTCCAGTTGGAAGAGTGACTATGTCAGTAAAAGTTGGGTCAGTTGTAGTCTGGTTACATGCCAGTAGTATCTGTTACAGTAGTGATGTAGCAGATTTTAATTATTCCTTTGGATGAAATGGATTTAACAGTATCAAGAGTTTTTCCACTAATTACACCTAGTAAGAGCTTCTGCTGATCATGTTTCTTAGTATTCCTGTGCATTAATCTAGTTTGCATGTATTTATATACAAGTGAAACAAGAACTCAAAAGCCTTTCATGGGGTAAATTTCACTAATATATTTTAAATTAAAAAGTACTAGAAATGTATCTTAGAGTATCTGTTGCAGTCATCAGTTTCCTTATGCTTTTCCTCAGTCATTCATCTTCTGCCTTCGATGGCTCTTACCCTGTAGCTTAGATGTCATCAATTTTATGTTGCATTTTTGCAGAGGATTGTATAAGCATCTTGTAAACCCAGGAAAGAAGGTTGTTTCAGAGGTGCATTATTCTCTTACAGAAAGCACTGGAAACATGAGAGTTTTATACCTAGTGCTCTGTACGTTATCTCTGGCCGATCTTGGGCATTTGTGCAAATTCAGTTACCTTTGCAGAGGACTGTCTTACTGTTCAGAGATGTTTATTTGAGGTTTTCATCCCCCTTTAACCTTGCAGACTGAACTCAACTTCTTTCAAGCCTTTTCTTACCAATTTGTCCCTCTTGCAGTAGCTGGGCTTTCTCATGTGACAGCAATGTGAACAGTTGAGTGTGTCTTCTAATGCCGTGTGGCCATGACAACTTGCAGGACTGGGACTGGGCCATAACATTTTCTTTCTCTGGCACTTCAACTTCAATTTTCTTACCAATATACTGTGCAATGTTACTCCCATGATGTGTGTGTTTTTTGCATCTCACTTGTGTCTGTTGCCCTGTTCAAGCTTCTGGCTGGCTGGGGCCATGACTTCCTTTCCCTGACATGTCGTTTCTTTGCCTGTGCATGCTCCCTTTGCTATGGATCTGTTGCCAGCTCTGTCTGACCCATCCTCAAACCTATTGTGTGTATTTACTTGCTGCCCCAGCTAGTTTGTAAAGTGGTCTTAACAGAAATTGTTTGTGAGGGATAGATCTTTACTTTCCTGACAGAAAAGCAGACAAAGATTATAGTTGAGTAGCTACCTGTTATAGAAAACTATTTTAGTGCATAGTAATGTCAGAATATCTCTGTGATTGATGTTTTTTGGTTTTCATTTTAAAAGTGTCAGATATGAAAATGAGCTAGCAAATTTTAAATTAGCAGAGTGCAGGTGGAAACTATCTGCATTGTCTTGGGAATCTCATTTATGCTATTGATCACAGTTACCATTTCTGCAGGGGGAAAGGGACACTTGTAGTGGCTGGAATGCACAAGATTTTAGCACACTTCAGGTGTTCCAGAGATTACAGAGAAATGCAGAAATGTAACTATCTCTGACAATCTGCATTTTACCTAGCTAGCAAGCTAGTTACAGATCATCATAAACAAAACCTGGTATTAGAGTCATAGAATCCTGGAATGGTTTGGGTTGAAAGGTCATCTAGTTCCAACTGCCATGATCAAGGACACCTGCTAGTCCAGGTTGCTCTAAGCCCAGTCTTGCCTGGCCTTGAACACTTCCAGGGATGGGGCACCACAGCTTCTTTGGGCAACCTATGCCAGGGCTTCACCACACTTACAGCTGAGAATTTCTTCCCAATATGTAACCTAAACCTGCCCTTTTTTCCATTAAGTCGTTACCCCTTGTCCTATGACTACATGTCCTTGTTTTGGCAGCTTACAGAGCATTGATCCTCTTCCTTATAGATAAGTGGAACTTTTTAAGTCTAGTTAAAAGTTTCATGTGCGTATCAAAAGTGAGACATGATTTAGATTTCCAGATCTTTACTATTTTGTGTTTACTGATGTGTCTTTCATCTCTATCCATGTGTTATCATTTACTTCTGTGATCTGACATGAACCCCCACATCTGGTATACGTGAAGTCACGGAAGACCAGCAGTGTCTGGCCACTTCAAGGCACCAGAGCTGCTAATGACCTGCCCAAAGTTTCAACAAAGCCAGCAGGAAGGTCTTTTTTTTGCACGCCACCAAAATGGGAACCAAATGCACCTTTGAAAGTGCATTCTGAGATGAGATACATACATTACTGCGTGTCAAAATTCAAAGTGTCTCTTCTCTAGCTAAGAAGTAGCTTCAAGCTAATTATGTCTTTTTTTTCTTCTTTTTTTTCCTTTTTTTTTCCAGTTGGAGTGCCTCAAGCTTATTGCGTCTCAGAAATTCACAGACAAGCGCATTGGGTATTTAGGTGCCATGTTGCTGCTGGATGAGAGACAGGATGTTCATCTTCTTATGACCAATTGCATCAAGAAGTAAGGGTATCACCTCTCCATCAAACCCTGCTTTGAGGTTTCAGTATCAGAAAGTATCCTTCTGACAGTGATACTTAGAGTTCTTCAGGGTTTTTCCCTTGTTTTAGAAAACTGATATGGTGAAATTGTTGTATGTTGTTGACTGTAATAAGGCTGTTGTAGTAACGCTCTGTATTGGGCCATCCTGTCTAACTTCTTTAGTGGGAAGAGAGTACCAAATTGCATTGGCTTTGAAGAGGCATATGTAGCAAGCAACACATGTCCTGCGTGTGTGTGTTTGTTTCTGCTGACAAGCTCTGTAGAGCTGTCAGGGGGCAAGGCTGTGTATCTTGCTTTCTAAGATCTAATGGTCATGACGAATGGTTTTCATTGGAAGCAAGGCAGCAGCTTGGGATGTGCTGTCATTTTGCTGAAATCAGACAAGAGGGGATGGGAATTACTATTTTTTTAATACTTCTCTCAGCAAAGCAATGTTAAAGTGGGACTTTTTTACTTTATAATTTAGTGGGTGACAATGAGTGTATTTTCTTTTCAAGATGGATTGGAGCAGGTATGGAACAGCTGGGTTCTTGTTGACCTAGCCAAAGGTTGCGTGTGGTGTACCTGTTTTTATTATTATGTACTGTTAGCACATAAGCTTCTTGGATATTAGTAAAGTATTGTTTTTCAATTAGACTGTGGCTTCAAAGTGCTTTGAAAGAAACTTGACAAAACTGGGGGCCTGAGGATCTGTTAACTTTGGACCTAGTGTCCAGGAGATGAAGTTTTTGTGTAAAGGTCTTGCATTGAACTGCTATACCTGTGAGGCACTTCCATTAAAACCAGGCTGCAGGTTAACACCTTTTTTGAGTGTTTATGCTACAGTGAATTTGGTAAGGGTGTGATGAGTTTGAACCAGAAATGGGTCAGATGGAAACTGAGCAAAAATAGTGGACAGCTTCCCACCATCTCCTGATTTGTATATTGCTTTCTCCTTCAGCTTCTAAACCTACTATTTTATCTTGCTTTTATCTAGATATTAAAGGATTTATTTACAGCATTGTTTTTCACTGTTTCATAGCAAGACCCACATTTTTGAGACAAAAAGGAAAGCAACCTCTTGAAGCATGTACTTGTGATACACACAGCTTTGTATAGCTGCCAAAAAATTCTTAAAGGAAGGAAACAAAAAAGCAACCTGTTTAGTAGCATGTGCTACCTGTTCCTTCATCTGCATGTTGCCATAACTGCTTTGTTACAATCAGGATACTCTCTTTCCATTCTGCACCTCTTGCATGTTTGGTTAGGAATGACTTCTTTCCCCAGCTCTTCCATCTTGCAGCTCCCAGCTCCTCTTGCCTCCCAAACCAGGAGCTGTATTTTTTATTTCTTTAGCATTGAATCCTGAGTGCTGTGGGAACCTTAGTACCAAACACAGATGGAAAAATGGTGTAGAAGTCAATTTTAAAGGCTGTTGGGATCACCAGAAAGAAACTACGTTGTCTTGTGCTTAGTGTGACATTGAGTTAGCCTCATGAATAGCATCACCTGTTAGGTAGTTTAGTTTCTTAGTGACCACTTTTCCTTACTTCCTTAGGCATGTGGATAGGAAAAACTGCTGAACAGAAATCTTGTATGGATTATTTTCAAGGTGTGTGAGTGGTGGGGTTTGTGGTTTTTGGTTAGGATAGAGGATACTTCTACACAAATTTTTCTATACTGTTTGGTTTGTAAATGCAGAAGCTAAAGTCTCTTGTAGAACATCTTTAAACTGGGACAGCCCACAGTCACTGCAGGTCTGTACTTTGCATGCAAGTTCCAAAGCTAAAACTATTTTAAATGGAATTCTGTATAGTCATCCCTCTTCTCAGCTCAGTCCCTGGATACCTTGACAGGTCAACCTGATAGTTGAACCAAGTATTTTATCTTTATAATTGAGGAGTCCAAGTGGAATTAGTAGCAAACCCTGTGGTACATGCACTCAAAGCTTCTATTGCTCCCAAGTCGTGTTCCCACACAGCTGTGAAATCCAGAAAGTTCTTTTGGGCCATGTGTTGCTGATTAGATGACTGTAGCTGTAGATGCCCGTTTTTGTGTGTTCAGTTTGTGTGCATGCTGATTGACTTTTTTTGTTCTCCTTTACAGTGACCTTAATCACAGCACGCAGTATGTGCAGGGGCTGGCACTTTGTACTCTTGGCTGCATGGGCTCCTCAGAAATGTGCAGAGACCTTGCAGGAGAGGTGGAAAAGCTCCTCAAAACTTCCAATTCCTATCTTAGGAAGAAGGTACGTCAGAAAACTTTTGAATACTTTGTTATGGATTAAAAGGCAAGATTGATTGAATATCTTGCTAATATCTGGAATACTATATGACTGTGATTACACTGAGTGAATATTTTCCCGTTGTGCAAGACAGAGCTCAAAACTCCCCGTCTGTTGATAGCAGGAATGTATGTAAGCCTCTAAAAGACAAGCCTCCAATTGGCAAGGCAGTTGCTTTTATTTTTGTACTCTCTCCCATAATGTTATTGGTGGTAATGTGAACACTTGCCCCCTCATGGACATTAGCCTCAAGATTCTGGTCACCAGTTTTATTTATTTTCTCAGATAAGTCCAGAGAAACTAGTTATTAACAGTGCAGGGTGGTGTCAGAAGATTTGAACCTATTTGATGTCTTCTGTTGATGATGGTGATGAGTGCTAGAAGGGTTAAGGTCTTGAAATGGACAAACACAAATTGTCTCCTTTCTGCAGCAAATGTCTCGGCATCAGCGAAGTGTCATCACCCCCATTCCTTTAGATTTATTTATTGATAAGTCTTGATGAGAATGTGAAGCAGTAATATTTAGGAAGAGATGCATTGTTACTTTGTCTAGTGCTGGATATAGAGAGAGTCTGGGGAGAAAGCAATGCTGAGAGGTCTTGCCATGTTCTGGAAAGAGGCACTTGATTTTCAGGCAGGTGCAAGGAATAGAGTCTCCGGTTGCTTCTCTGTTCTAGAAGAAATAAGCATGTGTTTTTTCAAAAAACCCTGTAAATGTAGTTTTGTTTCTCATAGCACCCATCACTTGCAAGAGGAAGTTGTTTTTTGGGGAAGGAGGGAAAGTAAATAAGCCGTAATTTTACAGTAAGTTTAATTGCTTGTTTCCAATGTATTATCTCCTTCCCAGCAACAGGAAGACAGACTGAACTAGCCCTATTAAAGGCAGAGTTGCTTTGCAGATAATAGCACTTCTTACATGAATAATGTAAAAATGAACCATTGCTAGGGGAAGTATTAGTTTGTAGTTCAGTGCTCCCTTTTATTGAACTCTCTTCTGGAATGCTGTTTAGTAACATTTGTAATAGAGAGATGGAAAAATGTGCCATAAACTTTGTAGGCCTTTGTTTATCATGAGGATTGTTATAGTTCCCACTGTGCTAGATATTCCCAAAACAGGTATTGTTGTAATTGCAGCGTGTACTAACAAAGTGTTTTTCCTCTCCAGGCAGCGCTGTGCGCTGTCCATGTCATCAGAAAGGTGCCTGAACTTATGGAGATGTTCCTGCCAGCCACCAAAAACTTGCTGAACGAGAAGAACCATGGTAATAGCCAAGACTGTACTTAGCAAGGCTAGGCCATTCTCTGGAGGATAGTGTACTTGCTGCCTAAGCCTTTTGTTTGGAGGAAAATTCAGAGGTGTATTTGTATGATTTGTTTCTTTCCATTTCTACACAGTGAATGCAAATGTCATTTAGAAGGGAGGGATATGTATGACTCTGATAATCAACTGGACTTTTCCATGGCATAGGTGACAAAAAGAAGTCTTTCACTGTGTTTTGATATGCTTCAGAATGGGTCAAATGGGAAAATTTGATTTTTATCCTGTACACTGCCTAAAGTGACTCTAAGGCAGCGACTTCTTAGGTTTGGAGGGTTTTTTTTTTTGTGTAGTCTTTCTTTGAATGGAGTTCTGAGGCCTCCTGAGAAAGCTGAGATAAGGTCAGCTAGGCTACCCAAATCAGAAGAGAAAATCAAAGTGTGAGGAACTTGGCACCCACAGTGTGATTAACGCATACTGTCTTTCTGGAGTCTTACTTTTGTATAGAATCGTAGGGTGGTTGGATTTAGAAGAGACCTTAGAGGTCAGTAGCCCAGCTATGACCATTAATGTATGTTTGGTATGTGAGTTTCTGCAGACCAAATCGAATTTATCTCCTGGTTTGGCCTTTAATTGCAGCTTTAAGACATGAGCACATTGCTGTCTGCTTTCCCTTGGACACAGCTGCAAGCACAAATATCTGTAGTGATAGATATGATATGCTGAATTCAAGAATTTTTTTTAATGCTTTCCTGTTGTTTTCTTGTGATCTTTATCAAATGTCTGGAACCAGTGGAATGGTGGTAATGGAGATACATTTTTCTTTCCCCCTTCTCTCACCTTTAGGTGTTCTTCACACATCAGTTGTCCTCCTCACAGAGATGTGTGAGAGAAGCCCAGACATGCTTGCACACTTTAGAAAGGTAAGTGTGAACTGGTAATATTGCAAAGTTAATATTCATGGCTTTCTAGTAAAATCCTTAAAATTGTTTGGGTGAAGAATTTAATGATACTGATGGCTAAATTTTTTAAAAAATTATTAAACGTGGGAATTTCGTGTGTATCTAGGACTAATCCCCTTCAGTAAGTGGTTAAAAGTTACAAAACATCAGTCTTAAGATCGTACAGTATAAAACTAATCCTAGAGTTAGATTTAAAGTTGTCTTTGATGGTCCCTTAGGTTTTTCCCCTCTCCATGTATCTAATTGCATAGTGACCCTGGAATCACAAATGAAGTAAACATTGAGACAAAGATGAAAAACTGAAGCTTATACCAACACCTGAAAGCCTTAACCACAGCCACACAGTTATATACACTCAGTTCAAAGACACTGATCTAAATTCTAGTTGTATAGATACCTCATGCCTGGTGCATGCTGTGCTACACAATTTTCCATTTTAACTTAAGGGTTTGAGAGTCAATGTCACTCTTCCTCCTCTGGTTAGGAATGTTTGCTTCCCGTCACTCTCCTGACTTTCTTATGCTGTTTGTTATAATTTGCTGTATTATTGCCATGTGAAAGACTACCAATACAAGGGCATCTGAAAATTGCCTTGATTGTAATCTTAAATTCTTGGTCAAAGAAGGAGAAATTAAAGAAAGCAGGTAGAACAGAGCAGGCCGTTTGCTCCTCTGAAAAGTCTTAAAGGTGTTTGTTTATTTGCATGCCTAATTTACTTTCTTCCTTGACTTGCCTATATCATTAGGGATTTAAAAATTCTTTGGTGCATCCTAGCATTTTGGCATGCATCTTCCCTTGCCTTGATTGTAAATGTCGAAGCAGGAAAAAAAGTCAGATGAGGTTCGTTTTGCAGGTACCATCCCTGCTACTTAATTGCTCGTTTAACATGATAGTTGTGGGAAGAGAGAGAAGAGCCGAGTCAACAAAATTTTGTTACTAGGTGCATTCTTTCTAGCTATTTCTTGTAGTTCTTATGCTGTGAATGGTATAACATTGACCTGTCCCTAATACTTGCTTCGTCTGTTTTGTCCCTTTTGTCTGTTTGGAATCCTGCTGAGTTAGAATGAAAAGGTAAGAGTTAATTTTTCTAGATGATGCATGTTTGCCTTGAATCTGTAGATGTTTGTCCCTTATGAGGCAGTGCCTCTGAATGACACAGTTGTGATTGATGCCACATGCTTAGATCATCTGTACATATCTAATGCTTTTTGTGTGCTAGTCTTGTCACTAAACCTCTACGACCATGGCAGCCCTGAATCTCAGTTATGGCCGTCTGTGACATCAGCCTGCTTTCCTCAAGCCTTCCCTCGTTTGAGGAATACTTTACAGATTTTTTTTTTTTTTTCTTTGTGTGCAAGTTGTAGCCCTGGGCTTTCTTCTTAACACAAACTGGGCTTTGTCTGAATCATGGGGCAGCTTGGGGTGATTCTCAGAAGGGAGCAGCACAGTTAGTTAACTGTCTGTAAGAGGCTGTAAAGGCTTTCTGTGCTGCGAAGAGCTACCCAGTCCAGCTGCAGTGCTGATAGTCTTCATGGGTATAATTTGTACTCCACAAGATGAGGGAAGTGGCCCTCAACTAGTCACCGTGGCTGCAATGTTTCCCTTTGTTCTGTCCTCAGTCCTGATAATTCATGCATGTTGGAAGGCAAAGCAAATGTGAATAAGGGTTCCAGGAATGCTCCACTTTTTTGTTACTATGTCTGGAGAGTAGATGTTGCAGCACCCTTCGGTTTCCTCTTTAAGGCAGATACAGGAAGTTCAGGGTTCATTTTGTTTGTGTGTTTTATGAAATGCATGTTTTCAGAGGAGCATGTAGTTCCTGAGGAGCAAAGGTAGGAACAAAAGGAGATGACAGGGAAACTAGGCTGTTTTTCTTCTTGTGCTATACCACAAATGTAGATTTACTACTTTAAAGGTACAATATGGTGCTCTGGTCCCAGCTTAACTGTTTCTAGTTGTGTCTTAGCCAAGCTGTAGGTATTCATACAGCAGCAGCTCTAGGTGTGCAGGTTGAACTATGTGGAAGAATCCAGAGATTGACTTGCTTTCAAATACAAGATTTGTTCTTGGACCTGTGCTTCAAAGCTGAGACCAGGAAAACAACGGTACCCTAATAGGACAACTCTCTTCTTCACAGCTTGTTCCCCAATTAGTTCGTATTCTGAAGAACCTTATCATGTCTGGATATTCACCAGAGCATGATGTGTCTGGGATCAGTGACCCCTTTTTGCAGGTAAGAACTGATGCAAACAGTCACTGATAGCTTTAATTCTAGGACTGTGTTTTGAGCCTTAGATGTGATTAGGTGGTTACTGCCACACCTCTGTTGATTTTAAGGCTTTTTTGGTCTTCCTTTGAGCTGATTGTGCAAATGCTGTTCATCTGCCCTAGTGAAAGACACCTGCCTTAGTTTAACCAGCAGTTGTAGTGCTTTATCACATTATGTGACAAAAGAGAGAAGTAGCATGTGTTGGTTTTAGAAGGCTGTGCCTGGTAGCAAAGGGACTCTGAACAGTTCTGGCTAGTGGGAAGAAAATAAGCACAGCAGAAGCCTGTTTTTGTTGATAAAGTTCTTACCTGGGATTAGCATTTTGCTCAAGAGTGAAAATCAGCAGCCTGTTTTTCTTTTTTGCCACTATGACCCCATGTCATCCAAGCTTTTCTTTATTTTATCAAATAGGTACGAATCCTGCGGTTACTAAGAATTTTAGGGAGAAATGATGATGATTCTAGTGAAGCAATGAATGATATACTTGCACAGGTAAGGTCTGCAAGGTTGATGATTGATTTAAACTTCATCTTAGTTTGTTAATAATTTGGATTCAGCCACACTAGTGAGGATACAGCTGCTTGCCATGCGAGTGAAATTTTGTTGAAAGAGATACACGTTCAGAAGTGTGATGCTGTTTTGTAAGGGTTGGTTACTTTCGCTGCCTATTCTGTAGAGCAGCACAAAGGGGCTCTGCTTTGAATTCGTTGAAGTTATTTTGTTTCCTTTCTCCAGGTTGCCACTAATACAGAAACAAGTAAAAATGTGGGAAATGCCATTCTCTATGAAACTGTGCTGACTATTATGGATATAAAATCTGAGAGCGGCCTGAGAGTAAGTTGCCTTTGCTATGGCCTTTCTTTTTTTCCCAGGATTGTATTAGAGTAATTTGCGTGGATGATGTGAAGCATGGTTGTTTCACCAAAACACAGCTCTGCATCTGACTCTAGATAAGACTGTAGCCTTTGCAGAAAGGGTGCTCATTTTGGAGGAGGGTGGGTGTTCGGGTTTTTTAAAATAACAAAAGGCAAAATTTCCTGCAGAGTGCATGTCCTGAGTGCAAGTGGGAGCCTGCGATGCACCTCTTAGCATTTCCTCTGCTTAGGTAGCTTCTAGAGTTCTTTTTGGCTAAGAACTGCAATGTTCTAGTTTTGACATGTTGCCTTTTGAAGTCATCATGAAATGATGAAGATGACTAGCACCCCGTTTAGATCATTGATCTTCCCAACTCTTTCTGCAGGTCTTAGCCATTAACATCCTAGGCCGTTTCTTATTAAACAACGACAAAAATATTAGGTAAGTTGTACAAAGTGTGTTTTGACAACACTCAATTTAAAACGTGTGAGAAGCAATTGCACAAAGATGATGCTGAAGTAAAGCTTTCCAGGAGACCATGTTAGGATCACTGCTCTTGGGGTTAGTGTGGCTGTTGAGCTTGCTTTTTTCTTGGTGTGTTCTTTCCTCTGTGCAAATCTTAACTGTGTCCCTGCCCTTCTTAATTGATAAGTTGGAATGTATGATTTTTTTTCTCAACATGTGATTTCTTAATCAGGTTCATATTTTTCTCCTGCCTTATCCCAAGTGATCTGTGGTGCTATTCAAATCAGAGTTGACATTGGAGATGTAGCAAATTAGGCAAAGACTGATTTTTCTGATTGTATGCTGATGACAACAAAGGAGTTTATTTCTGCTCTGGTCACTATTAATCAGGATGTGGAATTGCTGAAACTGCTAGAATTGAGTATCATCTCTAAGCAGTTGGATAGCAAATCATTATATGGGTTTCAGACTCTAGCCCTGGGAATTTTGACTGATGCTAGTTTGAATGTAAGGTGCTTGGGACAGGTGCTTGCTTGTCTGGGCAGCAGTGTTGTTAGGCATATTACAATTTAGTGTGGTAATTCACCTGTGAAGATAGGCCAGGAAGTCCCCTATAGGACTTCCATTCATTACCAAGTACAAGAGAATTCTATCCTATTGCAAAATAAGACTAGGTTTGGGGCAAGGGGACAGTGTCTGTGCATAGAAATTAAATGTCTGTGTCAGCTACTGATGACCGGATGTCCTGGTTGCAGATATGTAGCTTTGACGTCATTATTGAAAACTGTGCAGACAGACCATAATGCAGTACAGCGGCACCGAAGCACCATTGTGGACTGCCTGAAGGACCTGGATGTCTCAATTAAAAGGTAAACACATTATCAGTGGAATAGACTCTTAAGGTTGGCAGTCTATGGACAGTGAGCAGAACAGAGGGGAAAATGATGATAATCCTGGGGAACTGTAAGTGAGACTACTATGAAGGTACAATATGGTTCCATAATTTAAACAAGATAATGAAGATGTACACCCACATTCTTTGGTAAATGCTGTTAAATTTCATGGGGAAAAAATTAATTCTTTTTGCCTGGATTTTTCCAAAATGCAGTATCAGTGGAGATTAGATTTGTGTGCTCTCAGTGAGATGGAAAGCCTCTATGTGCTATGATTATGATCAAACCTACTCTGATGTGCTCCACGTTGGTTTCCTTTTCCAGATGAATGGGCAGTGCCATGTTGTCTTGAAGCAGTATTAAGTCGTCCAAATAATGTATTGGTATATTCGGGAGTGGTAGAATTCAGACTTAACTTGATTGCTAAAACAGTTTGCGTACAAATCACATCCTTTTATCATTCTTGGTGTTCGTTTGTCATTTAAATAGTGATGTGTTGATGCTTCTCTGGGCAAGCTTGCAACCTTACTTCTCACTAGAGAAATAGTTTTTGTCTTGTACTCTGACTTAATTTCTTCTAGTTTATTCTCATTACTGCAGTTATGTACCTTTTACTCATGATAGTAACCTTCTCCTGTTTCTGTCACTCATGGAAATTCTTGAACTGTTTGGTCTCACTTTTGCCCACCCTCTGTGGAAGGCTGCTCTGACTCTTTCAGGCTGTTGATTCCTTCTTTCTTTAGAACTCTCCTCCTCCTCCTTATCCTTTCTGTAATTGGGTTACAAAGAAAGGTCTGGGCTCAGTGCAGTATGCAACATGCAGTGCTGGAGATAGCAGCATTTTTCTTGCCGCATTTCATAGAATCTCTCTGCTATACACCAGCATTTCATTGAGCGCTCATCACACAAATATACCTTCAGAACTGTTCAACCTCTTCTTTTCCATCTACTCAAACTGATCAGGTACACTATAGATTCTTCTTATAGTCATTCTTCAAACTTAAGCCCATCCTTGAATCAGCTCTAGATTCTTGTAACAGCACTGCTCAGACTGATATGAGTATAACAGGAAAGAATTTGGATTTGTCTTGCTTCTGAAACTTACTTTAAACTGCTATGTAACGGGTATCATGTAATCTCTTTTTACAGTTGCAGTCTATCCCAAACCACAAATTTGTATCTTAAATGCTGAACAAATAAGGCTGCCATTGCTGTTTGGTGTCAGAGCCAGCATGGGGCTTGGTTGTGGAACAGCAAAGCCTTATCTAGGTTTTGGGTAGAAGGCCATGAAAATATATTATTGGTGCCTGCTAGGAAAACACAGGTATGCCACAAACAACTGAGCTTCATGTCTGAGTGCTGTTGGAGGATGAAGCCTTTGAGTGATCCATCAGCAGAGCACGATGTTGCCATGCTGACACTCGTGCTGCTGACAATGCACTGTCTTCATTGAAGCTTTATATTGACTGGATATGTGCCAGAGTCCCCACGCAGCAAGGTTCAAGGACTTGAGGGAAAGACATGATACCTGGTTTTGGTTATCTGAAGCATGGCCTCTGCTCATCATCTTGTAACTGGTGCAGTTCATCTTTGGTCCATGTAGTGTAATTCAGAATGGCTTTGCCATATAATTAAAGTCTTTGGGTCTGCTTGATTTGATTAAACTACATGATTAAGAGCTCCGTGACAAAATGAAACATGTACTATGACTGAAGGTAAGCAATAAATGCCTTGTATAAAGACTCCATTGTACTCCTGCACAGCTGCAGTATTGCTATATCTGCTATAAAGTGACTGAAATTTTAAACATAAACATGGAAAACTTGTAACCCAGTAGAGTCGGGTGTAAGGGGTTGGGAACTAGTTGGAGACATGAAAAAACTTCTAAAGTAGCTTAAGGGTAGTAATATCTTTCAGATATCTTTAACATATGGATAGATGTTTCTAGAACACCCCATAGCCCCACTCCCCTTAATTTTTTGGTGAGTGGATGTTTGTCTGCCTATGAACAAAAAAATACTGCACTTTAAATGTGGAGGGCTGTTCTCACAGGATCAGTAGGTATTGATACCTTCTTAATTAAAAGGTAACTGTATTTTTGTAGCTGGACTTGGTATTTTTACTTCCTTCACTAGGTGAAGTGACTTGATGTTCTTGGTTTTCTGTCTCTTGCCCTAGGCGTGCAATGGAACTCAGTTTTGCTCTTGTTAACGGGAACAATGTCCGTGGAATGATGAAGGAGTTACTGTATTTCCTAGATTCTTGTGAACCAGAGTTCAAGGCAGACTGTGCATCTGGAATATTTCTTGCAGCTGAAAAGTATGGAGTTCTTTTACTTGCTGGAAATTTTTGGTACATCTTCGGGACTGTGAACACCTTGTGTGTTGTTTCTCTCCCTGCTTACTCCCAAGAGAGAACGTGTGGATTCATTTCTTTTCTGTTTGCTGATTTCTGTGTGGTTTGTCAGTTGTAGCCCTCCCTCAGTATTGGTGTCCTTCCTCATGAAGCAGTGGGCCAAGCAGTAACTGAAAGGGGAGGTTCTGATGATGGTGGGTTTCTTACTGGTGTTGAAGACTGGCAGTTACTGCTCTAACTTGTTTTCTTAATTTTGTCAGATATGCTCCTTCCAAGCGCTGGCACATAGACACAATTATGAGAGTCTTAACAACGGTAAGTGAAATCACCTCTCTTGTGTGTGACTACGTAAAATTTTCTTAAATCTGGAGGAAGTTACTCACCATCAAGTTGGAGATGGTTCTAAAGGCTGGCAGATAACAAATGCTAAAATACATAGAGGAAGTGTACTTATGCTAGTCACATTTACTGAATTTGCATATTTCTGACTGGCTGCCTTGGATCACTGAGTGATTTTTTTTTTTTTTAGAAGAACTGTACTATTTCAGAAGCACACAAGAGTAACAGTGTTTAACAGTATTTCTACTGCAGTTATTGTATTTGTTTCTAAGGACAATTCTTGTACTGTTTGATTTCAATATACAGTACTTTTAGAGGAGAGTGAATGCAGCCTCAAGTGACTTGCAAAAAGAAAGACGGTGAAGGAGTTTCTTGGAATTACTCCAAGTTTTTTAAAACTGTGTCAACAGGCTTCTAGTTCACCTTCTTTGGGTTTAATTATTACTCTTTATCTACTTGATTTTTATCTGTAAACATCTCAGCTGAGGTGGAACTGGAGTAGTGCTTTGGCAACCTATGGAAGAGATCTTGGTAACTTAGATAGGCAGTGTGTTCTGTCAGGCAAAGGAGAGGGAAGGGATTTTATCAGTTTGAGTGTTTACATTTGAGCAGTTCATCAAGAAGTAAGCCTGGCTGGGGTGCTTTTTTGTTATCCTGAAACAGAGAAGCAGATTCGCCTGAAGTGTGAATTAATTTCCATTGGAAGGTTGGCTGTTAGAATTTCTCTCAGATGATTTTCTTCAGTAAAGGAATTGCCTTTTCTTGTCCGCTAGATAAACCACTCATGAAGTTGTGTTCATTTCTGCACTCTATCCTCTTGCAGTTTCATGTTATTTGTAGTGTGGATTTCTGAGTATAGTTTTATTTGTTGGTAAATATGTTGTCCTGTACTTCTGCCCCCCTGAGGTTGCTCAAAGTCAATCATAAAGTGTTCATGGATGGAAGAATTGATTTTTATTTCCAGGCACATCAGGTGGTTTTGTGAAGGGTATCACAGCTGCTGTCTGTTACTTAAGAAGGTCCATAGTAAGACATCACAATTGTTCTTGCAGGCAGGAAGTTATGTTCGTGATGATGCTGTTCCCAATCTGATCCAGTTAATAACTAATAGTGTGGAGATGCATGCCTACACTGTGCAGAGACTCTACAAAGCCATCCTTGGAGATTACTCCCAGGTAAAACCAAATGCAGCCGGCTTTGGTTTCTTTGTTGTACTGCAGTTATCATGTTTACTAAGCATCTCAGGGAAAGCCAACATCACGTGGCTCCAAGGGAGACCTGCTGAGCAGGCACATCTTCTATCAGTTCATGTTGGTTTTGGTTTCTCCAATTCTCTCATGGAATTCTTGATCTAATCAGATATTCCTATTTCTTCCACTGTGGAAGGCTAAGCTTGCTCCTGGAAATGCAGATGGTTTAATTTATCATGCGGGCAGCCTTTTATCTCTGAGCCTTCTCTGGTTTTTCTTCCAACAGCAACCCCTGGTACAAGTTGCATCCTGGTGCATAGGAGAGTATGGAGATCTTCTGGTGTCTGGTCAGTGTGAAGAGGAGGAACCAATACAGGTATAGCTTGGGAAAGAACTGCCACTGCACATCTGGCTAAGGCTGGACCCTCTTGATGCTGGCTAGGTGAAGGGAGTGCTTTCACCAGTTCCCTATCACTGATGTCTATGACGGTTATGGACCCTGGACAGGAACCTCCTTCCCCTGCTGCAGGCATGGACTGTGTAAACACTGGATATGTGGAGTGCTGCTACAACTGGCAGAGTGGTGTGGTTTCAAATCTAACTGAATTGGAAGAAATCTGCTAGGGTCTTAGCAGTGTGTTGCAGTGATAAACCCACTCTTCGATGTGTGAAACAGGAATTGTATTTTAAAACTCATAAGATCTCCACCTGCATGCATGTCTCTCATGCTCTGAACATAATACTACAGGCTCAGAGTTGTAGAGGAGGTGTGGCATGGCCATTAGGCAAGAGACAGGCTTTTACAGTATGGTCTGGAAGGCTTGCTGTAAGGTCCTCTCTGTCTTAGCCTAACCTTGCTGTACGTTTTCAGGTAACAGAGGATGAAGTTCTTGATATTTTAGAAAGCGTCCTGATATCTAATATGTCTGCATCTGTGACACGAGGCTATGCTCTCACTGCCATCATGAAGCTTTCCACAAGGTTCACCTGCACTGTCAAGTGAGTTCCCATTGGTGGTATAGTGCACAGGGCTTTGCTGAAAATATATTGATATAAGTTGTCTTCAGTAAGAGTATTCCTTGAACATGTTCTGCTTCTGCGATTAACGACAGTCATCATGTTACTTGCTACTTTCACAGTCCTCCTTTGCTCACAGGGTGGAAGATGTCTGCTGTGGGTATTCTCTAGGCATGCCCTCTGCTGTATGGGGACTTAATCCATGTTGCTGTTTCTTGAGAACCCGTTAGAGGGAGGAGAATCCTTACTTTCAGTGGACTGTTCTCTCCGGTTCCTTTTTTAGATGATGGAGGGAAAATATCCTTTTTTCCACTTGGGTACTTCTCAGTGTGGGTAGTTGAGCTTTTTCATGCTATACCCTAAGGTGATGTATTAATCACCTGCTGATGCTTTTATGAAGGGACAGTTCATATATATGTATGTTACATGGATACTGCTGTTTTACATGAGTTACATGGGACTCCTGTTGAACAGAGACTAGGTAGCATCTTCAGGATGGCACATGCTAATCCCTTGCTTATTGCTGCTAACTCCATGGTGTTTGTTTTCCCTTGCCCCCAACAGTCGCATTAAGAAGGTAGTTTCCATCTATGGCAGCAGCATTGATGTGGAGCTACAGCAGAGAGCTGTGGAGTATAATGCACTTTTCAAGAAATATGATCACATGAGGTAAGTGCTGATAGAGATTTGGTGTTTGAAAAGGATCATTATCTGCCCTGATCTCCTGTGGATGATGGTGTGCTGTGAGAACTTCGGTGATTTTTGTTAGGATTACAGAGGAACTAGAATCCCTCCCCTTCTACAGGGTTAACAAGTGTTCTAAGGACTTAATGTGTCCTATGTTATGGTTCTGTGATCAGAGACTCTCTGTGCCAAAGCATTTGTCCTGCTTTGAGCCTGAGCTTGTCAGGTACTGAGGGGAAGCAGGAAACAGGAGGGCTTGTTTGTCTTTTAGCTATCAGTTGGTGTATTTACACTGGCACAGAATGCCAGGAATTGCTTCTGACCACCTCAAACTGTCATGCAGTCTTGCAGTTGTCCTGCATTGGAGCTCAAGGGAAAAGGCAGGTTGTCCTATATATATATCAGCTCTTGAATGTCTAAGTATTTGGATTGGGATCCAGGAAGATGGCACAGTGTAACTATGTCAGCTTCTTTCAGGCCAGCACTGCTTGAGAGAATGCCAGTAATGGAGAAAGTCACCACAAATGGCCCTGCTGAGATTGTACAGACCAATGGAGAGACAGAGACAGCAGTACTGGAAACCAAACCTCCACCCTCTGGATTGCAGCCTGCTAACCAGGTAACAGAAACTGACCCAGGGTAAATTTCCACTGCCTGTCAGACCAGTTCTGGCCAGTGCCAGCAGCAAGCTGAGACCATCTCCCTCACCCTCTCTGCTTCTCTGCTGTTTCTGACTGGTGATGCTTGTATCATTGTTCTACTCTGATGGCTCTAGTGTCCAGGTGTGTGGGACAGGTCATTGTAGGCTGCTCAGGAGCAGGGTGGGATTGTATCAGTTGGTTATATTAGCTAATATAATGCTAATGCTAATAATGCCAAGGTTGTGCATTTCATCCTCTTCTGGGCCATTCACTTTAGAGTTAGACTCAATTATTCTTGTGGGTCCCTTCCAACTCAGAATATTTCGTGATTCTCCTGCCTGTCTTAGTGTGCATGAACCCAGTCCTTCCCTATCTTTTTGGTCCCTCAAACATGGAACTAGATTTCTTGTGGGGCATGGGATCACAGTGAAGCTAAGAACCCCGTTAACTGGCTATCAGCTCTGGTGGTCTTCAGTTTGAGAACAAATAGAATACACTGCATTTGCAAGGGAAAGTAGCAGAACGTTGAATATATGTAAGTATTACATCCACTCTCTCATTAGGCAAATGATTTATTGGACTTGTTGGGGGGAAGTGATATAACACCTGTAATTCCCACTGCACCTACAACCAAGCCAGCCTCTGCTGGTGGGGAGCTGCTTGACCTCCTGGGAGACCTCAACCTAACAGGTGAGCAGGCTGCATTTCTTAGAAGTCTACATTCTCATCCCTGGGATGGGATGAGGGTGGGCTACTTCTTCATTGTCTTTTAAGTCCTAGTTTTTCACTTACTCCTACCAAGATCCGTATTAGTGTACAGGTGGGAGTCAGGGTATAAAGTCACAGGTTAATTCTGCATGATTGGCTGGTGAGACTTGAGCATTTTTACACCTGAGTCTGGGAATGCTATGAGCCCTTCCAGAGAGGTCTGTGAGATGTGAGGAATTAATTCCATTTGAATGCTTGCTACTGCAAGAGGAGCCAATTCTTGAAAGCAAAGAAGGGGAGGATGATAACACAGGTGATTTATAGAACTTCATGTAAAGAAACGCAATATGCAGCAGTCACTCTTCGGCAAAGGAGTAATTACTCTTCATTTCCTGACAGCAAAGTATTAATCCTTCAACATTTCTTGTAGGTTCTCCAGTATCTGCCCCTGCGCCCCAGATAGCACAGCCTCCGTTCCTGCTCGATGGACTTATATCTCAGCCTCTCTTCAATGATATTGCTGCAGGTTAGGGACATGTAAATCCTTTGCCTAAAGTGCCCCAACACTCATCTAGAAGAGGAAACAAGGAATAGTAAAAAAATAAATTAAAAAAAAAATTTTAAAAAAATTTTAAAAGGGAGGCAATTTGAAAGTGTGGCATAGATACTGGAGCACAAGGGGATGTGTTTAATTTTCAGAAGAATCTGGGGTGAAGTAAATGCATACTATGATATAGAGAATGATCTCCAGATTCTGTACATATGCTGCTTTTTTGTTTCCTACAGGAATCCCCTCCATTACTGCATACAACAAGAATGGGCTGAAGATTGACTTCACCTTTGAGAGGTCGAACACCAACCCTAGTGTCACTGTAATCACGATACAGGCCTCCAACAGCACAGAGCTGGATATGACAGATTTTGTTTTCCAAGCTGCAGTACCAAAGGTAGAGCCACTTAGGGCAACTACAGTGAGAAGTTGAGGGCCAGTTGCAAACACTTCCTGATTGGTGCCTTCATGTAGATAGAAACTTGCAAGGTTAACAGGGCTGAGAACTGCTCCAGGTTTCTCCTAGTGCCCAGTTTGGTCATCTCTTTCCAGTCTGAAAGTACCTGTTGTAAATGCAACAGAACTCGTATTCCAAACAAATTGGACCACATCTGCTTGGACAAAATCATGTTTTAAAATCTCCACTTTGTAGAAAAATGGCTAAACCTCAGGCAGAAAAAACATTTGGGTCAAAACCAGTATTTTGGAGACACTAACTGTACCCTTTATTAATTTTTAAGAAATATACTGTGTTCTTGGGAGCTATGAATGCATGAAAGAAAAAATATTTTGAAGCTATTAGTTGCTTATAAAAATTAAAGTTAGTCACAATATGGTGATTAATGGCAGTCCTCATTTAAAGAAGTGAATTGTTTCCCCTGCATTCAGCTGCAACACGAAATGTGAGAGACAGATATTGCCTGGTTTATAGCAGAGCAGACTAGTGAAGTAGCATGTGACTGGAATGCTCTCCAAATATGGGAAATTAGTAGTTGCTCTCCAAATTTGGGAATTGGTATTCCTCTAACTTGGATTCAGGTAGGTTTTACACCTGCCATAGGAAGGAATCAGGGAAAGAACAGGCCTCCTGAAGTTACAGGTGTGCTGACTGTTCCTCTGAGTGCAACACATGGAAGGAAGCATTGCTGTTCATCTTGGTACACTGCAGTAAGCCCTCACCTCCTCTTAATTGTGTTACCTGGATCCTACTTGCATAGAAAGCAGGTGGGCCAATGAATGTGTTGTTCGTAGGGAGCAGCAAGATAAGGAATTCAAGAACTGCTTATTCAGGGCCAGAAACAGAACTTTGAATTTTCCTTGCTTTCTTTCAGTGCAAGCAAGTCACTTTTTACTTGATTATGCATCAAATTGTTTTCTTTTTGCTGTTTTCAGACATTCCAGCTGCAGCTTCTGTCTCCCAGCAGCAGTGTCATCCCTGCATTTAACTCTGGGACCATCACACAGGTCATTAAAGTCCTGAATCCACAGAAGGTGAGTGATTCCAAGAAGAACTGTTAAAGATACTGTCTTGTAATCATCAATTTAGTGCCAGTCAGGGATGCATCTCTGATGAGAGGTAGGGAGAGATGGTAGTGAACGATATGTTTTTCTTGGCAGTCACTTCAGTTAGAGTTAGGGAAAAGTTATGAAAAACACAGGAGGTTCTGGAACACAGGTTTGGTTTTCTATTTGGTTATACTGCTAAAGCAGTTTAACAGCTTTGCTACCTTGAATTCATTCACATCTTGCATCACAGTGGTTGTTAAGATTTAAAATGGCCAGAGGAGCTTAACCTAGTGTTTCTGTGGGTTGTAAAAGTGATGTTTGGGAGGCAAGATCCTGACACATAAAGATATTCAACATTTGTTCTTCCTGTCTGCAGTGGTATCAATTAAATGTTTTTACATAAAAAAGCAGCTTGATCCATATTCTTAAAATTGTCAAGTAGTCTCATTTGTTTTTAATGTGATGAGTATAGTTTTAAAAAGTTGATGGAAATAGTCTTTAGGTGTGATATAATCGTAATTCCATTTACTTTACAGCTTTCAGAGACAGGCTTCAAGACTAGGACGCAACAGATTTGAGGGGAGGGAGGGATGCGGCCCACATTTCCTCCTTAAGAGGGTTTGCAAGTGCTCAGATGGCATCAGAAAGAAAAATAAAATTGAGATCACATTTTCTCCTTTGAGACAGCCTTATGATGTTAAATTACTCTGAGAACTTAAAACATCTGAAGCTTTTCATAGGTTAAAACTTATGTACTTCTCTAGATGTAAAGTGTTTCTGCTAGATTGATGTGCAAGTGAGAAAATAATTCACAAGTTTCACCCCAAATTTCACTGAATGGCAGTCTTCTAGTGCAAATTTTTGTGGTTTCCATGCATCTCCCTTTATTTCTACGTAGTCTGCTCACCTCTGCCTATATTAAGCCACAAGACTAATTATTCTGTGTCTTATATACATCTGATACCAGTTTATCTGTGAAGCTGTAGAGCACCTTTCAAAGATCACCTTGAAAGTTATTTTCTGAACTTTGGAGGATTTAGGTGTTTTCCTGTAATGTGCCAGAATAGGATCCACAAAGTGAAACACACCTAGGGCAGTGGCATGCTTTCTTGTAGGAGTGCTACAACTCCTAGGAACACCTCAGAGTGCAGAAGTGCAAAATAGAGCCATCATGCTGGATTGAAACTAATGGCCAGTTTTCCAAAATGCCAAATAAAGCAAAAAGTGACAGTGATGATGTTGATCTATTAGTGATACATCATCTCTTCTTTATCCTCAGCCTGGCTGAAGCAGTCATTGTCTTCCTTTCTTCCTTCTGCTGTCCCTTTTTTGTGTTTGCCTGTAGGTATGGAGAAGAGAGACAGAAATGGTCAACTTCTGGCTTTTTACTTTTGGATTTTTGAGAGAGAGGAGAATAGGGAACCTGACTGGAGCATGCTATACTCCAGCTGTTTTTAAGGGCCACCTCATATCCGGGTGACAGCCTATGAAAGACAGGAAACAGACTCTCCAAGAGCATTGCCTTCTGCTGTAACTAAATGATGGAATAGCTCAGAAGTCACTTTACACTGCCATTTGGCTATTTCCTTCACAGTGCTGCTGAGCTGTGCAGTACTTGGAAGTTTCCAAACTACTGCATTGAATGGACAGCCCATCTCTCCCTGCAAGCCCAAGTGCAGTGCAGCAAAGATCTGCCACCTACTTTCTTCTGTTGTTAACAGGAATTTGAGCGCAGTTAATTTTGGTTTTAAGGTCTTCAGTGCTTGCAAGAGCAGGGCCAGTGCAGACTCAGATGTGGGTAGAAGCTGTGCTGCAACTTTTCTAAGAGCTTGTGAGTGATCTGAGAACTACAGTGGCTAATTGATGTCCTACCAGATTGAGCATTTATCTGCAGTGTCATAGCTCACCCTGCACACACTCCCAGCAAGTTCTTGCAGTCAGGAAAAGTCTGTGTTGAGTATTTGTGGGGTTGGGGGGTGGGGGAACTGGATGAGGTGAAAGTCTGTGACCTTTAATGAAGACCTGAATTTGTTTTGTTTGTGTTTGTTTCCCCCTTTTCACTTGTAGCAACAACTACGTATGCGGATCAAGTTGACATATAATCACAAGGGCTCAGCAATGCAGGATCTAGCAGAAGTCAACAACTTCCCCCCTCAGTCTTGGCAATGAGGCTCTGGCACCATTCTTACTCTCATCCCACCCAATCAAAAGAACTCTGGGAAGAAGGTTGTGATCCTTGGCAATCCCCCAAACTGCACCGTGGGCATGGGGAACAAATGAGACCTGCTGATGAGGAGGAATTTTCCTGAAGTGATTGCTGACTTTGAAGCATATCTGTTAAGACTAATCTCCTCTCCTCTGCTGATGAGGCTGGCGGCTTGTGGAGGCTACTCTGCACTCCCTCACACATGCATTCACAGCCAGAAGCAACATTCCCTTCTCCCCTTCCCCACCCTCTTTCCCTCTCAAAAAGGAATACAGCCTGGTTGGAAGAGAAGTCTGGAATTTCTAGCAGGGAAACTTTTCTTCTCTCTGCAGCAAGTGAGCAGTTGCTCCTTCTTTCTGCTGTCTTTTTTTCCCTAGGGTGGGTAAGGCGTGTTGTCATTCATTTCTAACTGGATTCCTTCAGGCATTTTCATCTGAGACTCAGATGGGGTCTTGGGGAATGTCAGGCTCCCCGCCTCTTTCTTCTTATATCCCCTAGGTCTTAAGGGGCTGGAGGCTTCTTATGACCTACTCAGTGCATTATTGTATACACCCACTTCTTAGTTATGTGCTGCATACCAAGAGCAAGTGAGGCCTTTGGAGTTCATCTGCAAACCTGGGACACAGTGCAGGAGAAGAGGTGCTGGTAAGAGTTGGTAAAATTGTTTTGGTGCTGTACTTGGAAATGAAGCCCTTACACCTGAATTGTCTTTCCTTCCATCAGTAGCCACAGCCATGCAGATTCAGAGTCTTCTGTAGCTTCGCCAGAAAGTGAAGTGAGTTATGAGAGATGTAGAGATAAAAGGAGCAGCTGATTTTCTACCACATACGGTTTCAAAGTCTTTCAACCTGTTAGTTGTGGTTTATGGGTAGAAAAGACACACTCAATTTTGTAGACCAGTTTCTGGGCAAAGGCTTTGCTCCTGCTGGGAGACTCATCAGAGACTATGCTGCAAAGTTGTTCTTCCTGGTTATTCCAGAACTTCTCGCAAATTTTATTTCCAGAGCCTGTTGTAGACCCCCCTGGGTTCCATTTGAGTTACTTCTGACTGGGATATTTGTGTTGTATCTGTAATATTGGCACTGAAATAAAGACCATGCAGTTTAAAGAGACCTTTTCCCATTTTTTTTACTTAGTTGATCCTTGCTCCCCTTTCAGAATAATGTGCCAGTTCAGGTTCAGACTGACAGTAACTAAGCTATGTTTTGAAGAGAGGGCAGTTGTTTGAGTACTTGGATCCAAAGGTGCAAGGTGTGGTTGGTACCCCTCTGAGCTCGCAGAAAGCTCTGTTCAGGCATGTCCCTGTGGGAACTCGTGGGAGGTGCTGCGATTCTGGGCAGTCCTTTGGAGGTGATGTGTAAGACAGACAAAAGCATAGTGTGACAAACTTCAGACGTTCAGTGCTCTTTAAGGTATATCTTAGATCTTCATTTGTGAGTGTGCTGGTAAGCTGAAGGTGGGGCACTTCTGCTTCAGTTCTGTTCTAGGGCTTTCCAGATCACTGAGTGCTCCGAGGACAAGCTTAGACGTAGCTTCTTGTGTCCACAGAAGTGTTAACACTGGGCTCCTGAACTTGCCAAAAATTTTGCAAGAGTGATCCACCAAGTGCTTAGGGAAAACTGAAGACCTGTTCTGCCTTTGAATTGGGAGCAGGAGGCCACTGAGGGTTGTTCGGTCTGGTCTTAACTGCATTAAGCAATATAATGTAGGACTCTCACTGATTTAAGTGCTGGTCCATGTGTAACTGGAGTAAATTTATCTTTTCTTGAAGGGTATTTTTGCTACCTTACCGGTTGAACTGGTTTGGGCCTTTGAATTAGCAAAGAGCTTTTTAGCTCCTGGAACTGGCATCTGTGCAGGGTTATAAGAGCTATAAGAACAATGTATGATTTCCTTAAGATTAACTTTGGGTTGTGGTAGGGTCATACCTTGGCTATCAGTGGTGAGATAAATCCTGTGCTTAGCTAGAAGCATCATGAAGCAGGCAGTTTTGCAGGAAATGGCTGAATCAGGGTCCATTTCTGGTGCTGAGCATTTAGCTTAATCGTTTTCACTGCAGTTGTGGCTATTCATTGTCCCACTGGCTCAAACTCAACGTTGAAGACTGAGCATGTTAAATCCATACCCCAGTGAGCTCTGGAGGTGTCCCAGATGAAAAGCTAATGGGAAGTCTTTGCCTTGGTTCCTGAACTCCTCATAAGCTCTCCCATCCTCTTCACAGAGTTGTACATGTTCACTCTTACTGAAAGCCAGCATCCCTCACTCTCCCTTTGGTTTTGCTGGGAAAGAGCACTGGTACAGGAAATTAGATGGGAAGGAAGAAGAAAATGCTCTCTTGCCTGGCCAATTTGTTGCAGCAGAGTTGGGAACAGTATATTTTGTCCCTCTTGTCCTGCTTGCTTTCTGTCCCCTCGAGCAGCTGGGGTTTGCTCTCTGTCTCTGGTAAGCTTGCAGGGTGAATTCTTTCTGTTCTTGGCTCCTTCAGCCGCCCTTGCACTGTCTGTGGGGAAATGGGCATTTGGTCATGTATTTGAGTCGGTCGAGCTGGAGGAGGCAATGCGTGTACCCAAAATACGTTTTGCAGGAAGCCATCCCTTGGCTATGAAGTACTCTTTTGTAGCAGCCAAACAATCCAGTTGTCCTTGGAGCTTTCCTCACTAAGGGATGGATGGATGCTGACCTTACACAAGAAGGCTTCACACCTTCCCCTCTCTGCAATACCAGATAATGCTGCTTGCTCCTTCACCCCCATGTGCATTTCGAGCTCTGTGCTGTTGCTGTGGTTTTCCTCTGGAGAGTACTCACATGGCTGAGGCACTCCAAGCATATGCTGAGTCCTCTTCCTGCCGGTTGAGTGAAACAGTTCTTAGAGCTCTGGTCAACGTTTTTCTTGCTCCAGTGTAAGGGGGATATAAAGGCAGCAAGGTATGGACTTCATGGCTAATCTTACTAGTGTCTTGCACGGGAGGCTTCAGAACTGGGAGACATTGGATGTCTTTTTTTCCAAGTGAATGTATTTAGAGTCAAGAGATGGCAGAAACAATAGAGGCCATAATGGGCCTGAAGGGGGAGGAGACGTGGAAAGGTCCTAAAAGTTGCCTTTGTCCAGGTCTTGGCACAAAATATGGCCTTGAACAACTTACTGAAGCAATAGCAGTGAAGGGAGTGTCTTTACAGTACCTTGGATCTATAACCCAGAAGATACCGAAGCAGCTGGGGAAGGCAGCGGTGCCTTCCCTAAGGCAGGTACTGGCTGTGAGCCGCGGCAGCAGTGACGCTGGTGCACTTCTGTGTGTTCATTTTCTACTTGGAGGCTGTGAGGGAAGGAGCTACTAGACTGCTTCCCTTTTAACTTTCACTCTATTCCTGTGTATTCTTTTCTCTTTTGTGATGTTGCAATTTAAATTTTACACAGAGCCCCATCCCACCTCTTTGACAGTATAGAGAAAAAAAGGCAAACGAAGAACTACTACAATGCAAACCCCCAACAAACCCACCAAATTTAAAGTGAAAAACATGGCTTTTGAGGCAGTATGCCTGTTGGCACTCAAAATTCTGGAGACCTATTTTTGAGATGTGAAAAATTTAAGTAAATGCTGAGTCATAGGTGAGTGAGGAGCTTAACAGATGTAAACATTTACATGGGATGCATTAGACTTCTGCTGTGTGTATTGTCTTTTGGTTGAAACAAATTATGAGTGACTAATAAAATGAGTCAATATTCAATGATTTAAAACGGTGCCTTGTTGCTTTCTGCAAACACAGTGGGATATAATGTTTTGATTATTGTTTGACCTTGGCAATGTCAGATGATGTAAAACAATAAGGCCATATTTTGAAAGAACTTTACAGGAAATTTTGGAGACCTAAGGTGAGTGGACAATAGCAAAACACTTGAGCAGTTCCTGTGGAATACCATTCTGAGAGAGAATGTGTTGGTTACGAGCAGCAATGCTTGTCCGGGTGCTAGAAAGGTGTGTTGGAATCTGAACACAAAGAATGTGTTTGGCGCCTGCTCTGGGAGCTCTTTAAAAGACCCCTTTCATACTCCATGTGCCTCTTGGACAAGGATTGTTGTCATATCTCTGTCCCCACATGTGCCTGCTTTGTGTTTTCTAGTCACAGTCACATTTCACTCGATGATCTCTCATGTCTTTTCAAACATGTAATTTTACTGTGGAGTAGGTGGCAGGCTTTTTTTAACCTGCTTGATTCTGTGGCTGCAGGATCAGAAAGAGTGGCTGCCCTAAAACATACTCAAATTCTTGTAAACTGTGTTATGACGAGGTCGTTGGTAGATGATGACATCACTAGTGGTTGATGACATTATTAGCAGCAGCCACTAGTAAACGTGGCAGAGCTTATGCCATGGACCTGCAGAGCAGCAGGAGAATGGTGCTGTTCGGCTGTTGAGCCTGCAGCTGCAGGGCGCGGATGGTGACAGAGCCTGGAGCTGTGCGAAGGGCGAGCGGGGACAGGTGCGTTTGCAGCGTTCACGGCTTTGCCTTTTCCCCGCCTGGCCGGCTCGCGGCTCGCACTCGGCACCTCTTGCTGGTGGAAGGGCGCGGAGCTCGGGGTGCCCGGCCTGGAGCGACCCCGGCGGGGGCAGCGGGCGCCCGGCTCGGCCCCGCTCGGCTCGGCCCGGCCCCGCTCGGCTCGGCCCGGCCCCGCTCGGCTCGGCCCGGCCCCGCTCGGCTCGGCCCGGCCCCGCTCGGCTCGGCCCGGCCCCGCTCGGCTCGGCCCGGCCCCGCTCGGCTCGGCCCGGCCCCTCCCGTCGCTCCGCTCGGCCCCGCCCCGCTCCTCCCGTCGCTGCCGCCCGGGGCGGGGTCTGGGCCGGACGGGCCGTGCGCTTCCGGGGCGGGGCCGCCGAGCCCCGGGCTGTCGGTCCGGCCGGCGATGGGGGAGGCCGGGCCGGGGCCCGGGCCCAGGCCCAGAGAGGCGCAGGAGGCCGAGGAGGACGAGGCGGCGGCTCCGGGCGGCGCACGAGGGGGCCGGACCGGACCCCGCGGCGGCATCCGGGTGCTGAAGGTGAGGAGTGGACCGAGGCCTCCGCCGCTCTAGGCGGCTCGGTGGGGTGGGGGGCAGTCGGCTGCGGGACGCCGGGGCGCTTGCCCGCCGCGACCTTGGTCTTTCCCGTGGCGGTGGCTGCTGCCGGTGCGGGGCCGGCTCGCAGGCGGGGCCGTTGCCGGGCTCCGGGGCTGACGCTCGGCTCTGGGCTGCCTTGCAGAGGAACGCGAAGCGCGCCGGGAGCAGGAGCTGCCAGAGCAGGAGCCGTGTTGGTTCCCGTGAGAGGACCTGGCTGAAAGGGGACGTCGGTCGAGGCTGCGTGTATGTTTATGGAAGAGACTCAGCAGCTGCGGCTCCTTCGGATTTGCGCCTGGTCCTCTGCACAGTGGACACCCAAGCCTCGGAGATCTGTGACAGAGAAGGGAGGAAAAACCTCTTTTTGCAGCTTCATGGAGACCTGGTCAGGTGAGGGCCGAGAAAGGATAAACCTGACTGAAAAATGTTTAGTAGAGGTTTGCGAGGCTCTGTTCACCGTGTGCCTATGCCTGTTGGCAGGACAGGTAAGGAACAGGCACAGGTAGGAGCTGGCAGTCAGGTACAGCCTTGAGTCATGCACTTCATAAGAATTAGATAGTGGTGAAATAGGGGTTATACACCTCATAAGAATTAGATAGTGGTGAAATAGGGGTTATACACCTCATAAGAATTAGATAGTGGTGAAATAGGGGTTATACACCTCATAGTTATGTGTTTTAACAGGGAGGGTTTGACTGTTGCTCCAGTCAGAAATATGTCCTCATTTTCTGGGTAGAGGCACCTGTTCATGCATTCTTTTGGTATCTTCTACGTTATGGGGTTTTAGCATTTGGACAACCTGATATATTTAAGAGGCTGTAAACAGTTATTTTGAGTCAGCAAAATAAGTAAGGTGCTTTCGCAATTATGCCACGTAATATTTACGTGCTTGTAATTTTTTTTGCTGAGAAGAGTGGCCAGCTAAATAATTAAAGGCAGACAGAAATTGTTGTAAGGGTTATATAAAGAAAGCTTAAGCATCAGATGCTATTTTTTATTCCTGAAGTCAATTTAGGCTGCAAATAGATGGCTCAGGGTTTAATGTGCGTGAACTTTATGCTGAGAGTATGTTACAGACTCCTCTAGGTTTAGAAGCTCCCATTGAGTTTGTTGGGATTTAAACTTTGCATTTGTCTCGGCTTAAGATTCAGTAATAAAATTGTCATTCCTGTTCTTAGGGGCAAATAATTGCTGGGGTCTTCTTACCTAAAGGCTAAGCAGTAGATACAGTGCATTGTGAACAGAGCTAGTAGCTGATTTTTGATAGTGAAATGAAGGTTACAGGTTGCATATGTGCAAATTTTAAAACTGTGGTGTGTGTTTGCTCTGTAATGAAGTGGGAATGCTAGTGGTGGGAGATGCAGAGAGAGCAGGATTGACTGTTGGAAAAGGTTGTTTAGAACCATTTGCTTGCCTTGGTCAGAGTTGTAGGAATTAGGGATGGATTAGTTAGAAATGCTGTACGAGAACAGATGGACACTTGAACATAGCCACTGAGACAGCTGAAAACCTCTATTGCTTGAAAAATTTGTAAAGTTGGCGTGTTTTGGACCCTAATAGCAAACAGATTTTCCAGCATTTTTAAGGAAGAGCTGACCCGTTAGCACAGATCTGAAAAAGCTTGGGCAAAGCTTATAGATGTGTTCAGAGAAATACATTTTGACTTTATTTAGCCTTTGAAGTGGCTTTTGCATTTGAATTCTTTTCAATCTCTTTTTTCTCATGCTAGTTAGGTGTGTCTGTCTTTGATTTGTGGCAGATTTTGCACTGGATTAGCAAACTGGATCTGCTGCCAGTCTTTTGGAAGCAGGTACTGAGCTGTAAATTTTTACTTCCCACTCTTTTGCCTCTTGATATGTCTAGGACTTGGTCAAGATTTGTCATAAATTTTGTGAAGAGTTCTTGGTTATGATGTGTCTGTTCCTTGTAATTCTCAGAGTGTGTTTGTCACAGAAGAGACCCTTGAATTCCTTCCCACTGGAGTTGTTCTGGGTGGGGAAATGGGAGTTACCAGTATTGCTTCAGTAACACCTGTGGTTAGCAGGAAGCAAGCCTGAATGGTAGCTACTCACATGTCCAGGGGAAGGTGACAGAGTGCTCAAGATTATCCTCATGCCCTGTTGAGATAATTCCTTCCTTGAACAAACTTTTCCAATTACTTTAATAGCATGTTCACAATACAAATTACTTTGTTAAATATCTGATCCCATCTTACCATTAGTACATGCATCTGCCAGATGGCTTCTGAATTCTTCAACCTTTTAATATAAGTCACCCAGTAACTTTCTTTCCAGAGTATGCAGATGTTGATTTGGCACCTGACTTGGAAGACTGAAAGTTGTATGGAAGAACAGCAATGTATTCAGTCTAAATATTCATTAGTCCTTAGGATCATTCAGTTCTCTTTTCAATTCTGTGAATTCAAGTCAGATTCTGTAAGAACTTTTTCTTCTCCACAATGCACCTCGAGGATCTTTAGTTTTTTCCTAGCCAGAATCTCTCTTTATGCTTATATCCCTTCATATCCAGCAATTATATCTTCTTGTACAGGGAAGAGTTAAACAAGAATTGCACTGATACCTTCTTCGGTCTGGATACCTCTCACAACAAAAATGTAAACTTCAAAGATTTGAAAACTTGACCCCCCATACTTATGGGGAGCTACAGTTGCAACAGGATGAAACTGAAACTGTTGCTCCTTCTTGTTGGTTTTTCTGTCCCCTTAAGCCTTTGCACCTGCGCTCGGGGGAGCTGCTGTGAGCAGAGGAAGTCTTGAGTCCCTGCTGTGTGACACTGCTGAGGATGTCATGGGCTGTTTGTGACAGCCTTCAGAGCTCACTGTGCTGCTACAGGATGAGTTTGTGTAGTTCTAATGTGATCTCATGCCAGTTTGGGTTTCACACTGTGTTTCCTTTCACTTGAAAGGAAAGTGTATTTTCTACTGCATTTTAACCATTACTTCTGGAATTTGTTGGACTTGACCAAGTTAGTGAAGAAATTCCACATGGAAACTGCCGTTCCATGTACAGGTTTTGATTTTCCTTTTGCTGGCCTGTCCAGGGTTTTGTTAGTGAATCACGTGGCTCTTGATGAGAACTTGACCAGTAATCCATTTGTCCAAGCCTCCAGAGTGTCTCCAAGAGCACTCGGATCTGCTTCCTCTCAGTGTGAGCATGGGACACGCCATGTGCTGGTTTGCTGCTGGCTTTATTTAGACCCTGTGAGTGTTGTTAGTCACACACCTCGCTCTGTCCCAGTGTTCCTTGGTCACAGGTCCAGAACACAGCAAAGTGCCAGAAGGCAGTCAGACACCCTTTCCACCGTGTCTTCATGACTGAAACACCTAACCCTGAGCTCCACTTCCTCTGCAGAGTGGCCAGTCACTGCCTCCTGTGACTTTTTGGGTGTAGCTGTTTCTGTAAACTCAAAATTCTCTTGCCAGGTAGTGAGGTTTGAACAACCTGTGATGTTTTACAAACAGCTTTCACTTTTTGGGAAGGCTTTTGTCCTGCAGCCACTAACCAGCAAACCTAACCGGTGCAATAGAATGGGCTATTCATGGGATTGGTTTTCAGATAGGAACGGTGCTGTGGCACTAAAGGTACATCTGTAGAGGCTTGGGTGTGAATAGATACTGCCTCCAATGTTCCTTTTGTACATGGCTTTCATAGAAAAGAAACAAAACCAAAGGCCTTGCATTTGATGTCTTCAAAGAGCAAATCAAATTGATTTATGTGGACAAGAAAGAAGATTAAGAGGTTTTTCAAACTAGCATTTTGAAACCCTGAAGCATTAATTCTTGCAGAAGTATAAGATGAGAAGAATAAAAAAAAGAAAAAAGCAGATCTCATCTCCAGAGGGGTGAGTATGGTATGATAGAGTATCCAGCTTTTCCAGGAGGATAAGGCACAGCACTGTACCTTAGAGAGCATTGAGCAATCTGTACAACTGTGGCTTACGTGCTTTTCATATGACACAAATTATCCCTCTCCTTCATTACTGTTCTTCCTGAGTTCTGATGCACAGATAAGTAGTTCAGTGTGTACTCAAAAAAGCCTCAACCCATTCAGCAACCAAATAGTAAAGTTTGAGTGTTTGTTTGTTTTTCCTTTGGGAAATCTAGGTGCAGACTACTTGATATGCTCTTTTTGTGAGTGGCACTCAAGTGTTTAACATTCCTGAGCCCTTGGTCATGTGCTGGAAAGGCTGTTTCCTGGCAAGCATATGGCTTTAATAGCAGGAGAATAGGAGTCTAGAGGTAGCCAAGGGAAACTTGGGCAACATAGTTGGAGATCCAGTCAAATCTCTCATATTCTTGGATTCTGTGCAGAAGGGTAGAAAATCCCTCAGGTGTACTGTATTGGAAGTCAGCATCGTTTAGGGCTGTTATTTATTCATTGTAGTTTCTAATAGATTGCCTGTTATAGGAGACAGTACACAGGTTTGTCATTTCCAAGATTACCTCATAGAGCTCTGGAAAGTTTGGTGTTGTGTTCACTGGTATCTGTTTCTACAGCAAAAAATATTAAGTGATAAGATAAACCTCAGCTACGCATTTGTTGATGTACTTGACTGTGAGCTTGTAAACCTTCACAGACAGCCCTAAAATGGGCTTAAATCCTTCATTTCAACTGTTTTTTTTATTGAAGAACATCACAATTCAGGGTCTCTGGAGAAAGTGAGAAGTGAGGATCAGAAAACCTATTTTCCATTCTGAACATACGAAATCTGATGTTTCACAAGAACTTTCTCTTATTGCTGTTTATTCAAGCTAGCCACTGAATCCTTCCTGTGTTCTGCCATAGTTCTAAAACATCTTTTAAATGTACTGATTGAGTTAACTTGCCAAAGCCTAAGAATCTAGCCACTGATGTGACCTGAAGAGAGTAGGAAGTTTGTTTGCTTGTTTTTGGTGGGTTTTTTGGGGTTTTTTTTGTTTCGTTTTGTTTTTGTTTTTTCTTTTGAAGTAATTCTTCATGATGATTCTTCAAATGCTTTGCTCCAAGCTGCATTTGGAAGAAAAATTTAAGAGTTCTTTTATATTTTTGAGACACTGTGCATAGGGCTTTTTAATTACTTGGCATCTGCTTTTTTGTGCAGCATTTCTGATTTTGTGTTGTCTCCTGGTGCTCCTTAAATCATGAATAGAAATACTTACCATGAATTGTGTGGCTTATGCCAATTGCTATTTCTCTGTGTTTCTGCAGTGTAATTCCCAAGTGCTGCAGTTCTTAAGTGCTGCTTGTCAAGCAGGGAGCAGAGACCCAAGAGTCTGTGCTTGCCAGACCTTTTCAGGGGAGCAGAACAGACAGTGTGTCACTGCTTCCTCACTGTACTGAGAGTTGTTTATTCTTATTTTGCATTCTCAAACTTCTTTCTTGTATGTTTTGACAGGAGGCTGGAGCCCACAGAAAAACCCCTTCAGATTGTGTATGACTACTTGGCTGGGTTGGGTTTTGATGATCCTCTCAGAATGCAGGAAGAGGCAGCAAACTCTGATCTCAGCTGTATGATTCGCTTTTACAGTGGTAAGAAATTGTGTGTGCACACTGTCACTGTTCCTGCAGCTGTAACTATGAGCTGGAGCCTGAGTCATCAGCCTGTTGGGTTTATAGAGGGCTACATCAAGCACCTGCAGTACCAGTAAGCATTTCTTAAAATAAAACATTTTCAGGATTAATAGGAAAAAAAAAAATCACACTTCTATAGTTTTCTTGATCCTGTCTATGACTTGAGAAAAGACAGGTCCACAGGAAGGCACAAGATGGCTCTCTTGTCTTTAGCTGCAAATATTGCAACTGGTGACTTAGAGCTCCCACTGGGATCAGAAACATGGCAGTTCCACTTAGATGTGCATGAAGATCGTATTTACAAAAAGTTTGTGGATTTGGACAAGGTAGCTCCTGGTCAAATACCTCCACAGCCTTTAAGGAGTGAAGAGTGAAGGTGCCAGCTGGTTAATAGTAATGCAGGCTGCCATCAGAAACCTGGGGCACTGGATTGCAGAAGTGAGACTTGGGAGTATGGGCTTTGAATTGATTTGGGCAGGACACAGCAGACACAGGGAGCCACAGATAACAGGCATGGGAGTATGTTGCTAGCAGTCAGAAAGGGAATTCACTGAAGAGGAAATATAAAATAAACGAGGATGAGGAAAGATAATAAGGAAATTATTTCCTTACTTGTAAGTACGTCACCTGTGTATTTTTGGCATTTCAGAAAAAAAAAAGTGCTTTTAATGGAAAATTGTTCTTGTACTGTGGATCTGGGCAGCCAAGCTAGGCTGCTAGCCATCTTTTGGTTATTCAGTATCAAAAAAATGCATTTATAAGAAACCAGCTTCTTCACCCTGCTGCCTGAGACAACCCCCTTCTGTCTGAAAGCTGTGTGTAAGAACAGGAAAAACAGTGTATATACACTATATACCCTGTATATATATATATATATATATATATATATATATATATATGCAAAACACAGAGCATAACATATGGAAAGAAGTGTGACGTGTAGTCTGGATTTATGGGGCAAGGAAGAGGGGTCAGAAGTTACTTCAGCTGGAGGGAGTAGAGGCATCAAGGATAGAGGTATGGAGAACTTTTGAGGAAAAAATGAAAGCTTGGGTATGTCAAGCAGGAACTGCTGAGGATTCATGAACTGCAACTCAACTTCATGAAACCAAGTAAACAGAAAATGTAATTGAGTCGTTTCAGTCAGCATGGGTAGCTGGTCTGCTTAGGAGGTGGCTGTGAAGGAAGAAGTATAAGGTTGAAGAGTGTTCAGGAGACCTGTTTTAAGGAAGTACAAGCAAATGCTGACAAAGTGATTCTCAAAGGTAGGGGAGGAATTAGAAGGAATGCTATGGAGGATGATACCATTCTTTTGCAAAGCCTGCAGCTGAGAACATAAGGGAGGAAACAATAGATTTTACCCAGAGAAACTTTACTTAGAGTAATGGCATCACAGACTGATTTGGGTTGGAAGGAGCCTTAAAGATCATCTAGTTCCTCCCTCCTATCATGGGCAGGGACACCTTCCACAGGGGTGGACCAGATTTCTCCAAGCGCCACCCAGCCTGGCCTTGACCACTTCCAGAGATGGAGCAGCCACAGCTTCTCTGGGCAACCTGTGCCAGGGCCTCCCCACCCTCCCCATAAAAACATTTCTTCCTTATGTCCAGTGTAAATTTGCCCTCTTTCAGTTTAGAAACATGGCCCATTGTTTTGCCACTATAGGCCTTTGTAAAACGCCTCTCTGTGCCTTTCTTACAAGCTGCCCTTATATATGGAAAAGCTGCAAGAAGGCCTTTCCAGAGCCTTCTCCAGGCTGAGCAACCCCAGCTCTCAGCCTGTCTCCATAGGAGAGGTATTTCAGCCACCTGACTGTTCCCACGGCAGCCCCTTACCCACTCTAGGATAGGGGTCATGGTTTTGGAGCACAGAGGGAAACTGGAGAATTGGTGTAGCTGGGTAGTAATGCTTGGAACATTAGTGCTGCTGTGGCAGTTAGCAGTAGGGTACCACTTTTTGTCCCATAATAGTAGGGACAAAGTAGAGTGCCAGGAGCAGCTGGACCTCAGTGCCAATCAGCTCTGAAGCAGCTCAAAGCCCTTGACATGCTACCAGTATCTCTTTTAGTTAGAGTATTGTGTACAAATCCTCTGTAACCCCAACTGCAGAAGCTGAATGGTTAACCTTGAGTCCGTCCAGTATGGCAGCAATTGGCAGCAGTCTGACTCCAATCCAGTCTGAGTAGTCGTAGTGGCCTGTCACAGGGTTGGAGTAGCTGCAAATAGTTGCTCCTTCCTAAACCAGAACTGCATTCATGGGGCCTAGCAATAGGAAACCACACTGGTTTCAACATCCCAAGGATATTAAAAATTGCCAAATCCTGTTGTAATTAACCTGGAGGAGAAAAGGATGATGTGGGAAGTGTTCACTCCCTATGTGGGCTCTCTGAGGAGAAAAGGCAAATGGTGTCATTATTGTTATTTTCCACTAAATGGCACCAGAGCACAGAGGTAAGGGCCGTGCTGAGCACACAGACCGGATTCCAAAATACAGCACCTAACCTTAACCCAGCGTTTACAGCAGATAAGGTGTTACATAATGCAACCTTGAGAACAAGTGCAACAAAATCAAGCAAACAAATCAACATTGTGGCCAGCTACTGTTAAACCAATACAAGAAATGCTTATAGCAAATTTGTTTTAACACACTCTGGTCAGATCTGTCTCTGCCCTTTGTGCACCAGGTCTGACACCTAAAAGGACTGTTGTGGTTTAACCCCAGCTGCTGAATAAGCCACCACTCACCTGTTCACACACACTGCTTCCCCATGGGATGGGAAGGAGAATGGGAGAAAGGTGATACCTGTGAACTGAAAACAGTTTAATAATTGAAATAAAGTAAAATAATAATAATTGTAATGAGAAGGGAAATAACAAAGAGGAACAAAACACAAGTGATGCATGATACACTGCTCGTCACACCAGTGCCCTTCCTCTAGCAATGCTCAGTCCTCCTGGCCCAGTTCCTTCAGTTTGTATACTGGGCATGACGTTCTATCGTGTGGGATATCCCCTTTGCTAGTTTGGACCAGCTGGTCCAACCATGCTCCCTTGCAGTTTCTTGGGCACCTGCTTGCTTCAGAGAATGGAACACTGTAAAGTCCTTCACTTGGGTGAGTGCTGCTGAGCACCAACCAAAACAGCAGTTTTTAAAATATGATTTTACAAAATTATTCTCACAGTGAAGCCAAAACACAGCCTTGTACCATCTGCCAGGAGGCAAATGTATTCTATCTCAGGCAAAACCAGGAAAATCATCTTCAGGGAAAGAACTTCCTTTGTAGCTGATTTTCCAGGCCTTCCTTGAAAGTCCAGTAGAAGCTGCTTATTTCGTGGTTTCTGTGACTTTAGCTGACTCAATGAGAGTTTAAAATTGCTTTTCTGTTGCATTTGAATGAAGGATATTTGGCAAGCATGTGATTTCCTAAAGTCTGTAACTACCTGTGGATTAAAAACACTGCATGGCAACCATTCTAACATTGTTCTGGGAGGTACAAATGGTGCTGCTCAGCTGCCACTCCTGCGCTGACTGAGCATGTTGCTTGTCCTCTGCACACTTTTTATTCAAGTGCAATCTGTCTGCTTGTTCTTTACAACAGCTGGTTTTGCATGTTAAATCTGTGTTATTTGTACTCACAGATGAGAATGAAGAGCATACAGACAGTGAATGCTAATGTCCCGTTTTTCTTCAGAAAAGCCATGTCAGGTGGAGCAGCTGGATCGTGTCCTGCTCTCTGGAGTCTATAGCGTACGCAAAGGAAAGACGCAGCTGCACAAGTGGGCAGAGCGCTCAGTCACTCTCTGTGGTACGTGCCTCATTGTGTCCTCACTGAAGGACAGCCATGCTGGGAAGATGCACATCTTGCCTCTCATTGGAGGGAAGGTAAGGCTCCTTTTTGGTTAGCTCCCTGTAGCCTGGGAAGGAAGAAATGGTAGTGATGGGAATTGTCCACAAGAGATTAATGTAGGCTTTTTTAACAGATTACTGCATCAATGTGCCCAACCCCTTTCTACCTGCTTTGCTTGGGTAGTGGTCTGAAGGCTAATAAAACAGAGAGACACTAGTTCAGCTTTCACAGCAGTAGCCAATGTTGTGAATGGGCACTCTGGAAATTATTGCTTCCTGTATCCATTTCAGCAGAAAGACGTTAAGCAGGATTTCTGTGTTTTTCTTCAGTGAATTTGTGGCAGTATTTCCAGCAAAATGCAATGTTACTGGTGGTAAGCAATACCTCACGCTAGACTTAGGGTCAGTTGCAGTTGCTGGTGCATAGGCAGACTGTTGTTGTCAGTTCTCCCTTTGCAGGTGGAAGAGATGAAGCGTCGGCAGTACACCCTGGCTTTCACATCTGCCGGAGCACAAGCTCAGACATACCACGTTTCCTTTGGAACGCTGGCAGAGTGCCAGCGCTGGCACCGGCAGGCATCCTCGGTGAGGCCCTGGGGACAGTGTGCTTTGGATGGTGGGTGCAGGGTACAGCACAGGAAGGGTATTCTGATGCAAGCTTGCTCTGCAGTCAGAGATGAAGCTAGGATGCTGGAGAAAGTACCCAGGACACTTTCCAGTTTTATTTCCTTCATGCTTTGGACAGCAGAGATTTTTCTGTTACCCTTCTCTTTTTCTCTACGTGTGCCACAATGTCGAGCAGTGGTTCTGTGCTGTTTTAACCCCTGCTGCACCTATGAGACTAACTTAGTCACAGGTCCCTAAAGCAAACCACAGAGACTGGCTGAATTTACAGTGGCAGAAACCTACAGATTGCATTTGAATATTGAACGTACCTGAAATATGGCCTGGACATTCACAGGGCGGCCCTGAGGTTTGAGTTACAGGGAGATCGTAGTTCAGCAAGAATATTATGAAATACAAAATGAGTTCAGGGTAAAGCAGGTCAAAAATGTCAATTTAAGCACCAAAGACCTCAAAACAAAACATACTTAATGAAAGGACCTGAGATTTGCAGAGACTTTGCAAAATGTTGCAAACCCATAATTTATGAAGCCTTTTTATAAGAAGTTATGTTTCAAATTTTATACCTCAACAAGCTAATAAAAGAAAGAAGTTCTAAAAGTACAGAAGAAGCAGCTAGGCCAGACAGAGGTTCTGTAAATCTCAAAGAACTGAACTGGAAAATCAACTGCTTCCTGTTGCTTCTTGCACCTTTGGAAGGCACTTGGAGATTATGCTTTCTCAGTAGAGATTCGTGAAAGATCTGTTTTCCTCTATTCCATTGGCTCTCTTACAGCCTAGCCCTTTAGGCAGTGTGCCCAGTGCACATACAGAGCAGGGCTTTGTGTGAGTCCTGGCTGCTATCTAGCTGTGCATCCTTGTCAGGGATGTAGCAAAGGGCATAGGCTTGTACTTCATGGACTCCCATTTCCTGCATGAACTCTACCTGGTTCTTTCCGTGCTCTTGCAAATTGTTTACTGCTTGTATTCTTTGGCCTTCCATTAGACTTCCAGAGAAGATTTGTTGCACAGCTGCAGCTTTTTCTCTTTCTTTTCAGATTGTGTCTATGCGATTTAGTGTGGTTGACCTTTCATGCTACAGCCTTGAGGAAGTACCAGAGCACCTCTTCTACAGTCAAGATATCACCTACCTCAACTTACGCCACAATTTTATGAGAACAAGTGGAACAGGGAGTCTTGACTCTCTTTGCAGGTCTGCAAAGAATAATTTTTCTTCTACATTTGGAGTCCTTGACATGTGGATACAGGAATGAAGTATTGCCTGTTCTCTTGGGGATGGTAAAAAATTTGATCTTTAGAAAGCTCTAACAAGTGAGGGGGTTGGAAGCAGAACTGGGCAGTACAAGCAGGAATAAACTTCCAACAATTTATAGTATTCGTGAGCTCCCTTCCACAGATTCTGTGCTAACTCTGATTTGAGATAAGCCTTGTGGGGTGACATGCCATTTGTATGGACAAGATGCAATAGTAATATTAGGCTGCTTGCTAAGTAGAGAACAGCTTGGGGTGTAAAATAAAAGAGCAAGGAAAAGCATAATGCTGCTATTGTGAATAAGTGTTTGTAGGAAGAAGTTTAGGTCTGAAAAACCCTGTTTTGGCAAGTTCTTAATGTGTATTTGGAATTGGCAGAGGGCCTGTGAGACTCCAGCTTTGCTTTGGAAACTTGTGATGAATCTGCTTTTAAGAGAGTAGCAGTTGTGTGATGGTATGGAAGCATGATGTAGTCATCTTAGGTAAGTGAAGGAGTCTTACAAAAATATTTTTAAATTAATTCCCCAAAATCATAAAAGTCTAGGGAGAGATTAGTCTGTTAATATGTATATCAGCCGTGCTAAATAGAATTCAAGGAGTTGCTCTGTGAATTTTGAAAACTGATAGGAAGCCTGTAGTAATGTCCAATGGCTCTGTTTGGAACACATTATACCCTAAGGAAAATGTATTTGGAGAAACTTTGCAAAACTGCTTTTTTGTTGTTTGTTTGTTTCGGTTTGATGTTGTGATTTTGAGGTTTGGTTGTTTTTGTCATTTTGGTTTGTTGGGGGTTTCTTTTTGCAAGGTGGGGTGGGGCGGGGAGGGGTGTGATTTTGCTTTCTTTGTCTCTAGGGGTCTAGAGACAAAGTGTGCTATACTAGTGTGCTATTTCATTTTTCTTCCTATAGAGTAATGAGATGCCCAGGTATCGATAAGAGAATACAATGAAAAAAAAAAAAAATTGCTCACTTTTGGGAATTCTTTGCAGTTTCATTGAGAGCCAGAGTCTAGTCTGGTTTTCTAACCTTTTTTAAACATTTTCTAATGCTGAAATGTAATAGATTCTGTTACTGGAGAAGCTGCTTAAAATAATTTAAGATTTTGCTTTCTACTTGTCTCTTCAAATGCATTGTATGATTTTGAAAAGCATTATTTTCTAAAATGCAGTATCCTTGGTTCATAGGATCAGCAAAAGGGCTTGAAATTTCTTTTGACCTTGCATGTAGTCAACAAGAAATCTGACATGTCAGAAACTCAACTCTTTTCCTGGCAGTGGCTATGTCTGATGAAGCTGAAATCCTCAAGAAGACAAAAGCCATAAAAGAAGCTCTCCCTTCACACAGTCTTGAATAAACAGGTAGCATTAGGTAGCCCATATAAGGCTGCACATTGCCTTTTGAAAAGATGTCCTATCTGAGGTTTTTAGGATGCTTCTAAGATTACAGCACCACAAGAAGACCCTTGCTCACTTGCAGTAGGTGCTCTCAGTGCCTCGAGGCTGTCAATTCCCAACAGGAGAATTTTTCACAATGATCAGATCTCTTCCTCTGAGCAACTTCTAATCTCTAGGAGTCTAATTACCTGTAACTATAATAATGGAGAAAAAAAATTAGCTAAAGGGAAAATGTTAGGCAAAGGGCATTAAATAACCCTAACTGCTTTGTTGCATTTCGTAGCTTATTTTTTATGTATTGCACTGCCTTTCAAGTATCTCCCTTGTCTGAAAAACACTGAGATCGGGTCTTCATTGATATGTGTGTGTGCACACACCTGTATACATCTGCATATCTCTTGTCAGCATGCCAGCTAGTTGATACAGATTTGTGCTGGCATGCTTTGGTGGCAGAACAGGATGTGTTGAACTGGGAATATTTCAGGGCAGCAGCAGTTTAGGCTGCCAGAGGATGGTCATCCCATGGAAGATTCACTGCTGTGTTTCCATACCTCTTTGCTGTCTGAGTATGTCCTGTGAGAGCACAAACCAAAACCTGAGGACCCCCATCGATTTTGGGATCTTTATCCCCTATAATACCTGGTTCATTTATACAGTTTGAATGAGAGTTGCGTTTCCATTCCACTCCAGTCCTACATCACTACATGAGCTTACTGAGGCAAAGAAAAAGGAACAGAAGGAGAACTCAAAAGGCTTTTGAGTAGTGTCCTCTCCACTGAGTGTTGAAGTCTGCATGAGGAATCTCAGACCAACCCGTGTCATGTACCAGTTTCCCTTCAGCTTTTGGAAACTTTAATGCCCCTCTTGTGCTTGCTTTGATATTTTTGCAGAGGGATGAATTCTAAACATTAGTTGTGCTGTTGTGTTTAATGCTGTGTCTCTCAGAGCAGCTTCTCACCACGCTGTTAGGGAGAGAGAAATGCTGCTTGGTGCTAAGAACAGGTGTAGCAAAAGCCATTGCAGAACTCCTGAGAAAGCATTTGCTGATTTCAAACCTTGAGGGCCATGACCTGTCCTAAATCTCTTAAAGTTGAACCAGCTAATGAGAGAGTTCAAATTTTTAGATTCATCCTCATTGTTATTTTCTTTTCCAATACTGTGGTGGAGTTCTGTGTGCAGGTTTCTGATTATTGTATCATTGTTTGGTCTTTGCATTATCCTTCCTTTGAGACAGACTTTTACCAACACAGCATCATTTTCCCTTTGGCTTTCAGTTGTGGTACAAGAGAGTGTGTGGCTGCAGCAAACAAAAGTGCCCTTATTCATATGATGGGATGCTCAAAGCAAACAACCCATGTCCAAGTTTCAGTTATGCTCCCTCTTTCAAAAGAGCAACACCTCCCAGGATTATAGAGCCAAAAGGAGAAATATTATGCATAGTTCCTACACAGATCATTACAAGCTTTTTGAATCTGAAAAAGGTCACTATAAAGAAGGAAAGAACTCCAAAACCTTTCAGTCTTATATTTCAAGACATCTCAAGCTAGAAATAATATTCTCCCTCAAGCTAATTAACCTTGATTTTGTTACCTATATTGAAACATTTGCTTCAAAGTAAGAGCTACTTTCCTGGGAAAAATTGGGTAGGTGAGGCAGATGAATAACTGTGTTTCCAAGAAGTAGTTCTCTGGTACATTAAATTTGCAGTTATCTCATAGAAGTGAGATATTAATTTCCCCACTGAATTAATTTCTGGTGGTTTCAGTTTGGGATGAAGAGGCTATTACTCGGGGAATAATACTTTTGCTTTCTGTAGAAGGAGGCAGGAACTCTTGGAGGAGAACCCTGCTGTACCAGGGTTCAGCCACACTAAGCTCATTCTCTCCCTTTGGACCTAGCATGGTGATTGAAGGAGCTAGAAGTAGGTAACCATTTCTCAACACTGGTGGGACTGTAGTGACTCTGGGGCTGTCTGCACTTGGGGCAGTCTGCTGAGCAAGGGGCACTGTAGTTGTGCAATCTTGTTCAAGGACCTCTGGGTGCAGGTCTTGGGCTTTCCCAGCATGAAGCAAGCACTTTCCTAGTTTTCCCTGTTACAGCTTGGCTTGGCTTTCTGTTGCACCCAGCTTGGAAAGGGGATTTCCCTGTTCTGTTTTATTCTCAGAATAGTCCCAGTGAATGTTTTCAGCTCCTCTTTTCCCAAGCTGCATAATTGTAGACTCTTATTTTAGTTAATTCTTTTAAAGTGAATTTTTTGAACTGAGCATTTTAGTCACCTTAATCTTAGTAACAGTCACTAGGAGGAAGCTTGTCAGGTCGGGATAGAAGGTTGTTATCAGTTTCTGCAGTAAACCCATGGTATTTGATGACTTTCAGCATGACCATCGAGAAAAATATCAATGACTTAAACCCAAATTCATGCAGAAACTCTTGTAATGAGTTAGCTGCCTGTATCACCAGTGTACAAAGACTTAAAAATTCTTGATGACTGGTTTGTGTATTTTTGCTTTTAGACATGTAGGTTTATGAATTAACTAGTGTTCTTGCTAATAGGTTTTCTCAGTTGAAGAGTCTGAACTTGTCTCATAATAGACTGGGAGAGTTTCCTGTATCACTGTGTGAGATCTCTACTCTGACAGAGCTTAATATTTCCTGTAATGGACTTCACTACTTGCCAAGTCAGATTGGCAAACTGTTGAAGTGAGTATGTTCTTTACATCTGTGATCATAAATATCCTTGGTGCCTCAGCTGAGCACTACTGATGTGCAGGTGCTGTTTCTGAAAGTGTGAATTCTAGGGCAGCTTGTTTTGCCCATTGAGGCTGAATGATTAATTTGACTCCAGCAGAAGGTCAAGAACTAACATGTGCAGTCTCTTAATCACTACTATGAAAACATCACAGCTGCTGGTGCAGAACAGATGAGGAAACTCAATGCAGATAAAGCACTGAAGGCAATTGCATTGTTTCTCAAATAAGTCTGTGTGCATTTTTCTGCAGCTTCAGAGTTGTCTTTCTGCGTTTATTATTTGAATTTAATATTTTCAGTACTGATGCAATTTCTATTGAAGTTTTAATTTATTATAGAAAACTTTTCTGTGATAACTTCTCACAGGGATCTAGTGAGTGTTGTCAGCACTGATATGTTTGATTGTGTTCTACAGAATTGGCTGCTTTTTCAGTTAGATGATTTTAACATTAAAATACTTGAGCAATCCCCTTGAAAAATTTTGTCTCAAAGTGTTTGCTGGAGCCTTGTCCGTTTTCCCCAGTAGCTATCCCAAATGCATAAGAGCTTAAGCTTAGGTAAATTTAATTGCAAGACTGTTAGTACAGACTGTTAGGACTTGTGATTAAACTGTGCTATTTGTAGAAAACCAAGTAATTAAGTAAATATCTTTCATTTACAACGTAAGTATTGATTTGTATTTTGCTTGTGTTAACTTACAATCTTTGGCATGGCTTTAAGTCCCAAGCCTATTACATGTGTGATAAAAGTATTTCAGTAACTTAATGTGTATAAGAATAAAATTAACTGTTAGGTACCTTTAAGAATAGCCACATTGAGACCAGCTAACTATACAAGAAAATTCAGTGAAAATACTAAATGTGATGTCCACGCCTCTTTGCAGAATTATTTTCTTTCTCTTTTTCACTGTTGCAGTCTCCAGACCTTCTGGCTTGATGGCAATTTCCTCACATCCTTACCAGAAGAGATGGGAAACCTGCAGCAGCTCAGCTGTCTTGGTCTTTCTTTCAATAACTTCTGTGAACTGCCAGCAATTTGTGAGAAACTTGTCACCTTAGACAAACTAGCCTTGGCAGGGAACTTGCTAGAGACCCTGGACCTGACAGTGCTGAACCGTATGAGTCACATCAAAAGTGTGGACCTGAGGTAAGGGGTGAAATGTGCAGGTGTCTGTGAAATAGTGTAACTGCCGTTGTAATTTCTGGTACATTTTGCAATAAACTAGGTTCAGTTTTTTCTCTTACCAATTCTTTAGCTTTTATGGAGTTCTGTTTCTGAGGGTGTGCAGAATCCACTTGGAAAAGCAAGCTTCATTGAGCAGTGCCAGATGCTGAATGTGACCCAGCCCTCTAGTTTCCTCTTGTGATTTCCTCTTTACTTTGGTAGCTCAAGGTACCTAAACGCTGATCTCTCCTTCCCTTTTTTGCCTCCTGCCCTAGAGATATGATCCTGATTCCCCAGGCTGCCAACTGCAGATCTCTCAGAAAGGGACAAAGAGTTTTTTGTGTGTGGCAAGGCAGTCCAGTAGCTATTTCTCTGCATTAGCTTCCTATCTCCATGCAGAGTAGCTGCCCTGTGGCCTGTTTTCTGTTTTCTAGACTGGATCTTTCTTCGGAATTTCTTAAGAACTTAGAAATCATTAAAACGGGTTACATACAGCAGTGTAGACAAAAGAAATGTTTTTGTTTGTATTCACTGCCTGAAATTCACCGTTGCTTGTCACGCATTTCATTGTGCTCACGTTTGGTGTTAGCCTTCACCAGAAAACTTCCTTTCCTCTTCCTTCTTCTGTCTTCTTACTGATGTCCAGTGTTCAGTGTCCTATTTTCTGACTTTTTAACTGATTTCCGAGTGTTTAGGCTGAACAACCTGAAGAGAGCAGCCGCTGACACTCTGCAGGGGAACAAATCTGTGGCTTACATGGATTTACGAGACAATCAGATGACAGATCTGGATCTGAGCTCCTTGGTCAGCCTGGAGCAGCTGCACTGCGAGCGAAATAAGCTGAGAGAGCTGACACTGAGTGGCTTCTCCCTTCGGGCCCTGTACGCCAACAGCAACTGTATGTCTCTGTCTTCTTCACCTGCCTTTTCCCTTTAAGCCCTGGGAGCAAAGGAAAACAGCCTTTTGCCCTCTCTCACGCATTAAAAAAATACTTATGCTGATGTTATTGTGGTGAAACAGTATGTGATGGGTCCTCTGAGGTTAGCTCCTATGGATCACATATGCATGTGTGTACACAGGCTGTGTAACAGTGTGGAGGTTGTGGTGTTATGTCCAAGGAATTCATCTAACATTGAGATCTGTTTGGGTGCCCACAAAGAAAAGTACAGTTCTCTCTTGTTCTGGTGCTCCACATGACAGATGGAGAAATGGGATAATGAGACACTGTAGTGCCATATGGCAGATGTATGAAGTGTGAACTCTGTGGTGGGAAGTATCAATGGAGACCTTGAGTCTCCATAAAGAAAGACTGAGTCTCATTTGATAGCTAAGCTGCTTCTCTGTGCTGTTTTCTCTCTGAAGCTCTGCAATCATACTTACTTGCTTTACTTCATCAGGTCTGACAGCTGTCAATATTTATCCGGTTCCCGGCCTACTGACATGTCTAGAACTCTCTCAGTAAGTGATAATACACAACAGAATTTAAAGCAAATATCTGAACACCTTGAGAGCAATTAAACACAATAGAGCTTTAAAGCCCCTCAAAGCCCAGCACTAAACAATAATGAAAATGTCCCAGACCAGAAGCCCCTCTGAACCAGAATGACCTTTTCAGGTGACTTTGCTGTCCTTCAGCTGTAGGCTGTGATCAGAAAAAAAGCCAAGCAGGGACCACTGAACTTGTGTCAGCTTACTGAACTGACTGGGGGGGATCTGTGGATCAAATATTAAGAGTAGCTGCCAGTTTCATTGCCTATGCCTGCCCTTGGAGCAGTATTGAGACCTGTAAGATAGGATGCCCTGCCAAGTCATGAACCAGCTCAGTTTGCATTAGCCACAAGATAACTTCCACATGACTAACTCAGATGCTGTTCATTTTTTGCCTGTTCCTTTTGGTTGGGCTGTCACTAAATTCATGCAGCATTTAGAGTCTTCCATATGGAGTGCTGGTTTCTAGCTTGTCCCACTTGCTTTTCTCAGCAATCAACTACAGTGTGTCCCAGACTGGGCCTGTGAAGCAAAGAAACTGGAAGTTTTGGATCTGAGCTACAACCTACTCATGGAGCTTCCATCGAGGTCAGAAAACCTTTGTAAACAGAGATGAGCTTTCTTCTACAATGGGCTGTCTGGGAAGAGAGAAGCAGTGCTATTCCAGTTGCTTAATTCCTTGTTGTGTCAAGATATAATCCACTTACTTTATCTATGCAGCATCAAAAATGCTCTGTATTCAAATGTTGGAAAGAACCAGTTTCTAGGTCAGCCTTTTGAACAATAGGGGCTAGGTAATTCTGTCCTGTGCTTTCGGCTGCTACTGCAGCTATTTGCACCTGATATAGAACATACTGCTGTGATTTATATGTGCTGTCATACTGTGTGTGAACACAGGTCATAGGTGAGACACTAATACTTTTTGCATCATCCCACAGAAAGTTCGTCTGTTACCTTTGACAGGGAGTTATCACAAAGGGACAATTCAGCTGATCTCAAATGTAGCCTTCACAGTACACCATCAGCCAGCTCCTTTCTCCCTCTTTCCCTTTCAGTTTCTGTAGAAATGCAGTGAACGAGAGCCAAGAACTAATACAATTTTTCAGTTATTTATCCTAGGAAGAAGCAAAGCATAAACATACTCTCAGCCTAACAAGGGTGTTTGGTCAGGTTGTGATTTGAAGAATGACACAGTGTCTAGGGTATGGTGTAGTAAAATTGAATGGAGAAGTGGTTAACAAGGAAGAAATGCAGAACATGGGTTGGAGAAGTTGAAGCAAGAGGCATAGGAAGTGATCAGCAGTGACATTCTAGTCATTGGCACAGAAAAACTATATAAATCAAAAGCAAGAAAAGGACATAACAAGGATATGATAATGAGAACTCAGAAGAGAATTTTAGCCAATCCAATGGATTAAAGGGATCAAATTTTAAGTATATTATGCAAGGAATAATTACTGCCTCAGAAATAATAGAGGAGTGCTAAGCCACTAGTTAAAGCTCTGAATTTATGTTGGCACTGTGTAAGCACTTCTTTCTACCTACAAGTGACAACAGGCATTTAAAGCCTTCCTTTGTGACTTCTTTCTTTGCCTGAGAGAATGCTAGGCACATGCACACCAACTTGCATCACAAGATACCAATCATCAGTAGTGTAGAGGGAAATGTAGAGACTCTTCCAAGCATTCAGAGAGACTGAGTCATCTTACCCTGTGTGTCCTTCTGCTTTGTCATTGTTTACATTTTATGGATCGGTGTATTTTAATTTTTCCCTGCTGTAAAGTCAAATTAAGTGGATTAAATACTATCTTTCCCACTCTCTGGATGTCAAGGTGAATGAACCAAGTGAAATAGAATACCCTGTGTCTTTCTAGGATCCTCAGAAGCTTGAGTCTTCGGAAGTTGATGGTGGGGCACAATCGTCTGCAGAGCCTTCCACCTCTTCTAGAACACATTCCACTGGAGGTGCTGGACCTTCAGCACAATCTGTTGACTAAACTCCCAGAGACGCTCTTTGTCAAAGCTCTGAAGTGAGTGTCAGTAACAAACATCTTTTGTCTGCATTATCCTTTGGAGTGTAGAGGTGCCACTGAAAGTGGCACCTGTGTGACTGTCCTTGCAAAGTGCCACTTGCATAAGAGAAAACCAGGTGTGCCCTTTATGAGGGGGTTATTCAGGTGCCATAAGGGAAGCCATCAAGCTGATTTGAAGGAATCAGTCCATGTTACTGTGTAATTACTGGAAAACAGGCTGCCTGAAGAGCTCTGTCTGTAAAAGTAGTCATAAGTTCAAGTGCAAAGAAAAGAAGCCAGTCAGATTCAGGTCATTGGAGAACAGGAGAGACCCTTTACAAATGACAGTCCCTCATAACTGTCTATTCACACAGGAGTTAGCCCTTCTTTAAATAAGCCTTTCTTTAAGTAAAGTTTTATGTTGTCTGCTTCCACCAGTATTACCCATAGGCTTTTCAGTACTCACTGTTTACTGTAAATGCTGTGTGCATCCACAGTGCACATAGCTAGTAAGTCATTAGTAGACTCACAAATCTTAATATGTAGGGATGTTACAGTATTGCCTGGCTTCCTGTCTTGTACTGCTGTCCACACTGGCATTTGTACAGCTCCTTTTCCTAGTGTTAATGGAGTGTTTTGGATGAAGTGAAGTCTGATTTTTGCACTTGCTGTGGTTAGCCTCAGGTACCTGAATGCATCTGCAAACAGCCTGGAGTCCTTGCCCTCCACATGTACAGGGGAGGAGAGTTTGAGCATGCTGCAGCTGCTATACTTGACTAATAACAACCTCACAGATCAATGCATCCCTGTCTTGGTGGGACACCCAAACCTACGGATCTTGCATCTGGCAAACAACAACCTGCTGACTTTCCCTGCGAGGTAAGTTAGTAAGGCTGTTGGGCAAGACAGTGCTCCCTAGGAGGAAGCTGCCACCTCCCCATGATTTTACATGAGTCAAAGCCAGAGTGAGATGCTCTCTCTCTGGCTTGATTTGACATTTCTACACACAAAGTGAGGAGAAGTGTGTTAAGGGGTATTGGCACAGGGTACCACTGTTGGCTGTAGGTTTTCCTGTCCTAGTCGAGGTCCCATCCAGAGGGACCAAAGGATGTAACTAGTTGTGTTGCGTGTGTATGGGGATGGGTGATACTTCTTTGCAGCTTCAGCATTGATGGTGAAGGGTCTGTCTTGTACAAATCCAAGCCAGGCTTGAGGACCCTGCATCTTACTAGAACATCTCTTAGGAGATGACTTTTGGTCTCCTATCAGTAAATCAGAAAAGTAGCTCATAAAGGGCAGTGTCTATGGCTACTTCATCTGCAGCTTCAGAAAGTGACAAGTTCATGTCTGTAAGAGACAGTATTTTTTTGTTTCCCTTTCAGCAAACTTAGTAAGCTGGAGCATTTGGAAGAACTGAACCTGAGTGGCAACAAACTGAAAACAATTCCTACAACGGTTGCAAACTGCAAGCTACTTCATACGCTTATTGCGCACTCTAATGAAATCAGCATTTTTCCAGAAATCCTGCATTTGCCCCGTATTCAGGTATTTGTATGGAGAAGATCAAGAGATAGCTGGGGAAAGTTTGGGTTATAGAATGAGGAGTGACTGCTAGGAGAGAACAGGAGATCCCAGCAAGGCCAAGTGCCTGGTATCAATCCAGGCTGGGATTGAGAGCAGCCCTGCTGAGAAGGGCTTGGGGATGCTGCTGGATGAGAGGCTGGACGTGCCCTGGCCATATATGCTGGCACCGAGAAATCCCCCACATCCTGGGCTTATCCCCAGTGGCATGGACAGCACGTAAGGAGGAGATTCTGCCCCCCTGCCCTGCTCAGATGAGATCCCACCTGGAGGGCTGAATCTTGGGTCCTCAGCACAAGAAGGACTTAGACCTGCTGGAGTGGGTCCAGAGGAGTCCATGAAGATGATCAGAGGGCTGGAGCACCTCTGCTGTGGCAATGGGCTGAGTGGTTTGGGGTTGTTCAGTTTGGAGAAGAAAAGGGTCTGGAGTGACCTTATTGCATCCTTCCATTGCCTAAAGTGACTAAAAGAAAGCTTGAGAGGGACTTTGGACAAAGGTATGGAGTGACAGCATAAGGGGGAATGGTTTTAAAGTGAAATAAGGTAGGTGTAGATTGGATATTAGGAAGAATAATAATCCTGTGAGGATGGGGAGGCCCTGGCACTGGTTGCCCAGAGAAGCTGTGGCTGCCCCATCTGTGGAAGTTTCAAGGCCAGGTTGGATGGGTCTTGGAGCAACCTCTTGTAGTGGAAGGTGTCCCTGCCCATGTCAAATGTGTTGAACAAAATGAGCTTTAAGGTCCCTTGCAACATAGACCATTCAGTGGTTCTATGGCTTTGATCAACCCAAGAAGAGGCCACAGAATATGCATTCTAGATATCTCACCTTTCTGAGTTGATCAGAGATGATTTCATTTACCTTTACGCCCGTCTCTGACATTTCTGATTTCTTGCATTTGAGACAGTGGGCAGTGTTATATAACTAGGCAGGTGTGCATATAGAGGCCTTCTTTTATCTTTGGTGTGACTTAGTCTTTCAGTATTGGAATCATGGCTACTGCAGGTTGCTTATAAATCATTCTTCTTCTGACAAGTCAGATCATGTCATCATGTGTGTGAGATACAATAAGTAGCAGAGTTGTATGACGTTTGTAAGGACCACTGGAGTAACTGATGATATGACACAACAAAAGAATATTTTCTTTGTCATGCTGTTTGTTGCTACTGCAGTTTGTGGATTTGAGCTGCAATGAGTTAACTGAAATCCTAATCCCCGAGGCACTGCCAGGTGCCTTGCAAGAGCTGGATCTGAGTGGAAACGCAAACCTGGTGTTAGAACACAAGACACTGGATATCTTCAGGTGAGCCATTGACATGTCAACCCAGTAGTGACCTGCACATGGAAGGGTAACCCTTGCCAGGAGAGGAAATGGGATAGTAAAGTGAGAGTACTTTGTCACTGCATAGGGGTATAATATTCCCTGCCTGAGACAACTGAAACTTATTGTCTTTGGGAAGGGAAACGTCTGGATATGAAACATCAGAACAAGGAATTTTTCAGGTGGTATGAGGTTTTCCCAGGTGTCTCTGGCATAAGCAGCCAGGCATCTCGAGAAGACCTAGACCTTAAACTCCTCTCCTTGATGCAGTTCTTTCCACAGACTGCTGACTAAAACTCTAGACTGGACAAGGTCCTAAGGCCTGTTCAGCAGGTTCTAGAAAAGCATAACTTCTGTTCTCTCTGTAGTCACATTACTACACTGAAGATTGATGCTAAGCCCTCCCTCACAGCAGACTCGGCACTCCCTTCTGCCTTCTGGAGTCACGGAGTAGCTGAGATGGCAGGCCAAAGAAATAAGTGAGTATTGTGGTCTGCTGAACACTGTCTTCTCAGGATGCTGGGCCGAGTGCACTGCTGAGCACCCAAGCAAACCTGTTTTGCCCAAGAGCTCATCCATCCCATTGTCTCTCTGGATCTCTTACTAAGGCTTGGTAACTCATGTCTCCATATTACCCTTTGCCTCAATTTTCACACTTATCCCAGTGTATTTGGACTCTTTTTCCCTCTCTTGCAAAGATGCTTTTTCTTTTGCCAGCTGTGCCTGTTGTGCTCCTGCATGTGGTCAAGGAAGGTTTGGGAGTTGCAATAATAAAATGCAGCTGTACATCTCCCAGGCTAGTGAATGTCAGGACAGTGGCTTTGCTGCCCTGTGAGAATGGCACTCACGATGCCTGATGGCTGGGGTTTTGAGAACAAGATAATTTTAGGAGCCATATTAACCGTGTTTGTATGCTTTTCTGACAGGCTGTGTGTGTCATCCCTGGCACTGGGGAGCTTTGCAGAGGGGGTGGAGGCTGTGTATGGCATGTTTGATGGTGACAAGAACGAAGAACTGCCACGCTTGCTGCAGTGCACCATGGCCGATGTGCTCCTGGAGGAGGTACAGCAGTCTGACACCATGTTCATGTCCAACACCTTCTTGGTCTCCCACAGGTAGGACAGTGAGCAAGCTGGTCCTGGTGGGACTTGCATAGGTATATCAATATGTTAGGTGGGGTGAGGAAGCCCTCCAGAATGCCTGTCAGTAGAGTCTGGAGCCTCCTACACCTTCTCCTCCAACAGGAAGCTGGGCATGGCAGGGCAGAAGCTGGGTTCCTCTGCTGTCCTTTGCTACATTCGTAATGAGGTGGCTGATCCAGCCAGCAACTTTTCTCTGATGGTGGCCAATGTGGGGACGTGCCAAGCCGTTCTGTGCCGAAGTGGAAAAGCACTGCCTCTCTCCAAAGTCTTCAGCCTTGAACAATGTTCAGAAGAAGCCAGTAGAGTCAAGGAGCAAAAAGCCATTATAACAGAGGTTGGTTTGGACCCTTTCCACTTCAGCTTCCATGCTCACGTAAAAGCTTGGTACAAATAGATGAGCTCGACTGTGTGTATAACATTACAGGGGAGAGGGGGACGTGAGGGTTCTGAATGACTCGTCTGGTGCTTCCTGCTCTGCTTCTTTTGCTGATTCGCTGTTCAGAATTGCACGTTCCTAAAACACTGTGGCTTAAGAACTATGGGTACAGGATGACCCATGTAGTATGCAAAACTATTAAAATGATTTCTAGAGAACTCTGTAAAGGTAAACTTTCTAAGCACTTGAAGTTCCAAGGAGTGGGAAAAATAAAGATCTTGAGAAATCAGTGCCAATCACTTCAGTTTTATGCTGAGTGAGTCTTTTAAAAAGTATTGAGTTGCTAGATAGAAGTATTTTTCAAAAGCATAATGTGTCACTGTGTTACAGCTCTTCAAGGTGTTTTAACACCTTGGCATAGCACTCTGACTGAAAATAACACTATGGTATTAATATAGCACATTAAATAGTTGAAAAACTGGCTCATTAATGGATTCTGAAAAAGAAAAGTGAAATTACTGTAGAAGACACTTCCTTGTGCATCTCATCTGCTGGGTTTTAACACTTGGCAGCAGCAGTATTGCCACCCAGAGGATACAGAAATTAAGAACGCTGAAATTAAATTTAAAACATTGCCTTGGAAAAGGGACTGAGGGTTGTGGGCACTTCTGTTTATGGGAGACTACTGGCAGGGTGGCCAGCGGACTATCTAGCAGAAGGGGATAATACATCCAGGTTACAGAAACAGTTTGAGATACCTACTTGTTCTTTTTTTTCCCCAGGATATAGTGTCCACACTTCAGAATGCAGTTATATGTTCATAAAGAGGGAAATAACTCAAATAATACACAGAAACAGTTTAATGTCTGGGTAATCTGTTTTGCACTAAGAAAGTCAAAAGTCACTATTTCACTTGTACTAAAAAAATTAATTTCACATAAGGCTAATCAGTGAGACTCTGGTCAGTGTACTGCAGGAAGTCTAGCTGCACATTTCAGAATAGTCCTCTACAATTCTTTAGAGTGCAACAGAAAGTCTTTTGGGATAAAAGTGTATTATTGCCAGTATGAGTGGTGGCGGTTATTGTAGTCCTCAGGCATAGTGAATGTCTGCACTGTAGTACCTGCACCTAGATCTCTTTCTCCAGTGCTGCAGCTCTGTATTTCTTGAGGCTCCAAAGTAGCATATGAGCAGGGGAAAGTTTGCTTTCAAAATGATCTAATAGCACATCCATTGCTACTGCTTTGTTTCTCTTGTCTGCAGGACAACAAAGTCAATGGTGTGACTTGCTGTACTCGGATGCTGGGCTGCACGTACCTGCATCCTTGGATCCTGCCCAAACCACACGTCAATTCCATTCCACTGACTGTACAAGATGAGTTGCTACTTCTAGGGAACAAAGCTCTCTGGGAACACCTTTCTTATGCAGAGGCTGTCTCAGCTGTGCGGCACCTACACGACCCACTAGCTGCTGCAAAGAAACTCTGCACTTTAGCCCAAAGCTATGGCTGCCAAGACAACGTTGGTGCAATGGTGGTATGTCTCAACATCAGTGAAGACAACTGCACATGTGAGATGCATGGCCTCACTCTGACAGGCCCTGGGGGATTTAGTTCTACCTCCACCAAACCAGCAACACCTTCATGTAGCAGTGGAATTGCTTCAGAGTTCAACAGTGAACTGTCTGCTTCTGAAGTTAGCAGTGAGGTGGGCTCTACTGCATCAGATGAACACAGTGCTCTTGGCCTCGATGGCAGTTTGCTACCACGACAAGAACGACGTTGCAGCCTCCATCCTGTGCCCCCCTCAAGCATCTTTCAGCGCCAACCTTCCAGTGCCACCTTCTCTAGCAACCAGTCTGACAATGGTCTAGATAGTGATGATGAACAGCCTGTGGAAGGTGTGATGACAAATGGCAGTAAAGTGGAGGTAGAGGTGGACATTCACTGCTGTAAAGGAAAGGGTCTGGAATTAGAACATCCTGCTGCAGAGTACAGCTCTTCTGCTCTAGGGCCAGAGGATAACTCTAGGCTTGTACTCATCATTCGGCGGCAGAACAGTGTAAACAGCAACACTGTGCAGAGAGGGGTCAGGGAGAAGTGTGAACTCCAAAAATCTCTTTCCACATGTTGTCTTTATGGAAAGAAGCTTTCCAATGGCTCCATAGTGCCCTTGGAGGAGAGCCTCAACCTCATCGAAGTAGCAACAGAGGCACCCAAAAAGAAGACAGGCTATTTTGCTGCTCCATCCCAGATGGAGCCAGAAGATCAATTTGTCGTGCCACCTGATCTGGAAGAGGAAGTGAAGGAACAAATGAAGCAGCACCAGGAGGACAGAGCAGATCAGGAGCTGAAAGAACATGCAGTACCCCTGCCAGAGGAGTTTGACACAGCTTTGTAACCCTACGAGTACCACTCCCACACTGTCTGTCCCAGGAAGCTCTGTTTCATAAGGGCTGTCTTGCCCTTTGAGGGAGCTGGGATCTGCCAGGAGTACAGGTACCTGCTGCTTCCTTAATGGAGCTGAGGAAGAATCAGGAAGGCCAACATCTGGGCTGTCCACTCAACCACTGTAGGGTCTCAGCTGTTCTGTGAGCACACAGATCAGCAGCTGAGCTCTTTGTTAGGGACTGTCTGGTAAGTCCTTGAACCCTGAGGTTCTGCTAGCTCTGCAGGAAAGGGGCTGGTGTATGTATGTGTGGAGTGAGGAGGCTGCTGAGGGAGAAACGCTCAGTCCTGTGAATATTTCTGATGCAGTGTCCAATCCCTCCCCCCCAGCACCTGACTTTGGTATTCTTTGAAAGAATACAGCCAGTTGCAATGAAACTGACCTAAGAATGGTTTCCTGCATTAATTGCAAGCACTTTTATTTATTGCACTTAAGCTGTTCTTTTCCCCTTCAGCCCAGCACTTTATTATATAGGGTTAGGGGAGAAAGCACTCCACAGCAGGTATGCTGTGGACTTTTCCCAGTGGATGTTCTTAGGGCAGTGGAGGACTCAGGGTACCAGTGTTCTGATGAGCACTGGTGTAGGGGAGAGTGAAGGCTATGGTGGGATCATTCTGTGCAGGATGAGAAAATACATAGCTGAGTGATAAGCAGATGCCAATCAATGCATTTTATATGGAGCATAGGAAAGATTAGCTCAGGACTGGTTGATTAAGGCAATGTGTAGATCTAGTGCTTCTAGGTGCAGAGCACAGACCCACGTCAGCAGCAACCTGGCTACCTTCATCCTTCAGCAGAGGCTTCCTGTATCCAGAAGACACGGGATAAAGCCAGGACCTTTTGCTTGTCTCAGTGCTCAGCCAGAGGAGCCAAGCTGTAAACAGTGGTGTGCTGCTCTTAAGACTAGCAGAAGCATGCTCTTTTCCATCAACATAAACCTCTGCATTGTCAGTTCCAGCACCTTTGCTTGCCTCTGGAAACAGGAGTCATATTCCAAATACACAACAATGAGCATTTCATGGTATGTTCCCAGTTTGGCCACAAACAAGGTGAAAGTGTACTGGTTCCTGCTTAGCCTTCAGCACAATAGCAAAAATTAAACTTTTCATCTTATTTTTATCAGCACTAAAAAAGATGTTTAAAACAGTCCCACTAACGATGAACTGGCCAGTCTGCACTCAGATACCTTGTGTTTCCATTAGGATTTTTGGTGCAGGGTGTAAGTTGGCTGCCTATGTCATCATCTTGTATAAAGGTTGTGGAGACTACTGCCTCTGTAGCATGCAGATCTGTCTTTCTGACAGAGCTGGATAACAGCTGTCCCTCTCATGTTAGCGGTGCAATAATCCTGACTGTAATGTGGGCTAGTGCCTTTTCTTCGTTAATTATATTTATGAAGAAAACTTAAAAGTTTCTTCTGAAGAGATCTGAGGGGTTTGAGTTGTCTATTTTTGGATCAAATTTGGGCCTTGCTCAGAAGGAAGACTATTTGTGCAGACTGTTTGTGGAATTCTGCCAATATAGATCGTTTGACAAAATCTAATCGAGTTTTACAGATATTTCAGAGCACCTTGAATTTCTTCTCGCTAGGAAAAAAATGTATTTTTATCCTGCATGAGGAGCAACATTTTTAGAATATACTTTGTGCTAGTTGCAGTGTAATCATGAAACAGCCCAACTTTTTCCAAAGTTTAAACTCTCTCAATTTTTGGTTGTTTAAACATCTATTTCATTTGGAACTGGAGGCTGAAGCTAATTCTTAAAATCAGAGAAACAGCAGCATTTGAATCCTTTAGGCAGAGGAACAACAGCAGAAAAGATTCAAGTGCTAAAGCCCAAAACTCACGTTATCATCATGTAAGTATGCAGGAAAGGTTCATCCCAATGTATTCGACTGCAACTTTAGATTCTGTCACTGGTGATAATTTTACCAAATATCTGTGCCTAGCCTTACACTTACTGATATCTGGAAAGGGCTGCAGAACAACCTCCATTCAGTATGGGACTGATGCAGAAACCCTTTTTTCTGAATAAGACACTGACAAACACTGGACTCCGAGTGGCACATATTAATGCAAATCAGATCTCTATTTCTTGCACTGATATGGAAAGGCCAGCGTGTCCTTGCCAGTCTGAACCAATAGTATTGCGTGCAGAACTGCCACAAGGAGTTAGTAATGAATGGCTCTACCTAGCTCAGTGTTGAAGGACTAAGGAAAACACAGTTCTGCAATGGAGCATGCAAATTTCTGAACTGCACCTCTTAAAGGTAGTGGCAGAATGGAACATAAGGAATTCCTACTTCGACTTTTTCTTTTTGAAGCACAAAGAGAGTTTAAATGCAGCCAGCTCCTATTTTCTATGGGTGTGAACTGTCATGGAAGACATAGCTTGTTATCTCTCTTACACTCCTGGCAGAATCCACAGATTTCTCTGAAGCTGGTATTATGAACTCTGGGCAGCACAGGCTGAGTTAACTTTACCTGTTCCGAAAAAATCTTCCTCTGTGTGACTAAGACAAACACTGTTGTCCTCAAGCAGCTTCTGCATATTTTCCATGTGCTTCTTCCGAGGTTTAACCTTTTCCTTTTCCATTTCAGCCACAGCATTGTGATGATTTTTCTCCAGTCATCCAAAATCTTTTTCATGCATTAAAAACAGTGCCTGTTCATCAGAAAATGTTCTGCTTTTTCCTAGGCCAGTTTTGGGTGTCCGCAAAGACACTGGCATCATTTTTTAATGCAAGTATCTCAGATTTTATAACACAGGATTCCAGCTGCAGAGATGTGCTTCAAGGTCACTGTCATTCAAAGAAATGGGTTTTTTCTGGCATTGGTCAGACCGTGGTTTGGCTGGGTTATCTTAATCTCTCTGGTGATGACAACTCATAGAACAGAGTGCTTCCCTCCACACTAGCTTTTGTTTTCCTGCCTCCCTCTGTGTCTCCCTTACCTTATTTATTAACACTGCCTTTGATTTCAAGCTCCCAAGGAGCACTGCTGTAGGTGGAACAGTTATGAAAGGGCAAGTCTACTGAAGGACTCATAGCAGGGTATAGAAAGTGTCTTCCCAGTTACCTTCCTTTTCTCCAGTCCCTTCCCTGATTTCTGTTTTTGGAGTTTGCAGAGATACTATGTGATCATCACATAACCACATCACTGAGAAGGTCCCACTCATTCACAGACTTGCTGTTAGAGAGGTTCTCACCTTGAGGTCCTCAGGCTATTTTGTCCCTGCTGAGGAATGCAAGCCCTGCCACACTGCATGCAGCCACAGCAAAGTGAGGCTGAGGAGTTCGTTGGTCCATCTCTTCAGTAATTCTGGCTCTGCTGATGAGCATGCTTGCTGACAAAGGTACTCTGAAGACACTGCTCTGTCCTGTCCAGAAAGGTGTCTGTCAAAGGAACCCATAAAGGTTACACTGAGTGGTGGGTAGCTGGGGCCCAGGTGGTAACGGTAGGAGATAGCCTTCAAGTTGCCCCCAGAACAAGGAGCAGGTCCAATGGAGGCAGCATGACAGACTGTTCATACCAGACTGGAATCTTGAGCCAGACGGGAGGATAATATCCTGTTCCAAGAAGGAGGAAGTATTTCCCTCTCTCAGGGACAAGCTGTTGTGAAGTCTGAAATCTTTCCTGTGGTGCACAGGACACCTAAGGCTTTGGACCTGTCCTTCCAGACAGATGCTGGTGGCTCCAGGCAGGTGCTGGTGGCTTTTGTGTCACTTTCCAAAGGCCTTTCTTCAGGCAGATCACTTCTTTGTTCTCATGCAATTATTGTCTGCTGTTCTATTGCTCTCTGAACACTCAACTGTATTTTTCCTCTTTTTTCACATTTTAAAATGTTACCTTTTTAAATGACTCATATGATCTGGCGCATGTTAAATATTGCAGTGTACCAACTATTTACTAAATAATCCTTTTTCATGCTTTTTCTTTGTTTTTAAAATGGAGAGTATTTTCTGCATCCCACTCTAGCATGCACCTATAACGATCTCTGTTTTTATTGTGTGTGGGAGTAGGTTGTCCCATGAATGCGCCCTCAACACTGTGGCCTATGTATTGCTTTGGAAAGGCAAATAATGTATGATTGTTGGAAAACATTAGTCCATTGATTCTTTATTCAGATGTATAGAGAAGTCCAGGAAGGAAGAGTATTTTTGCATCGAATTTTCAGCTGACTTAGCAATAAAGATTTTTACTTTCATCTAACAGCTTATTCTGATTCTGTTACTGTGCTGGAAGAAACATCTGCAATATCCCAGGCAAAGGTAGCTGTGTCTAGCAGCAGCTGTGCTGCAGGTTATTCACTGAGCTCTATGTGCTACTTCACTCATCAGTCTTCCATACAAAAACTTCTTTCAGAACACTGTAAGAGTAGAATTAGGCTTAACAATTATTAAGGCAGCTTTCTGTTTCCTGCTTTGGGAATCCTGCCCTGTGAACTTGCTTCAATAGCACTGTGCAGCTCTAGAAGTAGCTGCAGCAAGAGGAAATACAGAAATGTATGTTAACAGAAATTGGACGACAATGGACTGTCCACATAAATCCCTGTGCTGAGACACTTGATGCTAAAAGGCAGAAGAAGTCAAACCCTAAAGCACCTAGTGTGTCCCTGTTTGGCATCTGTTTTACTTTAGTGTCTCTAGTTCTAATAGTGTTCCATGGTTTTGGTAATTGTGAGGATTTAGTCTCTGGTGCCAGTGAAAGAAAAGCTATGTCCAAGGCAAAGCATTTGTCTGTTTAGTTTTTTTTTAATATGGGCAGAACTCATCTGTTATACTGTGGTGGTTCCATCCTCATATGAACAATACACATAGTGGACTCTGCTCTAAAGTGTATTTTCATTTTGAGGCATGAGTGGATGATTCTAGTGGTACTTTTCCCAGTTAAATTTTCTATAAAAGTTTTTCTAAAAAAAAAATAAAGAGCAGCATCTAATTTCTCCAACTTGTACATTGAAAATGTATTTTGAAAACAATATACTTCTATATTCAATCACCCATTTGATCTCATAAAGCTTTTGTCTTGATTATCCCAATTCAGGGCACCTTTTAAATCAAAACTCTTGTATACAAGTTATATAAAAAGACCATTTAATACAAAAATTCTCCCTCTCCAGGAGTTTGAAAAGGTATTGTATCACAAGTTAGTTATTGCAAGTTTTTTTCAGGATTTTTTTCATGGCCTTATAAATGTCATATTCACACTGGTCTGTTAATTCCAAGAGACCTACAAGGAAGCAATATTTAGCTGTCACAACCGTGAGTCTCCATCACTTTTAAGATGGTTTTTTAAGAGTTTTTAAGAGTTCTTTTCTCAGCAAAGCCACATGCCTTTCGTAAAGACAGTTGCAGCTTCTGTTCGTTGGCAGGATGTAGTGGCAGTACTTGTAGCAAGGCCTCACTGGAGAAGGGGACATCTGAGAGTGGCATGGAAGGGCTGCCTGTGAAGCAGAGACAACCCATAGCATCAGCTTTGAGCCACTAATAATTCAGTAATGCAAATTCAAATTAGGAATAGCCTGACTACCATATTTAGAGCTATGCCAGCTTGATGAGTGTTCTGTAGCATGTTCTGTCCGAAAGAAAGGAAAGCATATTGCTTCATTTCAGTAAGGAGTGGAATGGAGGAAGCTCTTATAATTGCAGTGGCTTCTGTTTCTGTTCATGAACTGTTCTGTAATCTCTGACAGCTAGGCCTGCACTAAGCAGGTATGCCATGGCAGCCAGGCAACCCAAGAGGCCAGCAGCAATCTCTGCCCCATGCAGGCTGCACCAGAAGCCCTGATAGCCTTTGCTTTGATAAAGCTGCTCTCTCTCTTTGCATACTGATGAATTATAAACGCTGAGCAGAGAATGGAGGAAATAGTACAGAGCAGGAAGTGTGCCAACTGCAATCACTATATACAGGATGCATTCAATTAGCAGCCATGCTGGGAAGTGCCACGGGACCCGCAGAACACCAACCAAAATAAGAACACAAGGGAAGACCAGGAGACACCCTGCCACGGCCATGGCTGCCCTTGCAATGGGCAGCTTCAGTAGGTAGAAACGTTGGTCAAGCTGCTGCGCTCGCTCCCCATCCGCTCCGCTGAAGCCGCTGTAGGCCCCGCCGTACTGGTAGTAGTAGATGCCTCCCAGGGCGGGGAGGCCGGTGTATCCTCCCGCCGAGCCGCAAGACACGGAGCTGCAGACCAGGATCAGGGCGGCGAGCAGGACCTCCACCATCTGGCAGCAGGCTGGAGGGGAGGCCGAGGTGAGTCTGCGGCCACAGAGGAGCGCCCGAGAGGGAGCCGGGCCAGACGCTGCGCTCCGCAGGACGGAGGGAGCGGCTCCCGCCAGCCGCGCTCACCCCGGCCCGTGCGCAGGTACAGGCAGCGCCGGCGCTCCAGCGACCCTCGTACGGTGCGGCTTCCCCGCGGCGCCTCTGCCTCTGGTCCGGGTACGGCGCTAAGGAGAGATGATGGCAGGGATGGCAGTGACCCGTCCGGGCTCCTCGCCGCCGCCCGCCCAGCCCGGCTCCGGCCCCTCGCCGCCGCCACTCCGGTCTGCTCAGCCCCGGCGCCGAGCCGGGACGCTGGCGCCCCCCCGCTGCCCTCAGTGCCCGCTGCCCTCAGTGCCCGCTGCCCTCAGTGCCCGCTGCCCTCAGTGCCCGCCCGCTGCCCTCAGCGCCCGCTGCCCTCAGTGCCCGCCCGCTGCCCTCAGTGCCCGCCCGCTGCCCTCAGTGCCCGCCCGCTGCCCTCAGTGCCCGCTCGCTGCCCTCAGTGCCCGCTGCCCTCAGTGCCCGCCCGCTGCCCTCAGTGCCCGCTGCCCTCACCGCCCGCCCGGCCCGGCGCGTCCCCCACGCGCGGCACGGGGGCAGCCCCGCTCCGCCATGGCCCGGCGTGGCCCCGCTCCGCCGGCGCTGGGCACTGGGGGCCGGCCCGGGTCGCCCCGGGGTACTGCTGGTGTGGTGAACTCCGTCTCGTCCCCTCGCCTCAGCCCCGCCGGCGCTTCTCTAAAGTGGTGGAAGCTGCGGCCCGGTCAGGCCCTGCCCCGTCTGAAGGTGCTCAGCTCCTCGACGCGGGTGCGAGTTCTTCCGGCACCTGCGCACGGTTCACCGGCTGTTGGCGTGCCCGCTCCCTTTCGCTTCCACCGACACTGTTCGCGCAGCCCCTTGTGGTGAGAACGTCTCGAGGTTTCTCACCTGCCACAGAACGTGCTTGTCAGTATCCACTGGAAACTGACTAGATTTAACCAATTGAATTTTCACAATTGTACACGTTCTACCTTTTCCTGTGCTGTGAGTTTTGGTGAGTGTTCTTTATTCGGCTTTTCTGCAACCTCGTGCCTCTGTAAACTTCGTCCGTGCCGCTCTGTTCCCTTATGCACCCCCAATCCCGGCCCCTCTGGGCCTGCCCGAACTCCCCTAAACCCATCCTGTGATGCTGTGGAGTGGCTGCACCTCCATGCAACACTCAAGACACAAGTGCACCAGCAATTTACATCGCAGCAAAACAACCATCTCGGTCTTGTCCTGGCAACGCACAGCATTTTGTTGCTTCTCCAACTGCCTCAGCACAAAGCCTGTGTCTCCAGATCCGGTCACTAACACTGTGGGATCTGTCCTGCAGTGCAACTGTCAGGTTCCAGTTCAGCCCTTGGCAGACCACATTCAGGTAATTTTCTTTAGATACGTTACCTTATATTTAGCCATACAGAAACAAATAGACCCCTTTCGTGTCTTCTTGCTGGAGGCCACTTCAGACTATACGATTGGAACTTTTTACTGGCGATAATGTCCTGTTGCCAGTCTGTCCTCCCATCCAGGCAGACCCCTTACTACAGCAGCCAGCAGAGGAGGTGACAGATTACTCCTCTGGTTAACGGTGGTGGGTGGAGTGAAGGCAAGTCCCGGATCTCACCCGTGCACAAGTGTCAGCATTTCTCAGGGCTGGTAAGGGCAGAGCTGATTCAGGAAAGGGAGAAAAGTAAAGAGCAGGACAATTTGGAAATACAGAAAACTCCACATTCAGAGCAAATGCTTTTATTCAAGAGTTTGACCAAACACTGCCTGTAAAAGCTCTTTGATTTTACAGCCAAGAAAATGCAAAGAAATACGTTCACTACATTTAGGAAAACACATTTTTGGGAAAACACTGTAAGGTCTCAGACACAATACCTGAATATGTGCCTTGAGAGGTCCAAATTTTTCTCTAAGATGCAGAAATACATTTCCTCCATCTGTAAGATGGTGGCAACACTAAGACTGTTTCACCCTTCTGTCTCTACAGGAGCAACAGCAGTAACCCTACAGATTTACATTGTGAAAAGCCTATAAACTGCACCTCAGCACTGTGGGAAAACACTCTCCTCAACACTTCACCTGATTCCACGAAAGACTGGAGATCTGAAAATTCATGTTAAAATTTACTTAGTTTGAGGTAAGAGAGAAGGAAAACAACCATTGTTTCAATTCCCAGTTCAGATAGAGGAGACAGAAGTTGTGTGCTAAGTTATAAAATGGAGATTCCATAGCGAGCTTAGGACGAGGACTCTGGAGATAGTGCAGGTGCTCAGCAGTGAGGCTGTTGCACACACCTTTTCATCTGCATATGTTGCATCACTCATATTGACATGCTGGAAAGCAGGCCTCCTTGCTGGATGGGTTTAAAAGTTTTAGCAGCCCTTTGTGAACTTTTAGGGTCATGCACAGTGCCACTTTGCTTAGTAGAGCTTTTAACTGGCATGAAAGGGACATGAAAAACTAAGCTGAATCATCATGAGTCCCAAGAGGGGATGAAATAAGTGTTTCTTTAGCAGAGTGTTGCTTCTGGTCATCCATCAAACTGAGATAAAGCTGTCTTTGGATTTGTGTGGGATTTACTTGTTCAAAGACAGAGCCAGGAAGTATTGCTCTGTTGGAGACGTGTTCAGTGTTTTACTAGAGTGTTTGCTGCTAAAAAGTGAGGTACAAGCTTCAAGATACTGTAGAAGTGAGTCAGTCTTATTTCATTTCTGTTGCTATAATGAGAAATCTTAAAAATATGCTTTGTGTCACTTCACTCCTGCTCAAAGTACCATAGCTAAACTTGGACAGCAGCATCTTCTGGGCTCCTGTTCTCACTACAACAAATACCAGTCAGCAGAACAGAGCAATAGGAAGCTGAGGATACCAATATTATTCTTCACCACCGTTTTGGCTTCTCTTTGTAATAATAATAATAATAATAATAATAATAATAATAATAATAATAATAATAATAGTAATAATAGTAATAATATCTTCATTTCTGTCTATTTCTAATATCATTGCTGCACTAAGGGAGGGAAGAGCCTGGTTTGGCTTGCCATGGACCAAGAGCTCTGACCTGGTTCAGTGCCCTCCCTGGGAACTTGGGTAAAGTGGTAGGAGCAAGTGATGAACTGCCTCGTATGTCTCCAGTTTGAGGCAGCTGGGAGCTGCAGCACAATCACTGCTGAACACCACAACCAGATTTATTGACTGTCCCACATAAATAAATAATCACAGGGACAATGAGTGCAGCATGATGACGATAGAGCAGTACTGTAGAAAAGAACTGGAGGTTATTGTGAATGACAAACTGAACTCAAGTCCACAATGTCATCTTGTTGCGCAAAAACTAACATTTCTAGGGTGTATAAACAGGAATGTCACATGTAGGATGTGTGAAGAAATTCCTCTGCCCCCACTTCAGCACTGTTTGGCCTCAGTCTTGCACACTGTGTTTCCAGAGGTGAGCAGATCAGCTGGAGTAGATTCAGAAGAAAGCAAAAGAAATCTCTAAAAGTACAACCTAGGAGAAGACATTTCATTTGAAATAACAAGCATCTGTTAACAGCTTGCAAGCTTGTTAATAGAGAGGTGTCTAGACAACTTGCAAACTTGTAAAATCCTGCTGTCAAGAGCAGGGAAGTATTTTGTTCACTCTTTCTGCTGTTGGCATGGTCAGGAAGCAGAGAGCTTAGCTTGAAGTAAAAGGGATGTATTTTAGGCACCCTCAGTGTTTCTCACACACACTCCAACTCCACCATTTTATAAGGAGATGAGCAGTTGTTGCAGGAGTAGATTAGTCAGCAGATGGTAGGTTTCCATCACTGGAGCTCTAATTCAGTCATGAGAACGCTGGCCTGTCTGTGTTCCTGTGCTTGTGCTGCCCACGCTACCCACTTCAAGCTCACAGTGTCATCTCACCCCGCAAAGCCACAGTGCCCCTTTCCACCCCATCCCCACTGGCTGGTCACTGTCCCAGTGGCTCCAAGGCCATTGGAGGACAGCTGCCATGACATACCATGCAACAGCTCAAGTCTCTGAAGTCATAAGTCAAACACAGGATATGCACTTAGCTGGATAATATTTACCTTGATGTAAACAGACACAAGTCTGGACAAGATGTTTTCTTTCACTATGCCTATACTCAGGAACCAGTAACATTCACACTTTGTGGAACTCAACATCTCAGCATCTGTAAGAGGAGTTGCAAGTTTTTCATTATGGCTGTTGGGCCTGTAGCTCACTGGTGCTTCCCAACTCGGCACAAACCTGGAGTGCACTCTGTGTCTCTCAGCGTGCTAGCAGTGGACTCAGTGCCCAGGCTGAGCAAGCAAAAGCTCCTGTACCTGCTGGACCCTGTCCCCTCCCAGCATTGCAGTGGTCAGTGGCTGAGGAGTGCAGTCTGCTGTGCCCAGCACAGCTGCTGTTGGGTTGCTGCAGTGCATTTTCAGGTGCTGGTGCTGTGGGAGGCACACAAGATGCCATAGTCAAGAAAGCATTTGGTTTTTACATTCCACGGTTTTCTTGATGGTGAACAGTAATGAAATGGTGAACGGTAGGAGATGGTGCTCATTAAGCTGTATTAACGCAGCTGTTTTCCATCTGCCCAGGGCTTGCAGAGGAGAGTTCTACCAGGAGCCTAGGCAGGGTCACTGTCCCTGCTGTAATGCCCTCTATTTGTGCATTATGGGAGCCACCTTGTTCCCCTTCCCAAAGAAATGCAGAGACCAGACAGCCCCTAGATGCCAGTGCTCCACTTTCCAAAGCCCAGCTCACACAGGTAGCAAGAGCATACTTCAAACCTCTTGTAGTACACAGGATGCTTTTCCAGAATAGGCATCTCTAGCTAGACTGTGCAATTTCGGTGTATTTCAGATTTTTATTTCTGAGATCAAATCAAAATTGATCCTGAATACAGGCAGGTAGATAAACTGTAGCTACTGTAAATTTTTTAATTACCCCATTACTGGTTTTGAGCCACTCTTTGTGGATTGTGCCGTCTTTCTGGCTCTTAAATACAGTGTTTTCACAGCTTTGGAGAGCATAGCTGGGCTTTTTTGGAGCTGATTTTTCTGCTCTGATTATGCAAAGAGATAACAGGTGCTACGCTTCATTTCAGCAATTAAGATTGCTGGAGGCACAAGCATCGGCCATCACTTGATCAGAGGCTCATGCAGATACCTGCAGGCTTGGCACAGCAGCCCTGCCTACACCGTCAGACAGCTTCAACTCTGAGTATATGCATTTTCAGAGTGCCTGTGTGACCTGACCTATCAGGGGCAGGGTTTATGCCTTGTGTTCAGAAAACCTGCTGCAGTGTTATAATGATGCTGTCAGAATCAATAAGCAGATACAACATTCATGAGCAACATGGAGGCTTTATTGCTGTTTGCTCATCTGAGACTTTAACAATACATTGATTTAAGAAAAAATGGATAAAGGAAAAATCATATAATTGGTTATTAAAAGCTGATTCAAGTGGGAATGCAGAGACCAAACTGAATTAGGATACACACAAAACCTGAACTGGCTGGTGCTATAAAAGCAAAATATAAGGAGGTAACAAGTGAAGTGATTTGTTACTGACCCTGGTGGATTTTTATGCAGATTACTAGCTGTGTGCCTGTCCCTGCAGCAGTGCACCCTGAATTGGCAAAACTATCCTTGTGTATGACCTACCTGCAGCCTGACAGAGACAGGTTTGTCATTGCAGCAATGCTTGAGCCCGTGTTCCCCTCAAACAGCTGTTAGTCCTGCTTTGTGACTGCAGCTCAGTCTGGAAGCTGAACTGCTTGGTCTTACTGGTTTTGCCTCTGTGCACAGAAATGGGACTCTGGGAGCCCTGGTACCAGAGAAAGGCAGTACCATAAAAAATGCTGAAGTTATCACTAATTTCTCCTTCCAGTGGGAAGAGATAAAAATCAATTGCTCAAGCTATACAAGAAAGAGAGAGCTGGAGAGCTATGCACAAAATACCTGTGGGGTTGACCTGCTGGGACAGAGGAGCAAACTACAGAGGGTGGAGGCAAGTTAGTGGGGTGGGGGTGCTAGTGGGGAGCATAGGGCCTGACAATCCAGAGAAGCAGCAGCCTTGCTGGCAGAAATGCATCTTGCAGGGTATGGCTGCACTGTAGAAGGATGGCTTGGCCATATTTCTAGAATACAAAGTACTGAGTTGTGTGTTCATGCTTTGGGACGCCCTGTGCACAACAAGGGGTGGGAGGATAGGGGCTGCATACCCCATGTGAAAGCATCTGGAGGAGGACTGGAGTCATGGAGCAAGAGGAGGAGGAGGGCATTGTAATAGCAGGAGAAATCCACTGATGCCATTGTACTCTTCTGTCCTCATCCTGCTTCTCACCAGGTTCTCAGCCTTATGTAACTGAGCCTGCTATGTCTCTAGAGTCACATTTTTCCCCCCTTGGCAACAGGCTTCCACTGTGGCCTCCCCTGAACCCCACTGCTGTGTGCAGTATGACGGGTAGAGCTCCAGTTGCGTCAGTTTGGAGGTTGTTGCTAGGCAGAACATACAGCATCGTCCTTGAGGCCTTCCAATGCCATGTTTAACCCTGCCAGAGCTGCAGCATGGCAAGAGATGGGGCCAGCTGGGGCAAGTGAGAAAATAACCCATAGGTGCTTGGAGAGGGCCTGCATAAACTTCCAAAGGTTAGTCATGTCAGGTTTCAGTCAAAAGAAGAGAGAAACTGTGCAGCCCTCAGCAGAAGACAGTCCAAACAACTGCAGTACAAGATGTTTCTCTGTGAAAGGGTTTTGAAAGGTGCTATTCCTTGTCCAAAGGCCTTGGGGCTGGTTGCAATGAGAAGTCTGCCCTCTAGTCTGGGGCTAAGGATGCTGGCTACACCTGCTGTCTACACTCCGACCTGCCTCCAGCCCTGAATCCTTGGCCCCCACTGTGGCCTCAGGAGTGCCAATTGCAGTCCTGGAGCCAACAGCTGGTCATGGCTCCCCAGCAGTGTCAGCCCAGCCACAGCGCTGAGGGAAGGGGTCACTCGTTGCATCTGGGGAGGTGCAGCCCTACTGATGGTTGCGTAGTGAGCATGGGTTGAATAAAAGGTCCTTTCTCCTCCAACTCAGGTGCAGGTACAAACAGGTAAAATTCACACTGACCACTGGCCTCTGCAGTCTCTTTGCTCGGAGGTTGACAAGTCCCTCTTGTCCCTGAGCAGCTCTTCAGTCTGTGGCCATTTGCTGCCATGGCACTAAGGGAAGACTTGGAGCAGCCCTTGGAAGGCAGGAAGATGTGTCTCATTTATCTTAGCCGTGCGGGAATTAAGAGGCAGGAAGCTACAGGTTCATATCATTTAGCAAAAAAAAGCCTTCTGGGTATGGTATCATTTGTAGTTTGCAGTACCATCAAAGAGTGAACAATTGCATCATTTCTGCTGGCTGCCAGAATTATGAGTTTGGGTCTTGCAGCAACCAAAAAAAAAAAAAAAAGCAAAAATCCCCCCAACAAACCAAAAAAACAGGGAAAGGCAAAAAAAAACCCCTCCAAACCAATGACAACTTGAGCTTACTTTAATCCTTCAGGTCCTGGTGCCTCCAAAACACTGGCTAGGGAAGTGCTTTCCTCCCTTCAGTTTACTGAGGAAGATGCCTCCCCATTGTAATGGAGCCATAGTGTTTGTCAGCTATTGCACTGGGATCCCGGAAACTCTTAGGTCAGGACAGACTGATGGCTTCCTCAAGCTTTACGTTCCATCAGTCCACTCTCAGTGAATTACAAGGTGCTAGTGTTGGAATACCTGGACTCTTCAGATTTGCCCCCAGCAATGTTTGCAGACTGAGGAAAGTGGTGGCAAAGGATGGCAGCCCAGGCACTGCAGGAAGCCAAGATGTGTCCTTAGGCTGCCCCCAGAAAGAGTTAATGCACAGCCATGTTCCAGGTGTTTGAAGTGACTGCAGTTGCAAAGGGGAGGAGAGGTCATTTTTGGGTGGGGAGAGCAGCCCTCTCTGTGAGCCAATGGCTAAATGATTCAGTCTCAACGCCCAGTTTTGGGGATTATTTCATGGGCAAGAATTCACAGGACTTTCCTCTCAAGGGAATTTGTCCTGGATGAAAACTAGGGACTGGACCCCCAGGCTTGTTGGCGTCTCCCTGTCTGTGCTATAGAAGGTAAAGTGCTGTGCTCTGGTGCCTTTCCTCTTTCAGGTGGGTAGTGGGGAGTTCTTCCTTGGCTGCCTACATTGAAGGTATCCATTGTGCCTGTGTCTACAGCTCCCCTTTTCAGAAGAACCATGTTGCAGGGTGGTGTAAGGGCTGCTAGAATAGACTGTGTATTTGGGATGCAGCCCAGCTGTTAAACTGAGATATGTGGCTCATTTCTAGGCTCAGGTTTTTTGCGCATTCCTGCTATATATTTCTTCAGCTGACTTTCTTCTGTTGGAAAGGAAACTCAGCAGGTTTCAGCAGAAAAGCTGAAGTCTTTCTCTGTGACCCTGTTAAATCAGCCTGAATTGCTATAAATGGGCTAATAAAGCACTGCTGGTAGAGTAGAGTAACTGCAGCAGCATGGGGCATCTCTAGGTGCACGCTTCACTGAAACCGTGAGAAATGTGTTCAGACACTAAATCCTGCCTGAACCAGGCAACACTACAGCCCTTCTGGCTCAGTCTCTGTGGCAAGGAAGGGGGAGCTGTGTTGTATCTGCGAATGTGGGGCTATGTAACTACCATCAGGAAAGCGCTGCTGTTCACTGAATTGCTTTTCAGTGGAGCAGAGAAATAGGACAGAATAGAAAGCATGAGCAGTTTGTGGCAGGATTACAAGGTAGTGTGCCAGTATCGGCAAGAACGGACTTTGTGTCTCAGGAGGTCTGCCTCTTCTGTGCCCTATCCCTAAACTGCAGGTGGAAATCCCTGAGTCATCAGCAGTTTGTAAGTTAGGCTTTTCCTGCCTGGTCTAGCTGGTGTTCTGGGTATAACATGCTGGGATGTGTAAGTCACTGTTGTGTCCATTTTTAGGTGTTGAAGGCAGCTGTTCCTCTGCTGTACCTTGCTTGTTGCTCAGTTTCAGGTTGAACTACAGGCCCTTTACTTGGGGCAATGCTGCCTCCTGGATTTCCCTCTTGGCCTTACCAGTCTTGCTCCATTCCCTAAGCATTGCCTCTTGCTCTAGGCTCTCTGGGCTGGGCTGTTCTCTGCTGACAGAAGCAAGTGTCTAACCCCTATCCTGCCACTGCCTAGTGCATGCTGATAACATTGAAGAAGAACTATCTTTTTGGTATCTGATAATTGATTTATAGTGCTGCATATCTGTCTGTAGACTGGAGGAACATTCTGGATATGAACACTCGTAGTGGGTCAGCCCTTGTGTTTGCAGGTTGAGGTGTGCAAGTTGATAGCTGGGGGGTGAAAGTGCATGACCTGGTCCTTCGGTCAGTGGAATATTGAATCTGCAGTCAGGCAGTGACTACAACATGCTGCAAATTCTTGGCTGCTGGCTTTAGTGGGGCTCTCTCCTCCCCAGCATGGAGGTCCATGCTAGGCAGTGGTACAGCTAACACAGAGAAGTGCCTTGGTCTTTCCTGATCTTTCCCACTGTATTGCTCTCTCACTTATGCATGGGATTTCACTACATCCTGGCACCAAATACAGCCCTACTTGCTGCTGCTGCTTTGTCCATAAGCATTAGGTAGTGTCTACAGCTTTCAGAAGTTTTACTTATGGGCTGCATCCCCAAATGGACAGATTCCTTGTTTGACATGTGTTAACTAAGCCCAGGAAATTCACTTTGCACTGACAGCTCTCAGGATGGACTCGTACCTGATCCAAGTGAATGGCCATGGAGATCATGCCCCTATGCTAGATGTTCATCTCAAGAACACTGGGAGCACCATATCACCAGGGAAGGTGAAGGGTCGGAAGCCAAGATGGGCCATCAGGGCTTCTGAAATGTCAAAGAAGACTTTTAATCCTGTTCGAGCCATTGTAGACAGCATGAAGGTGGAGCCCAACCCAAAGAAAGCCATGATCTCCTTGTCCTTAGGTGAGCATAGTCCTGTGGCTGAAGCCTCCAGGTATTTGGATCAACTGTGTGGCTGACAGATTGCAGGGCTCTGAAGCACAAAGTTTGTGTGAACACCAAGGGATAGGTCAGACAACCACACAGTTCTGTGCCTGTCACGGATTGGCAAGAACTTTACTATTCTCTTAATTTTTGAAAAGGAGACCCGACGGTCTTTGGAAACCTTCCCACAAATGATGAAGTCACACGGGCTGTGAAGGAGGTTTTGGACTCAGGACAGTACAATGGTTATGCTCCATCTGTTGGTAAGTTGACAAAGTTCATCCTTTGAGAGCTGGATGAAGTCATGTGCCAGCTCCTACCCCACAGCAGGTATATGGAGCCCAGATATCTTTCCATTAGCACCCTACAGCTCTCCTCACCAGTAGTCACATGAACACACAAGTAGGTGTATCCCCAGATACACCTGTGTACTCTTTCCTGCATGGGCTGTTTGAGGCCCAGAGCTCCTGCAGAAGTTGTTTGCTGCCCCGGCCATTGGGGCAGACAAGGAATCAAGAACCCAGAAGGGCTTGGAACTGTGTGTCCCTGCCATGGTTTATAGGCAAGCTCCTTTCTGATCTGCCTTAACCAGGACTCCCCTTGGGCTCCCTGACTTCACTGACACCATGAGCCTTGTTTGCAGTTAGTGCCAAAAGCATGCACAGAGTATAGATCATGCTTGTATCATGGGACCCTCCATCTGGTGACAGAGAGGGCTGCTCCAGTGCCATCACTAAACAATGAAAGCCATGTCATCACACTTGGCTTCCTTCTGGCTCAGAAAATTCCCTGGCTACCTTCTGCTCTGCTCCTGTCAGTTCTGTCCTGGGAACATGCTGGGGCCAGTTTGCCTCCCTGCCCAAGGTTTGTCCCTGTTCTTGGCCATCGTGGCCCAGCCTTGGGGCTGCATGGTGCTTGGCCTGAGGCAGGACAGTCTCTGCCACCCTAGGACACCACCAGATGGATTTTCCCCAGCTGGGCAGCAGCTGTGAGCCTTGTACTGGTAAGAAGAAAGAAACAGTACTGGTAACAAGAAGGAAAGAATCTGTAAAAACCTCCCTTCCATGTTTGACTCCTCTTTCCTCAGGCTACCAGTCCTGCCGGGAAGCTGTGGCTGCATACTACAACTGCCCGGAGGCACCACTGAAGGCCCAGGTACTGGTGCCCAGCCAAGGTGCTCCCACGGCAGTGCAGACAGGGTGCTGCTGCCTGCAGACCATGGGGCATGGGGGCCCTACCCCAGCTCTCCCTCCCTGCCCAGTCACAGGACTAAAGGCTAGCCAAATCACCTTGTCCCAAGGTGGCCTCCTGCTGCTCTCATCCCTTCCCTGAGCCCTTCACCTCCACCCTCCCCAGGAGGAGGTTGCACTTTCCACCAGCTGAAGTTTCCCTGCTTTCAGTCAGGCTCTGGCACTGTCTTTTTGGCTGAGAAGCTCTACCTGGCAGAGCTGAGCCTGGATGTTATGTTTGAAGTACTTTAGAGTGCCTATGCTTCCCACTGACCTCTCTCTGCTCTTTGTAGGATGTCATCTTAACAAGTGGCTGCAGCCAGGCCATAGAGCTTGCCTTGGCAGTGTTGGCCAACCCAGGCCAGAACATCCTGGTGCCACGGCCTGGCTTCTCCCTCTACAAGACTCTAGCATTGTCTATGGGGATAGAGGTCAAACTCTATAACCTCTTGGTAAGTGGTGGCAGGCCTGGAAGGGGCAGCCTTGACATTACTCCTCTCAGAAATACCCTGGGAAGTGGGTGAAGGTGACATGAGTAACCCTGGGTGCACTGGCACACCTGACCTTGTGTGGCACGTTCAGTTCCTCAGCTTTTACTTTCCCTTCACTTCATTTCACTAGCCAGAGAAGGCCTGGGAAATTGATTTGGAGCACTTGGAGTCCTTGGTGGATGAGAAAACAGCTTGCCTCATTGTGAACAACCCATCGAACCCCTGTGGCTCTTTGTTCAGCAAGAGCCACCTCCAGGAGATCCTGGCAGGTGAGCCTGCCTGTGTGTTTCTGGGGCCTGGGGCGTGGTTGCAGTCTAGTGTCTCATTGCTCATGTCTCAATCACTGCAGCACCATGGCCCAGGGCTTTGCTTCTGACTGACTCCTCCTCAGGAAAGAGGGTTTGCTCAGTGTGGAGGTGCTGTCTTATCTGGCTAAAGCATGCAGAGTATGTGTCTTCCTCAAAAGCTCTATGTGACTTGGACTGCTCATTTCTCCCCTCTGGCTCTGCACAGGGAGTGTTCACAGGGCCCTGTGCTTGCTGAGCCCCGTCCTGACAGAAAGGGCTGTGGTGCCAGTCCCCACCAATTGGAGCAGAACTAGGCTCAGTATGGGCAGGGATCCCCAGTGGCCAGGCTCTCCAAATGAACAGTCTGTAGGTGGAAGATAGGGACCCTGTGCTCTGCGACAGAGCTTCCCTCAGAGCTCTGCAAGCCCCTGCAGCAAAGGGCAAGTCTGTTCCCATGTAGGTGGAGAATGCAGGTGGCCAGGCTGAATGCTCTCTCTTCCACAGTGGCATCAAGACAGTGTGTGCCCATCCTGGCTGATGAGATCTACGGAGACATGGTGAGTGTCAGTTGCAGTCCTTTGTACTCCCAATGTTGCCTGCCCTTTTTGATACACCTAATCCTTGGTCATGGCAGCCAGGCCTCTAGAGGTGAGGGACAGCTCCATTCCCCTGTGCTGGGTGCATGCCTGGAGCTCCCAGTCCTTTGGTGCACAGTCCTAGGGGAACCTCTCATATCCAGCTCCTTTCCTCTTCCTGATCTGCTTGCTTTTATGTGTGTGCACTTACCCTGTTCCTACTTTGAAGCTGTGAGTTTTCACCATCGATTTCCCATCTCTTCCCTGCATCCCTTCTTGTTAAGCCTCATGCTTATGCCCAGTTCTCACAGTAAGAGACAGGGACAGCCCTAACACAGTCTCTGGTCATAGGTATTTGCTGACTGCAAGTATGAACCCATTGCAACTCTCAGCACCAATGTGCCAATCTTGTCCTGTGGTGGCTTGGCAAAGCGATGGCTAGTCCCTGGCTGGCGGATGGGCTGGATCCTAATTCATGACAGGAGAGACATCTTTGGTAATGAGGTGAGAACCTCTGTGTTGGTGTCATGGCAACAGACTTGCAGAGTCTTCAGTATGTGGATCACCAGGTCTTTAACTGATACAGGCAGGTACTGCTCTTTTGCTCTCACGTGGGTGTCACCCAATTGTGCTTACAGAGGCTTTTCTGCCTCTCTTTCATGTCCCTGCCTTACTCTGTCTGCTCCCAGACATGGCCTTCTACCCACATCTACACCGTAACTCACTCCATGTCTCTGCTGCCCGTTAATGTATGTCTTGTCATTTTTCTGTGCTTCCAACTTCTCAAATAGCTCCAGTGTGCACTGAAAGTATTGCATGGCTTATCCGGCGTGTGGAGTCCATGTGTGGTGTCTGTGTGCTCTTACATGGTTTCTCTTAAAAGTAAGAACAAAGCACCTTGCAGTGCTGCCAGTACTTTATCTGGCTATTTTTCAGCTGTGTTACAAGGACAACCATCTACTGCAGTGACCTTTCCACCTAGAAGGCTCTCTGCAGAGGAAGAGGGAGAAGAGAGGACCAAATGAGTGAGCAGAAAAGCTAATGTTGATTGTCCTTACCTGGCTTTGAAAGTGTGGATTGTGGGCACAGACCAAAGGGAAATGCAAAGTTATGTTTGGAACAGCTCTGGCTTTATTTGTATTGTCTGTATTCCAGCCTGGTTGAAGTCAGATTGGGAAGCTCCAAAGGTTGTCTCTGTTGACATTTCAATCTGCATTGGAAGAACAGAGAATGACAGTGTAAATAGTCTGCTAAGCCTAGCATATAGTCAAACAAATGTTCCTTAGTACTCTGTATGCTCACTGAAGAAAAGGGTGTGAACAGCTGTAGAAATACAGGAAGTGAGCCTTGGAGCTGTTCCCTTCCTTTGGGGAAGCATCATCTAAGCTGCAAATATGATGTTTTCTCAGATCAGGGATGGCCTTATAAGACTGAGTCAAAGGATCCTAGGACCCTGTACAATTGTCCAAGGAGCACTGGAGCGTATCTTGCACCGAACACCACCTGAGTTCTACCACAACACCCTAAGCATCCTCAAGGTAAACAGCCTGTTATAGATCAAGAAGGTCTGTTCACAGATTATTTGGAGGGAGTCCTTTCTGTCTAGTTCATCATTCTTCCTCTCCTCCCCCCCACTTGGAGGTGCAGTTTTTTCTGTGATTAGGATGACCCAACAAATCAAATTCCAACAGGAGACATTGTAACAGGCAGAAAAAGCCAGCTGTGATAAGTTTCAGGCAGCCTAGCTCTGCAGCTGGAGCTGCTGACCCAGAGGATGGATTTTGGCACTGACTTGCTGTGCTCAGCTCAGTAACACCTGCTGTGCTCAAGGCCATGATCTCCCATGCTGTTTGCATTCGTTGTCCCTTTATTTGTAGTAGGCAAACCTGTTCATAGTCCCAGTCCAGAGTCTAGCTTCCAAATACTGAGCTGCTTCCTGGAATTTCTCCTGTTTTGAAATTTCTCCTTTTTGCTTTTCAGTCTAATGCTGACCTTTGTTATGCTGCCTTATCAGCTATCCCTGGCCTTCAGCCTGTGAGGCCTGCTGGAGCCATGTACCTGATGGTAAGTGAGGGTCACCAATGCTCACACTAGATCTGGTTGCCAAGCTGGTCAGTGTTTCTGATTAGTACTTGCCACCAGGTCTCCGTTACTGTGCATTTTCGTATTGCCCTGTGTGGTAAATGCATGCCTTGGTCACTTTAGAAGGCCAGGATATGCTGTTCACTGTTCACAGAGCAGAGGCCAGGACACTTAACCCACTTTCTCCTGCACAGAACTCCATGACTTGTACTTTGCAAGACAAGGCTGTTTTGCCTGGTTATGAAGCCAGCTGACAACAGGATGCCCATATAAAACAAGGCAGATTATCATACCTCCTGTAGAAAATGTAACCTTCTTCAAACTAGCATGCCTTTCTTCTGCCTGTGGTGTTGCCTCTTCTTCCACATTTTCCCATGCCTGTTTGCATTAAAGTTTATAAGGTGCTGGAATTTCCTTTTTCATCGCATCAGGCTCAATTGGGACATTTATGACACTTGAACATATTTTTATTTTTATCTTTATTTTTATCTTTATTTTCTATTTTGTTCTATCTCATAATGTCTCCAGTTTTTCATTCACTCTTAAAATGTGGGCTCAGAACTGGACAATATGCAGTATCTGTTTTACTCGTTTCTGTAGAAAAATCCTTACTACTTGACTCTGTTTCCAGTTTTACCCTGAGCTACACAGGTCATTTTGCTTATGCTTTTTATGTAGAGGCACAGCTCTAAGATTCTTTCACACTTATTATATTTCTGCAGTACCTGACTGTCAATTTCAAATTAAATCATGTGTTAATTTTTGTTTTCTACTAGCTCTGTCAGAACTTCTGTAAGCCAATTATCTCTCAAATTATCTATTTAAGAATATTTTCATGAGTTTTTAAAATCTTCTTTGATTGTAAAGGTCGGTCTGGATGGGGCCTTGAACAAGCTGATCTAGTGGATGGCAGCCGTGCCCCTAGTGGAGGCATTGGAACTAAATGAGCTTTAAGGTCCCTTCCAATTCAAATCATTCTAGGATTCTATAAAGAAAAGGCTAGAATAGCACTGTCTTTATGTGAGAGATGGACAGCTGCCTTCTTTCCAAATACAGAAAAGAAATATTTATTGAAGATTCTACCATTTTCGTGTCATTTAACCAGTTATATTGTTTTACAAGGATATATTTTGTTCATGATAGTCTAGACGTTGCTATATTTATTTTTCTTTTAAACCAAAGCATTAGGTTTTTTTCTTGCACGACAGGATTACTAATGTGTATTGAGTTCTCTACCAAACTCTTTATTTATTCCTTTTCATTTCTAATTGGTTACTGTGTCTTTTCTATCAGGTGTTTTTTTACTGAAGCAGCATTTAACCGAAATTCCATCTTTAGGTAGTTAACGAAGGCTTTTTCAGAATATTTCATTTATATGTTTCTGTCTTGCATCCCAGGCAGCTCAAATCATGAGCAAAAATTGAGGGCAGACAGTTGCACTTGACTGGGAAGTCATTGGGCCGTGTGTGTGAACAGGGACACTGTAGATAGTTCTGGTGCCCTTGACTGCCATGTTACATCCGTCTGCTGCAGGTTGGGATTGAGATGGAGCATTTCCCGGAGTTTGAAAATGATGTGGAGTTCACCGAGCGACTCATCTCGGAGCAGTCTGTGTTCTGCCTGCCAGCCACGGTGAGCCTAACGCTGAGAGCCCCAAGGAGCTGCGAGGCCAAAGCATGGTGGGAGAAGCTGTAGGGGTTTGCATCCCTGAGCTCTGAGAACAGGCTGGGAGTTGTGTATGCAAGTGTCCATGTTCTGTAATAGTGTGTAGGAGCTGGCTGTCAGCTCCCTGTGCTGCATGGGGGTGTCTGGCTCACTAATAGCCCCCAGTCAGGCTGCTGGGATATTCCCAGCTCCAGGCTTGACCAATATTTCTCAAGCTGGCAGAGCTGTATCCCTGAACTCCATATACTCCCACACCTCCTTGCTGAAGGTGCTCCCTCAGAGGGTAACATAGGTGGCTGTGTTCCTTTCCTTAGTCTGTTTCCAGTTCCTCACCCCTGCAGACATAGGGAAGGCTGAGAACTTCTGTGCCTTGCATTCAGTTCCAACACTGGATATGGACAGGGCCTTAAATATTTTCCAGCCCTCTCCTTTGCTAGCTCCTTTCAGCTCATTCCCTGCATAGTCTGGTCTGCACAGTTCACACAAAGTCCTCTGGCCTGTGCCCCTCACAGCATCATGTCTACACAGATGGAGATGGAAGATTTGCTTGGAACAGGAAAAACGGTCTAAGGGAGCAAGAACCAAGCCCTGCTGTTTCACACTACCCATATTCATGTGCTGATGCAGCTCATGGTGCCAAGGCAGGGCTCTGAAACTGGCCCTATTCCAGGTAATCTGCCACCTTCATCTTTTCTCATTTCAGTGCTTTGAGTACCCAAACTTTTTCCGCGTAGTGATCACCGTGCCTGAGGAGATGATCTTGGAGGCCTGCAGTCGCATTCAGGAGTTCTGTGAGATGCACTACCAGGGTGCTGAGGGGGCTCAGGATCTGGAGTGTGACAAGTAGCTACAGCTGACCCCCTGCCTCTGTCAGGCTAGACCTTGTATGAGGCAGCAGCCTCACCCTGCCTGTAAGCAGTCACTGTCCTGCTGCTTCACTTTTTGTGCTCCACAGACTCCTCAGCATTATGGAAGGAAGATGACACTTCTCTCTCCTCCTCCACTAGAGCTCGCACACCCCCTTGCTTCCAGTCCCCCATATCTCTGTAGACTCAGCATCTGTGCCCTGTCTTGGTCTGTGCTACCTGTGAACCAGCTGCAGGCAGGGGCAGAAGGTTGTTCCTGAGCTGGGCCCTGTGACAAAAGCCCTGTTGGCCTGTGGCTCCTGTGCTGGCCACAATTCCCCTTGGGGAGAGGAGAAGGCTGCTGTCTTGGAGGATAAGAGAAAAGCACCCACATCTCACTTACCTATGTTACCTTAGGAGTCCAGAGCTCTTTATACTGAGCCCTTTGTGTGATAAAGGGAGTAAGTTATTGTAACTTTTTTTATTAATAAAAATTCTGACATGGCAGTCGTGCACTGTCCTACTGTTGTGCTAGGTTGGGCTTGGTCACTGTGGGTCACCTTCGTTCCCTCATGGTATTGCAGTGCCCCAGGCATGTCCCTGCCTGCCCAGGGCCATCCTGTCTGTCAGCATGAATACAGTGAGAGTGATTCAGACCCCCAAAGAAGCCTACCAGCCCTGAGAGCAGGTGGGCCCTGCAAGCTTGACTCAGACTGGAGCCAGCCCCTCCTGCCCTGATGATGTTGGCAGCTCGCTGAGGCAGTCTGTCCATTCTGCACAGAACCATCCTGTCTGCACCTTCTCCTTGGCTCTCACAGCCTCCCCCAGTGTGGCCCCAGCAGAGCAGTGGGTGCTGTGCTTGCCGCTGCAGGGGGGCAGCTGTCCCCACGGCTGGAGCCAGCCATGCCTACGTCCTCAAGGCTCGGCATGCCTTTCCTGCTGTAGTGATGAATCATGGGGTGGCACCCCATGGCTCTGTACGTGTACTGTGTGTGGTGTTGTGACATGCCAGTGGTACCGGGGTTACTGATAGCTGAATACGTCAGCTCCATAAAGCAATAAGGAACTTGTGGCCTGTTGCCTGTTTATTCAGTGGAGAGGGGAAGAGGTGATAATGCCCAGTGCAACAGGCGTTCTGGTGAGATGCTCAGGAGTCATTTCTGGCTCTGTCAGAGGGGGCACTTGCGGAGTGCCTCACGTTGCAACCTTCAGCTCTGTTCACCTGTCCTCCCACAGAGTTGGGATCCACAGGTCAACCCTGCCTCCCCAATGACAGGAAGCTAGCTCTGGATTACACACTGAAAGTCCTGCCAGCTTCTGTAACTGTCTAATTGTCTCCCCTTACTTTGCCCAGTAAAAGATCTGAGTGCCAGTACTCCATTAGAGAGGAGGGCTAAATGAGAAAGATAGCAGTGTGTGAAAAGGTCTTTGACATGTCAGCTGAGTATCCATGCTACATCTTTTCCTTTCGAAGAAAGCAATCCTGGAACAAAAAGAGAGGGAAGCTGGGGCTATGGGTGAATGGTACACAGCTTCAGAGATTTCATACTACTAGATCTTCAAATAGAGCTGAATAACCAGAGCTGCTTAAGGAAAAACATAGACTAGTAACAAGCAGGGTGGTGTGTGAAGGGTCTGTTGGACCAGGAGGCCTTTACAGCATGATGTTGCTGATTGTTATGCCATCTTGAACCTACTACAACTTTCAGGTGCCATCTGCTTCCTTCAAGTCTTCTCCATGTACCTTAGGTTCTGTGTCTTTAATCCCCCTTACTAACAAACTGATCCTGGTTTTAGAGACAGCTGATCCTTTCAGATTGCTCTTCCTTCAGGAACCTCTTTTCTTGCAGTCTCCTCAGAGATGTCTGTTAACATGCAAATATTCAGCAATAATTAACACAATCCTGTTTCTTTTTGACCCAGCAGCATTCAAATGGGAAGGCTGGGAGAGCCAGAGACAGGCATATATATACCTCATAAATCTCAGGGTATTTAGATTTCTCAAGGCCACATCCTCCATTGTCATCTCTTGTAACCATATCACTGCCTTTTGACCACACCTAGGTTTTCCCTGATGCAATGGCAAGCTAGCATTTAAACCACAAATGTGTTGGTATCGTTTTTCAGGTATCAAACTCACAGATGCTTTACGTCATAGCGTGGGTGTAGGTTACAGCACCCTGCCAGCCATACAAACTAGCCTAACTTGGAGTTTGGAGGTACTCTGTGCCAAAGAAAACTCCTTCAGCATTGAGAGCAAGGAAGAAGTCAAGACACGGGTCTGAATCTGCTCTTTGGGGGTGCTCAGCCAAGATCTTCAGAGTTTCAGCAGAACTGTCCCAGTGTCCTTATAACTGGTTGTAGGAAAATAAGGGAAGATTGGCAAGGAGGATTGTAAAGAGACTCAAGTGTCTTGCAGGTGAAGTGTAGAAAAACACATATTATACTAAATGTTGTTTAGTCTTGTGTATTTGGCAACATCTGTACATAGGCCTGTGCTAGACTTAGAACCACCCCATTGAACATGCTTGACATTCCTGCTTTGCTATGGTAAAGATCAAATCTCTGGGCCTGTAATAATCCCTGATATCCATGAGAAAACAGCAGGTTTGGTGATCCTTGAGCATGGACCAGACTCCACAGTGCTGGCTGTGAGGTTTGGGAAAAACCTCCGGGTGCTCTGAGGCACTCACACTGTCAGGTTATGTTCTTTTTTAAAAAGCGAAACAGCTAAAATTTGTATAAAGTTATTTATTGTAGAAGCACATCAGTCTCAAAAGCAAAAGTCCATGCTACGTTTTGGCTTAGAGTCCCAAACAGAAGCAGAGGCTCCCCGTGGTCCCAGCAGGGCCAGAGGAGCCAGGCAGCTCCTGTTTTCTTCTGGGTGTTGATGATGGTGGTGACAGAGCAGGAACAAAAGCAAAGCAAAAGCAACGGCAAAAAGCAATGGCATAAAAAAGCAATGGCTCTCCTCGAGCATGTTTTTTATAGAAACTTATGAGCAAGCTAAGATGCAGACTCGGATCACTACTTCTTAACCTATTAAAATTTTAGTTTCTTAGCACGCCAGGCTACGTATAGACTACATTCATGGCCTATCTTGTTCTAACTGAAAAATGTAAGCAATATTTTTAACTCTATTATGTTTGAAGCTAGGTTCTTGGAGCCTCTAAGGAAACACTAGTATGTTTTTCAACCTTCACTAGAAGATGTACTACTTCTCAAAAATCTAAGACCTTTTACTCACTAAAACCACTTAAAACTTATTCCATTTACTTACTTACTCACTCTATCAATTTACTTACCCATTCCATCTGCTCAGTTACTCATTCCATCTACTCACTTGTTCTCTCATGCTACAACCTAAACCTTTACTTCTACTTTATGTGTAAAAGGCTTAACATACTTCATCCAAAAGCTTTAATTAAATCCCTGCATTCTGAGCTCTCTCTGAAAAATTCAGAAAAACTCCTAACTTACTGACTCCAACACTGGCATCCCTGTTTGTGTGCCTCTCCCTGGGCAGGATCCTCGCTGCTTTGAAGATCCCCTGGTTGGCGAGGTAATGGAAATAAATTGACATGCATTTAATCTGTTTTTGTGGTTGTTCCTGCATCCTGCCGGGGCTGGCTCACACATCGATCCACAGCCATCCTCCCTGTCTTAGCTGGGGAGCAGCAGTGATAGACCCTGGCACAGGCTCGCATTGTGCATCTGCTCTTTTCTGTGTTGTCTGGGCTGGGTGTGTTTAGGATTAGGGTGATTTACTTCAGATATGGGGACCTAAGGAAGGAGGCAACCTCATGTCTAGTGCTGTCTTTGGGCAAGAAAGGAACTCCTCAGCTTGAGGTGTACTAGTCCTCAGCTTCCAAAGGGGCTGGCCATAGGTTCAACCCCAACAAGGAAACTGGCACTGCAATCAAGCAGGGACAAATTGCACCTGCAAGCAGTGAAACCCATCAGTTCCCCCAGGTGCTTTAGGAACCTCAGTGTAGCCTGGCTCCTGGCTCTGGCCTCAGCCACTCCCTCTTGAGTAGCCCTGATGCCTTCAGCAGGTCTGTAGACCAGAGGGGTCCCTGAAGGTCTTCCTGCCTTGGGGCCTTGGCCTTTGGCTGCAAGAGCCTGTCTACACTAGCCTGCTCTCTACCATCACGTAGCCTTGCTGTACACCTGCAGTGGGAAGATGTGGTTTTCACTGATTTGGAACCAGGATGGTTGCAAGGAAGCAGTTTGGGGGATGATGGTGGAGGCCCTGGTGAAGCAAAGCCCAGCCTTTCCGGGAGCTCAGATAAGGCTTGAGCATTGCATGGCAGTAGAACTCCAAGGGAAGGTGTCTGTGAAAAACTTTGTATGTGATGCCTAGCACATACCTTTGTTCTCCCAGGGCATGCTGCTCTGTCAGGGGTCAAAGGACATGACCTGCTCTGGTGGCATTACCCACCAGAGGCACACAGAGGTTTCCACAAGCACGAGAAGTAGCCAGGAAGAGACCGTGGATGTAAGGGGAGGTGGCAGCAGTGGGCTAGGAGACAGTACTTACTTGAGGTGACTGGGAGGGACTTTGTAAACCAGAGTGTGAGTGTAGAAAAGCTCTGCAGAAGGAAGGCTTAGCATGGTGAAAGTCATGCCATTGACCGGCCAGCCACACAAGACACATCTTCAGCAGGGTTCCAGTAGCTAGAAGGCACCTACCAAGGTAGATAAGCTTAACAACTGGTCAGAACAAAGTTGAGGTTGTATGTTCTACACTAGCCTTCGGCCTCAGTACTCAGCGCTGGGAGAGCCTCCTGAGAGGCAGAAGCACTGGGATCTTCCTCATGGTTTGGCTGTCTGGCATGGGCTCTTGCAGTGCTGGGAGCCCAGATCTATACAAGCCCTTTGCTTTGTCATATATTGTCTTTGTTTTCCTTATTTATCTTGGGTCAGTGTTCCCTGAAGCTTTGCCAAAGCAAAGAGGTGTTGTCAGTAAGTCTGAATGACTTATTTCCTGGATACCTGACAGAAGTAGTTGGTGCTAGCACAAGGTCTTCTGCACTCCAGTGCATTGCATGGACTATGCATGTTTCAGGTCTGCTTGGTGGTGTTGTTTCTCTCAGCTCTAAACCAGCTGTTCTGCTCCAACTTCAGTTCCTGTGCTATTTCAGGTTGTAGACTGCCTGCATCCATAAGGAAGGCAGAAGCTGACCATTGAAATTAATTCAAAATTTGAATAAATACTCTTTTTTCTTACTATTTTTCCCATTTCTGTAATGTGTTGGTAAAGTATTATATGACCTCCATCTTTCTCTTGTTTTTTCTCATTTTCCTGTTCCTCCACCACTTGATATTAGAGTGCTGTATTACAATGAGGACAATAAATGATACTTGCAACTATGCAAGGCTGAGAGAGAGAGAAGGTCAGCCATTATCCTCACTTTGCCTAACACAGCCTTGGATTCTTATGTTCCAGTTCAGACAAGTCTACTTGTCTCAAACTGCTTCTAAATGAAAATATAACTGTTAAACTTACCTCAAACTCAAGAAAAAAGCCAGAGGCACACCAACCTGTCCTTGGAGAGATGCTGCCATATAGGACATCATATCAGTCATTTGTCTCATTTTTCCTTGTTCTGGAAGGCATTTGGGACAACATCTGCTCTGGCTCAAAAAGAACTTGCTCTGACTGGAATTTAGCATAGGCATTATACCTCTACTCCTATGCGTTCTGGAGCTTCCCTCACTGCTGCATTCTTTCCATCCTCTGTGAATGATGATTTCTAAAGCAACCAGGGTGACTGTATACAGCATCCCAAAAAGTCTCTTTTCCGAAAGCAGAGTTCCCTTCTGTTGCCTTCATCCCAATGAAAGTCATGAGCAATTGACACAGAGATTTATTTTATTTTTGTAGATTACTGACAAGTTTCTTTACTGCAAGGAGCAGCATTTTTTCTGTGCATTTAAAAACACAATATAGCAGTACTCAAATCCACTGATCAGCACAGGCAACCATGCATGGCCCTTGTATAAGCAGTGACACCTTTGTGTCACACTCAGTCTTGCAGAGCCGTGCATTTTCATTTTCCTGTACAGCTTCAGAAGTGTAAGCTAGAAAAACAACTGAAATCCCTCTGCTTTGAAAGGGAAACATTCACCAATGCATAGTCACAGAATCATACCTGTGAGATGCAGAAAATGTGAACTATCCCATCACACACCTGAAAGTGATAGAGACTTTGACAGCACCATTAGCACGAGCTGCTTTAGATATCAGCCTGGTATGAGTTGTGTTCCTCAGGGCATATAAGAGCAGATATGAAAAACTTGTATAGCTTGAAGACTGCAAATAGGGAGAAATTACTCATTGTATCTCTTGATTTAAAAAAATGTGATTATACCAAATACAGTTTTTATATGTAGGTTCACAGCAGAGGACAGTAGTTCTCACAGCATGCAGCTAAATGTACCCATATTGCCAGGAAATCCTGTTGATGCCAGAAGTATCTTAAGTTTGAAACAAGACTGGAAAAGTGAATAGAAGTGTCTAGGTGCTGTAAAATGCAAAGACAAGCTTGATATGACCTGATTTTAGGCAGCTTCTGTGTCTACTCACAGACACACTCTCCACACACTCTCTTGTCACAGCCAACAGAAAGAAACAGGAGTTTCCAGGGCATCACTCACTAGCTTATTTTGGACATCTGCGTTCAGAGAGGTGAATCACGTACTCCAAATCCATGGCTTCAGGGAGGAAGTGGTTTTCTTGTTCTCTTCCCTAGGTATCTCCTCTAGATGATGGCAGAAGACAGGGCATGGGTTTAGTCAAACCTTACAGCTGATCAGATTTCACTGCCATAGGTATGCCTGCTTCTCTCATCACCTGTCAGAAACGCTCTCAGGTAGGGAGGCATCTCCAGTGTAAGCACTGTGGAGTTAAACTCTAGTCTATACCATTGGCATTACTCTTCAGCCTACTTCTATTGTTGCTGCACTGGGTCAGGCGTGATCTGTTTCTGCATGCTTGGGAGCACGGTACATATTGCTTACTTCTTCAGGGGGTAAGAAATACAAAGTGTGATTGCATGGGTAATTCACAGAGCTCATTAGCCTCTGAGTCCACTGAAGGAGGGTAGAAAATAGAAATATGTCATTCCCTGAACATACTGCAACAGGCCTGTGTCTTTCTTGTACTGAGGACCCCAGAGCTGGATGCAGTATTCCAGATGGGGTCTTGCCATAGCAGGGTAGAGGGGAAGAATCTCCTCCTTTGTTCTGCTGCCCACATTGCTGGTGATACACACCCCAGGACATGACTGAACATATGGCTGGCTCATGTGAAGCTTCTTGTCCACCTACACTCCCAAGTCCTTCTTAGGGCTGATATCAGTCCATTTTCCACATGGCCTGTATTTGTTCTTGGGATAACTCTGACCCCTTATGCTTCTGCTTTGCATCATAAAGCTTCAGTCAGACATATGGAGAGCACGATGTTTGTTTTCAGGAGCCAGAGATTTCATCCTTCCTGTGTCACAATGTGCAGGTCTCAGGAAATACAGTATGCCAGACCAGTTTGTCCTCCCAAATCCCAAATCCAAGGAAGAGCACATTCTCCTCCTCTGTGCAATTGCTCATACCACAGAGGAAATTCCTTGTGGAAAGCTCAGACAAATAAGTAGAAAGTAGAAAAATCGGCTCAACCCTTCAACAAGATAACTGCACAGTAGTATTCAGTGCTGTCATAAAACATACATACTGCTGCCAAGGGATGAGCATATCTTGGGCAAACTACATACAGCTGGAACAGAAGTTTTGCTATATCTGTTCATGCAACTGTTGGCCAGGGAAGAATAATCCCTCAGGAAGAGCCACGCCAGTGGTGTGGCCTTTACAAAGGTTTTCTAACACCTAATGATGTACAGGTAAATCCCATGTGTGAGTGCAGGGCATGGGAATACATAGCAGAAATTCCAGGTTGCACTGAACATTGTGTGGTCCTCCACAGGGCCCTACCTGGACCACTGCCGCCTTCTCACCTTGTTTCCCAGCCCAGGGTTACCAGGGCTTGACCATCTGTGTTTGCAATGCAACAAGTGAAAGGGAACGTGACCTGCCCCATTCAGACTGTCCCTCCTGCTGGAAGCACCAGCCTTGCCCAGATTTTTTTTGTCTCCTGTACTCCACTTGCCCTGACAGCAGCAGTGAGGTCCTTAGGAACACAAAGAGGACACAATTAAGAGGTCTTTCTCTTAATCTCTCCAGACTGTGTGACAGAATCTATGAGATCTGGAATAGGAATAACTCAAAGCAACTGTCTCTGTGTGGAAGTATTTCTCTTGAGCCCACTGCCTCCCTGTTTCACTACCTTACCTGGCACAGTCCCATTGCAGCTCCAGCACCCTTGTGAATCATTAACAGGGTAAGTTCAGCTGCACCTTTCACAGCTTGTCCTTTCACACAGTTTTCTTTCCCAGCTCCCAAATGTTTAATTCAAACAAGGTACAGAGAGAGAAGAGTAAAAAAGGTTTTATGTGAATCTGCATCTGATGACAACATGACAAGCAGCCAGCACAATAGTAGGAAAGTATGCCCTATCTTTGCACTCATGGTGGGCAAGCTTTGGGTCCTCTTTGCAACTTGTTTGTCCTTTGCTCTGGCACTCTACAGACATCCCTGTTCCTGCTCTTACAGGCGGCAGTCTTTTTTGGGGCTTGGAATTGGAGTTAAAAGTATCTCTCAGTCTCTTTCATTAACTTTCTGGACCTGTTCCTTTACTAGCAGCACCTGGTCACTCACACCCCTGGAATAAACTGCCATTTCCGTACTTTTTGCTGAGTGCAGGGTGGAGTTTTCTGGTTCTAGGCTGGTCAAAGTAGGCGGGCAGTGTAGAGCAGTCAGTCCTAGAGCTGAGATGTACATGAAGAGGACAGGAAAGGGCAGGCACGGGATGTAGGTGGCACGTGTGTACGAGACCCCAGCATGAAGGCAGAGCGCCTGTACATGAACGCACAGTTGTTCGTGTGACTGCCTGGAGGCGTGGGTACCACAGCGCTGAACGTGTGTGAGCGCAGCTTTGCTCGAGTCAGGTCTGGTGGTGCTTCAAGAGGACTTGTTAAGGTGAGATTTTCAATCATTTCTTGGTATCTAGCATGGATGTTCTTGATGCCAGCAAATTGTGAGAATTTTCTGCAGACAGAAGCTGTGGGTCTGGCTTAGAGGGTAGTTCCTGCTTCTCCAGACAGTCTTCTCAGTGCCCCTGCTCAGCTTTTGCCACTAGTGACAGTCATGCCAGCTGCTCACCTCTGAATGGGCAGATGACTTCTCATTCTGCATAAAGTGACCAGGTCAAATGGAAGCAGCATTCGAAAAAACTATGAGCAGCCATGAGTGCCATCAAAGATCAGTGACTGGAGCTTCTGTGGTGCCAGATCCTCTTTGCTATACTGCTGCCATTACAGCAATGGGGAACCTGCACATGTCTGGAGAGCTCCCTCAGACTGGCAGCACACTCAACATTAGTTTGCACATGAAATTAACTCAATCACTGATGATGGTGGATGTTTGTTAGGAAAATGTGATTAAACTAAGACCTTACTTCAGAAACATCATCTCCCATGATGGAGAAATACAGTGGTGAGAAATAAGGTTAGATAATTAGTATTTCTCTCATATTTGGGAATGTATGATAGTATGATGCTGCTCTTTCATTCCTCTTCATCAGGCACACAATTCATTTCAGTCCTTCTGCTCTCTGTGGAACAGACTTGTGACAGCAACAATTATCACTATTTCTATTGTGAGTGAAGAAGCTGTTGAAACTGTGGTCTCACATGAGGTAATTTCTATCAAAAGTAGTCACTCTGTGAAATGTCTAAAACATCCAGCTATCCCACCCTGATTTCATTCAAGATAAAAGTATACTCTTTGTTTCCTGAAAAAAAAAACTGATTCCATTATCATATTCAGGGAATTCACATGTAGGTTTCCAAAGAAACAACTATTTCTGTGGTTTTAAATCTGCCTAGGTATCTACCTTCATGCCATTGTTCATGTCTTCTCAACAGAGTTTTTATCAATTAATAGCTTCTGGTTATATTCCAGGAACTCTGTCAGGAGTTAGAATAACAATATTAATGGTGCCAGATGGAAGTGATATCATCAACGTTCATTTGGAAGCCAGGACTTTTGATAAACAATTCTTGTATTCATTTGCAAGGAAGAAGCTGATATATCACTTATTTTTACAACAGTCATTGTTTGCAGCTTTTCCTAGGGTTGGTCCAGATAGCAGCATGATTCACCTCCTTGTCAGACCTGAACACTATAGACCATTTGTGTAACCAGAAAAAATAAGAGGGCTTCTTGACCAGGAGACAAGAATTATGTGGTCCCTCACTAAATGCACAGCCCCATCCTTGCAAGACATTACTAAAGTAAAATTCATATTGTGGTAGCACCTATTGGCAACCATCAGACTTACCCATTGGGCTAGGTATTTTCTTTACTCTGAGAAATTATAATTGCTGCCTTATAAACCCTAAGCTCGACACAAATGCACAGCAGGTAACTTAGACAAGTCGATTTATGCATGTATGTTGGAGGCTCAGATTAATACTGTTCCTCACTGGGTAGCAGCAGTACATGAAAATCGAAACCATCAGTACTAGAGGAACTGAAATCGTGGGAGGAGGTACCCCCTTGCAAATGAGTCTGAAAGCTTTGCTGCAGAGGAAAGTTGAGGCAGGGCATAAGGAGGATGTTAGGGAAACTCTGGGAACATCCATCATTGCTGTGGACCCCGATGACATGGCAAGCAGGTAGCAGGGAAGCAGTGTCTGCATTGCAGCTGGTTGAGTCATTTTATACCTCTGCTGCTTGAGTAGGGGGGCTGCTCCTCTGCATGGGCATAGCTGCTTGAGTCTTGTGCAATTGTGGACTGCACAAAAGGAGTGTACAAAGCTGTAAGGGCCTGGACTCTGATGCTGCTCTGTCCAAGATTAACATCTTGCCCTGAAGGCTCTGCTCTCTCTGTCCTGTTTTGTTGTGCATTTCCCTGGAAGGACTAGGAACCAGAAAAGTTTTTTCAATTTCAGTTCACCTTGGAAAACAAAAAGCATCTGCACTAGCAAGAGAGGTCTGTCTCCACTGTGGCACAGCTGAACTGCGAACCTGGCAGTAAAATTGCCAGGATCGTTTGCAGGGATTATGTACGTGAAGTACACATTTGTCTGTACCGATTTACTTCAGTGCACTCAACTAGCTCTTAAACTCTGATGAAAGTGCAGACAAGCTTTTCAGTGTCTTCTAAGACTAAAATAGAATGGTTTACAAACAGTGGTTTTGCTGCAGAAAACCTTCAGCCCTGCAGTACTTATGTCCTTTGCAAAAACACCTTGTGTGGTGGTTGTCACAGTGTACAGCACTACACCAGTTGTCACAGTACTGCATTGGAAATGTGGCAGCTTTCCAACACCCTGTGCCTGCAGAGAGATGCACAGGAGCCTGATGCACCACATCCTGCTTTTTTCATCATCTTGTGATGCTGAACTTCCTCTGTCTCTGCAGGTCCCTTGCAATCATGGTGAAGTCTAGAAGAGTACAGGTGCTCCTGATTCTGGTAGTTCTGTCCTTCCTTCTGATCCACTTCCTACCCTGCAGCAACAATGCCCACATGGAAGAAAAACCTTCTCCTGTCCACATCCTCATTCTCTCCTCCTGGCGGTCAGGATCCTCCTTCACGGGACAAATCTTCAGCCAGCACCCCAGCGTTTTCTACCTGATGGAGCCTGCATGGCACGTTTGGGTTAAGATGTACCAGAACAGTGCCAAAGTCTTACACATGGCAGTGCGGGACTTAGTCAGGTCAGTCTTTCTGTGTGACATGTCTGTGTTTGATGCTTATATGTCTAGCCAGAAGAAAAAGTCTGATTTATTTCAGTGGGAGACAAGCCGAGCCTTGTGCTCCCCACCTGCCTGTGACTCATTCAGTCGCAGCGACATAATCACTGCAGGCAATTGCAAAACAATCTGTGGCAAGTACCCATTCAGCAAGGTGGAGGAAGCTTGTAAAACCTATAGCCACGTTGCCATCAAAGAAGTTCGGTTCTTCGACCTGAAAGTTCTCTATCCTCTTCTCACTGATCCATCCTTGAACCTCAAGATCATTCACTTGGTACGTGATCCTCGGGCTGTGTTCAGGTCCCGAGAGAATACAATGGCAGACCTGAAACGTGACACTAACATCGTTGTGGGGTCTCAGAAGACAAAGGGAGAAATGGGGCCCTACAACACAATGCAAGTAATCTGCAAAAGCCACGTTGAGATCTACAAGGCAGGAAGTCAGGCTGCTCCAAGCTTCCTGAAAGACCGGTATCTGCTGGTTCGCTATGAGGACATTGTCAGAGACCCGTTAGCAAGGGCTGCTCAGATGTACAGGTTTGCAGAACTCCATTTCACACCAGAGCTTCAGAAGTGGGTCCACAACATCACCCATGGGAAAGGTCATGGAGCACAGGCCTTTGATATTGGCTCGAGAGATGCACTGAGAGTATCCCAGGCATGGAGAAAGACACTTCCTTTCAAAAAAATAGAGAAGGTGCAAAATGTGTGCAAAGATGCAATGGATTTGCTGGGCTATCGGCTTGTTCAGTCTGAAGAAGAGCAGAAAAATATGTCTCTGGATCTTTTGTTTGCCCAGAACACCTCTGAGCATCAAATTTTGAAGGCAGAAAAGCTGGTCCCTACACTTACTCTCTGAAGTGCTGAACTAGAGCAAAAGAGGACAGAGGTACAGGCATAGAAGCGCAGGAGTGTGTGCATGGATGCAAGGGCAAGTGGTACAAGAACCCTGACTACATTCAGGAGAGCTCTCAGAAGCACACGGTCACTCTCCAAGACCCCTGGGGATTCAGCCACAATGGAGGCTAAAGTAATGCAAGTCTGTTTTCCAAATTAATTGTTTAGGTTGGAGCATACAGAATGCCAAAGGAGTAGGACCAAATAACAGAAGCTCAAACCCCCCACAGACCACAGCTGAAGACTAGGGAAACCACATAGAGCAATTGCACTTCAAAGATGAAATATAAAAGGAAGCTGAATGAAGAAAACATTACTTGACATGCTGCCATGCAGGATACGTAGTGCCAGAAAAAAACGCGAGGATGACTGGACATTTGGTTTCTGGAAAGATGTTGGGTTTTGTGGGTTGTTTTTTGAATGGTTGAGTTTTCAAATCCAGTTTTCCTTTTGCTCCACTCGTGTGCCTGAGTATCCAGCCTTGGTGGCAAAGGTGGGGAAATGTTTGTGTTCACTTACTGTATAGTGGGAAAATGGAATAAACCAGCTATTACTGAAAATAAAAACTCCTCGGCTTTCATGTGGGAAACCATTTCTGGGATTGTGTGAACCCATTTATTTTGTAGCTGAAATAATTCTGTCTTCCTGCTTTCAAACCCAAGAACAGTTGTTTTCCTGGGAATTCCCACAGTCCACATGGGTGGCAGAAGAATTCACGCTAAGGTTGAAATCCTAAAGACAAGGTAAAGACACAAATTTCATTGGCATATATACTGAAACTGAGAAGATAGGTTAATGGGAGTGGATTGAAGAAAACAACAGATCAGGAAGTTATCCTATTGAAATATTTCGTGAGAGTATTTCTTGTCTTGGAGCACAAAAAAAAATATATTTAATGGACTATGCCATTCTCCACTGTCTCCATTGGAGATGCCATTCTCCCACCTCCAATGGGAATACAGAGTTCAAACCTGAACAACAGAATTGTTTTCACCTGGTTTTAAGTGTTCCAGAAGACACTGAGAAAAACTTGCTACCAGATTTGGGGAGGAGTGAAATGCCTACAGATACCTATTTCTGAACAACTTCTTTCACGTGTAAGCTGCAGAGTCCCTTTAACAGGTGTCTACAGAACACTACCAATGCTACCTTAGCAATATGAGTATCTGTATTCCTAGAGCTAAACCCCTAGGCTCTGAAAAGGGCAGGATATTGTATTATGGAAATCATAGTCTTATTTCTAGGGATCTTGTTGAAAGACAAAATCCATGCTGAGCAGGCAACACTGGCATCATGGTACTAAGTTCACTGAAAGCAAGGTATCTTCCTTTACACTGTGTTTATGCAAATTTAGGGCAGGCAAGCTGACAAAGGGAAGTGGGAGTTGCACTGTGCCAGTGCAACCGTTACCCTTTACAGTCCCTTTAAAATAGACCTTAATATATTCAGTTAAAGGAAGCTAAAAGCCCATTCTTAATGAAACTATAGTAAAGAGCTTCCTCCTATAAGTGCCAAGAAGCTGGATTCCGAGCAAAAATAGATTCTTTTCAGAACACTGCTAGTTATCTCATTAACCAATGTCAGCTTGAGTGGCTTAAGTTTTACTATGAATCCTTGTTTTCAGTGGATGCAATCAATTCTGTGTATCAAGTGTTTACCTGAATAAAAACTTTCAGTGTTTCCAGTCAGTAAAAAAATGATGTATGAAAAAAGTAACATACGATGCATTTCCCTAATGTACTGTTTGGAAAATTACTTTCATTTCTGCCTCCTAAGCTTAATCAGAGAAAATGCAGGATTGTTGATTTCAGTATATCTTTATTACAGTCCTTTAGGTATGTTTTCTCAATACAACAATTTGTAAAAATTGGAAACAGCAAAGTCTGCTGCCAGTCTGGTCACATGAAAATTTAAAGCTATCTTAATGTGATTAGCAAAGATAACTTAAAATACTTTTTGGAGGAGGAAAAAGAAAACTCAACAAAACCCCCTCCAAAATGTCAAGATGTTGATGATGACATGTAGAACTATGACTATGTCCTTTGGCATATGCAATAAAGATCACAGAAGTCTGTTTAGAAACAAACATTAAGTTTACATTGAACAAATTTAGAAGAGACAACTCTATATCAATGAAATGTAAGATGGAGAAGTCTCCAGTCAAAAGGAAATTTAAAAGCTGAGTCTGGTATTCCTGTTGCTCTTCAAACTGGTGCATACCAGTTTTCCTTAGTAACTCTAGTCGTGAGAGCACAGAAATTAATTGATTTTGATGAATGCTGGCTAACTCTAAAAGGAAGCAAATAGGAAATACCCAATTTCCAGACGATAGTTTGCAGACCCAGAACCTCTGGCTGTAGAATTGTCTTTAACTCAAAGTTCTTGTATGTGCATTGCCACTTTGCTCACTTTTCCAGGTATACAAATATGACTGCTCCAGGCAATACTAGAAAGAAACTTCTTTGAGCTACAAAAAGAACCTTCCTGACCTTTTGTGATAGTACAGAAACCTGATACGAATATGGAAACCCAAACTGTCTCCAGCATGTTGAAAGGAAGATAACTGTGTTGTAGGTAAGACAAAGCACAGAAAACGAGGATTTTTATCATGGGAAAAGATAGAACCAGAAGTAGAACCATATGATAAGGTGTCATCTCTGGGTCCTCCAGGTTTTACCCTGGTAAAGGACACCTAGACCTACGTGCAAGTCAATCTGTGGATAAGCAGTGCCTTTCAGGAGTTTGTAACAGATGAAAGAGGGCAACCTTGAGTAAACTGTGGTCTTTCCTACACCTACGGAGTGCACCAAGCACACATGGAAAGATTCCCAGCGTTAGACAATGCGTCCACATGGCTCTACAAAGGCAGAAACACGGTGTGTGGACTCAGAAGTTGGCACTCCACCTCAGACTAACTGCCCCAGTAAGACAACCTCACTCTTAAAATAAATGTTACTTAGAATTATAAAAGGTAGAGTAAATCTGACAATTTCATATTGCAGCTATTTAATGTGTTCTACCTCTCACTCTGAATTTTAGAGCAGTTTTGCTAAACAAGACCATTGCAACACTATGGTGCTGCTGAGATGTGTACACAGTCCAAGCTAGAAGGGGAATTTTCAGCTGTGAGAGGTGACAGCTGTTCATGAACCTGGTCATCAGCAATCTTGGATATCAAACCAAGCTGGTAACATTTCTAATAAAAAAAAAAAATATTACTTTATTTGCTATGTTGTCTTGCACTCTCTCATTAAGTGCTTGTCTGGCTTCCACATGAATCTCAAATAACTGTTCAAAGTCTGAATAGCATGACTATGTCAAATAATTCTCACTTTTCCAGTCCAGTGAAACACTGCATAGTGCTGTTTTAGCATTTATTTGGCTATGTTGATTAACTCCTCAAATAATCAGTAGGTGTTGCAGTGGCTTCCTAAAACAGTAGTCTCATTATATAGGTTTTATTTTCAGTATAATTTTAATTTGGCTTAACATCAGCCATTTCCCAATTCACCTTCATTTACTGAGTGCCACAGTGCAATATGCTAAAAACCCAAAATGTTAACTCTTTAGAGAGGTTTAAAAAAAAAAAAAATCTTCGTCTTTACCAGGCTATTTTATTTCACCAAAAGAAGGAATTCCAGATTTTGAGAACTCACTTCAAATAATATTAAAATAAGGGCCCAGAGCACAATTCCAGGCTAAAAGTACTGAGTTTTTCAGATTATGATTGTATCCGAGCAATGGTGTTCTTTGTCAACCACAAGTGAGGTGACAGATACATAACCTCTGATCATTCTCTCTTAACTTTCATTTCCTACTTCAGCTATTACTTATAGCCCTGAAAGCTGGTGTACTTTTCCCAACTAGAATATACAGCCTGGTACAAGCGTTACTTTGTTTGGATTAAAGCAGCTGCATCTCTTAGATCTGCAGAAATGCAAAATAGGCCTTTTAATATGAAAAAATTAAAGCATCTCTGAAACTTCAGAACTTTGATCAAATTTTCCCTCGTGTTTCTGAAATGACTATTAGACTCATGCAACTGTACTGGGTCAGTAACGTCCTCTTGTTAACACTCTCTAAACACTATCCGCTTTGCTACATTTTCAACTCCAAATTTGGCTATCAATTTATTTCTGACATGTTCATCATCCTTCTGCAATTCTAAATCATCCTCTCTGCTCCATACAGGGTACCCATCCAAGCGCTGCCCTGTCTGCAGGAAGTGTGAAGTAGCCTCCACATCGCCACTGTTTTTCAGAAAGGCCTGTGTAACAGTGAACAGGTCCACAGCAAACTTCTCCATGAAGTGCTCCATAGTTCTTACTACCTGTCCCACCACACTGGAAGAACAGGTGCTTTTTGGTCTTTCTTGACTTTGTAACTGAGTATCAGGGAAAGCAGAGTCCTCTGGCCCGGTTTTCAGATCAGATGCTGTTTCTCCTGGGGACCTTCCCACTCCATCTTGTGTAGAAAGTTCTGCAACATCTGAAGAGTCACTTTCTGACTAACAGTAAGAGAAGTGGAATCAGCAATTAGACACGGTATTTTTTGAGAAATCTTTTACCACTGCCACCAACCACCTTTTACTCTTACTCTACAGTATATTAAAATATATAATAGATATCAGAAATTACTAGGCATAGTACAAGTTAGTGACTGAGCAAAGCCATATGTGTTAATGAGACTGCACATGATCACAAAAATGCATGAACTATAAGGACAAATTTGAACAAACTAAGCATAAAAGGCGAAAGCGTTGATGCGACGGCAGCAACGTTTTCTGCCTGAGGTGAAAGAATGACTTCCGTTTACCAGTACAGCTTTTAACGTGACAACCCCCATCATATAAACTTCTTCGTGTTACCTTGGACAGGGAATCAAGAAAAAATGAACCAGTGAGGCGCCATTTATCGCAAACCGCGTAGGTGACAGCTCACAGGAAGCTCCAGTTTAGCTACAGCAGAAGATATCGCGGTGCAAACTCATTTCATGTGTTAATCGTGAGTTTCTATTGTGCCATCTGTGATAGCGGGGAAGGCCTGCCCCAAGCTGCGGCTCCCCAGGCTGGCCTCGGTCGCTCACCTCCGTGCTTTCGAACTCCCGATTAGCTGCCGCGAACAGGCCTCTGATCTGCGTGGGATCATCCGTCTGCGGGGGCTCTGCGGAAACACGCGGGCATCGTCTGCCGGGCCTCAGCGGGGCCCGCACCCGCGCGCGTCGCCGCCACCACGCTCCCTCGCAGCCCTGCCCCGCCGCTGAGGTCCCCGCTCACCCCAGAGCCGCGGCCGCAGGTGCCGCAGGTAGCGATCACGCATGGCCTGCCAGCTGTGCCGCGTCAGGCCGCTCCGCTCCAGCTCCATCCACAGCGCACAGCCGCTCACCCGCACCGTGCCCTGGCCGCGCACGGCCCGGAGCAGCGCCGCATCCTCCGCCTCTGTGAAGGCCAGGCGGCCGCGGGCGCCCAGCAGAAAGGGCTCCAGCGGCAGCCGCTGGCTGCGCTCCACGCACTCGGTCACGTACTCGGTTGAGACGGCCCCGTCGGGAGCCGCTTCGCCGGGCTGCGCCAGGAGCACGGCCCCCGGCTCCTGCACCCGGCACAACCGTCCGCCGCCCGCCAGCACTAGGGGCGCCAGGCGCAGCTTGGCCAGGCCGGGACGTAGGTAGAACCGCATAGGACGCCCATCATCCCACAGGAACAGCGATCGAGACCGCGCTGCCCCGGCCTGGCTGCCCGCCATCGCCGGCCCAGCTCCGCCCGCCGCCATCGCCGCGTGCGCAGGCGCACAAGGGCGGTGGCGGCAGCGGGGAGATGGCGGCAGCGGCGGCGCGCGAGTGCGACGCGGCGGAGATTGAGTCTCACCTCAGCAAAAAGTGAGGGTGGGCGGGTGGTCAGGTGGGGCTGGGCCGGGGAGGTGAAGGTGGAGTGTGTCCAGCTGACCCGGTGCGTGTCTCCGTCAAGGCGCCCGTCGGAGCGCCATGCTGAGCCCCGGCGCCGCGCGGCTCCGCAGCTGGGTCTGGAGGGCCGCGCCCGCGCTCCGATGGCAGCAGGCGCTTCATGACCAAAGCAGGTCGGTGCTTTGCGTCTGCCTGGGCCCGCTTCTTTCCCTATGGAGTCGTGCAAGGCGGGGTCAGAAGCGCGGCGGGAGGCCGACGGTCGGGGGGGAATGGACTGGACGGAACCCTTCGTTACTTGGGAGGGAGGTTGCCTTTTTTCACTTACGCTGCCTAGGGCTGATACTCTTACGGATAGAATGGAGTGCATCAAGTCCTTGAGCACGTAGGCGCGCGCCCTCAAGGTCTGTCTAAACTATGTTTAATTTCGCTTTCATTTTCTCTCTGTATCATAGGGGATGAACTGAAGAAGTTCAACGTAGAGAATATTTAAAAGTGTTTAAGAATTATTTTGACTATTGGGAAAAGTAGGAGAGGTGACCGGGTTATTTATAGTTAGATTTTGGTAGAATCCTGCCAGTTGTTTCCCTGTAGAAGTATCCGAGTACTTGTTGCATCCGGTTTCCTTCTCTTTTGCAGTGAGCTGAAGAGACGTCTAAAGGCTGAGAGAAAAACAGCTGAAAAAGAAGCAAAGCAAAAAGAGCAAAGTGAAAAGCATTCAAATAAGCCTTCTGTGACTTCTGAAGATAATGTTGGTACTGATGAGGAGAGCTTGGATCCAAATGTAAGCATCTGATCCCATGCTTATTAGATGTTCCGTGAATAAATCTTACTGACTTGCATTAGATTTTTTTTATTCGTGGATAATTAAATTGTTAAAAGGGGAGAGATGTATATTGCTACATTAGGGCAGCTGCATTTTAATTCACATATTGAATATTTTCAGATTCTAATAAAATCCTTTTATTTTGTTTATTTCTGGTGACAGCAATACTACAAGATCCGTAGCCATGCAGTCCAACAGCTTAAGGGCTCCAATGAAGATCCCTATCCCCACAAGTTCCATGTTGACTTATCTCTCTCAGATTTTATAGACAAGTACAGTCACCTGCAGCCAGGAGATCACCTGACAAACATTAAAGTGAGAGTGGCAGGTAAAAGTTTACCTGGGATACAGAAAAATGCAAAGTCTTAGCTGTTTTTATTGATGGGTTAGCCTTTTTTGAGTTTTGTTGATCTCTTACTCATTTGTGAAGCCTTGCAGCAGTGTTAAACTATTCAGGATGTACTTCTCAGACTGAGTGGGCCTGTGCAACATCCCTTGCAACTATAAGATCAGATTGTAACATGGGTTCCAGGACCCAAAGTTTTTATGGTCTTTTTTGCACTAGTTTTCATTTTGAGACTTAACTGCTTCTCTTTCATGGTTAGTAAATAGTGCAGAGCTGATGATTCTAAGTGATAGTACTGTGGCTTTTGCCCCTGTATCCTTTCTGCGAGGGATTCTTTTCCTGTTGTCTAGCATACTTTGTTATTTAGGTCGAATCCACGCAAAGCGTGCTGCTGGAGGGAAACTGATTTTCTATGATCTTCGTGGTGAAGGAGTCAAGTTGCAGGTCATGGCAAATTCCAGGTAAGTAGAGGTATTGCCAGTAGCATTTTAAACTGCACTGCATTCTGGGGGTCTAGATACCTGTATTTGTATATTGTGTTTCATCTGTGGTTTGGCTTAGGTAGCCAAGTAATGTTTGGCTTCAGATGTTGTGGTTGACTTCCTGTTAAAATAGCTTATATATATATATATATATATATATATATATATATGTTTAAATGGATTTTGTCATGTGAGACACTTGAGGACAGTTTGGAATATTGAATTTTGAATTTTAAACAAACGTGCTTACATTTGTTTTTCAATTCCAGCCTCTACAAATCCGAGGAAGAATATTTCCGTGTTAACAGCAAGCTCCGTCGTGGAGACATTATTGGTGTAGAGGGGAATCCTGGGAAAACAAAGAAAGGGGAACTGAGTATTATTCCTTACGAAATCACTCTCTTGTCTCCATGCCTGCACATGTTGCCTCATCTTCATTTTGGCCTCAAAGATAAGGTATTTGTCATACCTGTCAGTCTTGGAGGCAGTTTGACAGATTATAGAAAGGTTTGGGTTGGAAGGGACCTTCAAGGTAATTTAGTTCCAACACCCCTATCATGGACAAGAATGCCACAGATAGGTCTGAATAGATAGTGTTTGTTTCAGTCAACATCAGTCAACAAAGGAATAACAGTTTTGTTTTTGTATTTTTTCCTTTGACATGACATTTTATCTAGCTTGTTCTAAAGATACATGTTCTTTACAGGAAACCAGATATCGTCAGAGATACTTGGATTTAATTCTTAATGATTACGTGAGGCAGAAATTTATAACCCGTGCAAAGATCATAACTTACCTTCGTAGCTTCCTAGACGAGTTGGGCTTTCTTGAGGTAAGGCATGAGCGTTTGCTTCTCACTGCATACTGAATGTGTTTACAACTTGTTAGCTTCAAGGATGTTTCGTATTCAGGCTCCTGTACAAAGTTCTTACAGAACTGACAATAATTGCCTTGGCATGATGTGTTTTATCAGCTTAACGTATTGAGAGCAGTTCGTTTCCTCTCTTTGTAAAGTTAAGATTATTCATCAGTTGCTGAGTTTATGGCTTGGGAACCTTTTATCAAGGTAATGCTCCAAACTACTGCTATCCTTTCCATATTTCAGTAAATTACGGTGAAAACAACATCTTTGAAATGCTGTTTTGCCTCTGGAGATAAAAGCCAGTTCTATGTGCTGTAGGCAAAATTGGATTTTGTTGACCTAGGTGCAGGAAAATGCACTTGGCCTTGTGGAATTTAATTTCCTGCAGTGTAGAGAGAGGATTTTGTGATAATGCCACAGCACTGTTCCTGGTTTTGGTAACATGAACCCAGAAGGTTCGCATTTGTAGTAAATATGAATGACTCTTCAGAGCAACAGAAGAATTAAGTCATTTGTTATTATTGACTTCATGGAAAAAGTGCAGTTTTGTTCAGTGCACTTTAGTGCAGAATTGTTTTCATATACTGCCGTGCTGAACAATAAGTGAAATACAGATTTTTCATCAGAACTAGGTGTTTTGGTTGGTTTGTTTGTTTGATCCATGCATTTCTGGTTTGGAAGTGGATTTCACGAAAACAGGGAAATTTTTTTTGCTGTTACAGGTTGAAACTCCTATGATGAATGTAATTCCAGGCGGAGCTGTGGCAAAACCATTTATCACATACCACAATGAACTGGATATGAATTTATATATGAGAATTGCTCCAGAACTTTACCATAAGGTAAAATGCAAGTCTCGCATGGCTAAGCCTATATTCTTCAAACTGTATTAAGAAAAGCAAATGTAGCTAAAATGAGGATTATTTTTGAAGAAAGGTGCACTTGTGTCATGAATGAGATTTGTATGATTGTGTTGCAGTTGCATGTGTGTGAGCTCTCTTACATTCTTCTGAGGAAGTGTATTTACTAGAATTTAATTTTGTTTAGATGTTGGTGGTTGGTGGTCTGGACAGAGTATATGAAATTGGGCGTCAGTTCCGGAATGAAGGAATAGATTTGACTCACAACCCTGAGTTCACAACCTGTGAATTTTATATGGCTTATGCAGACTACCATGACTTAATGGAAATTACGGAGAAGTTGCTTTCAGGTGAAGTATGCAGTATTATTAAAAAATGAGTAAATCTCTGGAAGAATTGGCTATTACGTAGCATACTCTTCTTCTAAACACCATGTTCCTTTTGTAGGGATGGTGAAACATATTACTGGGAGTTACAAGATCACTTACCATCCAGATGGTCAAGATGGACAGGCTTATGAGATAGATTTTACTCCTCCCTTCCGGCGAATTAGCATGGTGTATGATCTGGAAAAGGTCCTAGGAGTGAAGTTTCCATCCACTGAGTGTTTTGAAACTGAAGGTTAGATTATAAGTATGAATGTCCTTCAATTCTTCTTTAATGGAAAGTGGCCAAAAGGTTGCAAGTTCTCAGGCTGCAGTTTGCCAGCTGCTTTTTTTGAAGTAGTACTAACACATGGGATTCCTTTTCCTCTGGTTTTATTGGTTTACCTGAGTCCAAAAAGAAGCCTTCATTCCTTGCCATCTTCGGCAGGATCTGACTCTTTTGCCTCTTTCTTTGTTGAGTGTATGTGAAAGGACATACTCAGGAGGCTTGGTGTAGGGAGTTCATGATCTGTTGAAGAGATCCAGGTTTTTGCTTCTTGTTTCTTCTCTCTTGTGCAGTTGAGTTTCCACACCTGCAGTTGTAGCTTGCGTGTATTATTCTTTGGGGCTTTCTTCAAAATGTGATTATGTGCTATTTTATTCTTGGAATTGAGAGACATAAGAAAACAAGTTCATATAATTTATAGTGATTGTTTTTTCTCCCCCAGTTCCCTTTTTTCTCCCCGCACAGCCCCCAAATAATAATGTCCAGCAGTTATGTGGTGTGTGCTTAACTGTTGTCAAATTTCTATTTCTATTGCTATTTTACTGTAAACAGTTAAAGGCAAACACTGTTTTTGTAGATGGACATTTAAGCTCATGTTTTCCATGATGTCAACTGTTGAGATCTTACAAGTCCATTCTAAGAAATGTTGAAGGATCTAGTAAGAACAAAAAATGGTTGTTGGGATGGCTGTTCTGATTTTTGTCTGCAATTTCAGAAACTCGCAGGTTCTTTGATAACCTTTGTGTGGAGAGAAACGTTGAATGTCCACCTCCCAGGACAACAGCCAGGCTTCTTGACAAAGTAAGTAAAGGTGCTATTTTTATAAGATTAATGTCTTTGAGGATCTCTCTTGATCAACAGAAGTCTCTTAGAAGAAAAGGTTTAGCTGCACCAGGAAAAACATGCTGCAATGCGCTTCAGCTTTAGTTGTATTTTGTATATTTTGTGAGAAAACTTGCTGTATCAAAATCTTCTTTCATGTCGTCTACACCAAAATGTAGTTTACTTATGTCTGCTTAACTTGAGCACTAGGGCATTTTAGTTGGATAACTGGTCTCCTTTGGTTAAAACAGATTTGCTTTATCTTAGGTCAGTTTTGTCTGTGACGTGTGCATCTGTATGTAGCTGACCAAAAGGATAGGAGTACCATGTAGTTCTTTCAGCTGTATATTCCTTTGTACCCAAATATGGTCTGGTAGCTGTTCTTTTGATGCTTTTCCTATTGGCCCGTAGTGTAATGTGCAAATTGAATTATTATACAGCTTTTGCTGCATCATTTCTCCTTACTAGGACATACTGTCTGTTGATGAAGACATTACCATAACCAGAAATACTTTGGAAACTCTTCAGATTTTTGGTACCTTCTTCAGTAGCAAAAGCGAGGAAATTAGGGTGCTTGGTGAAGGCAGTGCTAGGAAAGTGCATAATTGTACACTGCATAATCATTTCACTTTTGTTTTCCCAGTTAGTTAGTGAATTCCTGGAAGTCACTTGTATCCACCCTACATTGTTTCGTTTTTGTTTTCCCCAGTTAGTTGGTGAATTTCTGGAAATTACTTGTGTCAACCCTACATTGTTTTGCTTTTGTTTTCCCAGTTAGTTGGTGAATTCCTGGAAGTCACTTGTGTCAACCCTACATTCATCTGTGATCACCCACAGGTCATGAGTCCGCTTGCCAAATGGTAAGAGTATGACACACGGTCAGTGTGTAACTCAAATCTTCTACTTCATTAAAAAAAAAAGTTACATACGTGAAAACAGAGATTTTGATGTTGTGTACTAGTTTGGGAATTCTAGCACAAACCAAGATAGACATACGTTCCTGAGCTGTGAAACCTATCATCCAGGGAAGAGGTGTCGATGCTTAGTACTTTGAAATTTTGACAGCTGTTAGTGCTAAGTGTGAGCAATGCCCCTAAGTAATGTATGTGCTGTTTGCTTCTATAAGTATGATTATTTTAAGGTATGTCTTTTTTGTCTACTTCACATAGGCATCGCTCTCTTCCGGGCCTAACAGAACGCTTTGAGCTCTTTGTAATGAAGAAGGAAGTGTGCAATGCGTACACAGAACTCAACGATCCTTTCCGACAGCGTCAGCTTTTTGAGGATCAGGCCAAGGTATGGTGTCTTGCTGACAGTGAATGTAATACAGGCATGCAAGCAAGGACTACTTCCTATGTCTGTCCCAAATCTGCTGAAAAGAGTTGTTACCACTTTGAGTGTTTCTCACTCAAGTGAAAGCCTCTAATTAAAATGCAATTCCTTTTATAGGAACCTTGCTCTTTAAAGTAAACAACGTCAAACACCACTGTTGATCAGGTATTTTAGTGCAACTTTGTTTTGGAATATCTTCCCTTCTATTCCATTCAAAGTACTAACCTGAGAAAACACAAATGGGCAAAAAGTTTTTTGTGACTTTCCAAGGTTGAAAGGTGGTTTGTTTTTTTTTCCCCTGGTTAAGTATTTATGTAGTCATACAACATTATGTTTCTAGGTTCTTAAACAAATTTTCATGTCCAGTAAAAGTTTTAATGCTGTGTAAGAAATACCTTAATTTCCTGAAGAGAGTACTAATATTTTAGGTTGACTAACAGGATAGAGCTGCACAGTGGGAACTATTAGGCTTGCAGATTTATAATACTAGATTTCTCTATGTAAGCCTCCAAAAGCAGTGACTGAAACTAATTTTGTTACTAATTTGGTATACACATCCATGAATGCATGCTTGGCCACATGACTGAGGTCAAATGATGTGGTCTGCAGAAGTAGAGTTCCTGATCTTCATATTCTTTCTAATGGCTTCACAGTGCCTGAGAGGTTTAAACAATTGTCAAAACCAGGAAAATAAATTTATGTTAACTAACTTCATAGTAAATTTCAAAATGTTCAGTCAGAATTAATAATATTATCGATTTCTTTAATTTTTGGTCTGTTGTATATATGCTTGCTGCAGTTCTCTCATGATTATAGCCAGATTTTGCAGACATATGATTATAGCTATTGAATGAAAATTAGCCTCAAAATTTAATGTTAAGGTGGAGACTGAGATGAAGGATGACAGTTTGCATTTTAGGATTTCATGGAGAAAAATTTGCAGTAACAGTCTTTGCAAAGTCTTCCTTGAACATGTGAACAAAAATGTTTGCTATTGTTTTGACACTTTTTGGGGCTTTTTTTAAAATTCGAGATGGTTGGCTAATCTGTCTTTTCATTGTTAGGACTTTTGTCACTTGGAGGCTGTCAGGGTCAGGTGCATTAGTTACCATCTCAGTGTAGGGTTTTTTAGTCTTTCTACTTGAGGGGGAAAAAAGCCATCTAGAGCTATTTTGGGAGTACAGAGGACCTCCAGAATTCTCTGTGTGCTGAGGTATCTTCGTCTATTACTCATTTACATAGGTCTATCGGGCTTTGGTTTCATCAGTTACAGGGCTGCTACAAATAGCAGTACTCCTCCTTTTTGGTAGGGGTTAGCGGGAGTGCTAGTGTCTAGCTCTGTATAACTCACGTTTTAGTATTGATTTCCTCCTTTAGGCAAAAGCTGCAGGTGATGATGAAGCCATGTTTATTGATGAAAACTTCTGCACCGCACTGGAATACGGTCTTCCACCTACTGCTGGCTGGGGCATGGGAATTGATCGCTTGACCATGTTCCTTACAGATTCCACTAACATCAAGGTAAGGATAAGCAGTGGAAATGGGATTCAGCAAGGCTGGCCGTCTCTTCGACGGAACCAGTGCCTGACAATGCAGCTGTGGGAGATTTTTTAGGACGCAGAATCCCACCTGGGAAAATCTCCTTGGTGCCCGCGCGCAGCGCTGTGAGCGCGCGGCTAGGGCAGCTCTCGCGAGACCTGCGCGCGGGATGTGGTGTTGCTGGTCGGCGCGGCCGCTGACGCTCTCTGGTTTGCAGGAGGTGCTGCTCTTCCCCGCCATGAAACCGGAGGACAGCAAGAAGGAGGCGCAGCCCGCCGAGGGCACCTCTGTGTGAGGCTCCAGACTGCCGCGGGCACCTCCGCTTGAGCTTCGGAGCGGCGCAAACCTTCAATAAAGGCAGCTTTCTCTGCATCCGTCTCCGAGTCTTTGTGCGCTTGCGCAAGAGCTGCCGCTGCCGGCGCCTGCCGCGCGCGAGACGCAGCTGCGCGTGCGCGGGCGCTGGGGAGGCGCTTCCGCGGCCCCGGCGCTTCCGGTGCCGCCGCCCGTCCCAGCGAGGAGCAGCGGCGCCGGTGCCCCGGCGGGTAGGGAGGGGCCTGCAGGAACCGTAGCTGGGGTGGCGGGAGTTGCGCCCGAGCGCGGCGGCAGCGCCCCCGAAGCGTGGGCTGCCTCGGGTCTCGGCAAGGCAGAGGCCTCGAAGGGAGGCGAGTTGTGCCAGGCGCCTCAGGTGTGCTGCGGAAACCGCACCGGGACGGCGGCGTGGTGCATGCGGTTGATTGCTACGGAGTGGGAGCCTTGGGAACTCAGCAGCCCCACCTGCTGCTGTACTTAAGGATTCTGGCATTGTTTTTTTTTATTTCTTGCGATTTGGAAAATGTTATTTCCTATAAGTAGCCCTGAAAGGGATGATGCACTTAGGTCCTTGTTATCGAAAGGTGGTGCGGGAAAGCGTCATGCAGAACAAGATAGCAGGGTTTGAAGAGATGGGGATTGTTATTCAAATATTGTGATGGAATTCAATTCTGTGTAGAACCTGCACTTGAATCGAGAGCCATGTGGTCAGCTGATGAAATCGCTGGGTTATGTTACCTGCATTATAGGACCAGACTTCCTAAGCAGGGAAAGCCAGATCCAAACAGGGAATGGACTTCCCTGGCAGCTGTTGTCAAAGTGGAATCTGGAGCCCAAAGAGAGGTTCTTGATAGTCCAGGAAACTTGCAGGGTAAGAATGAGTTTTGGGGATACGGGAGGGAGATGGGCGGGGCAGAGAAGGTTCTCGATGCTTTCCTTTTATTCTCTTTTTTAAAGATGCCTTTTAAAAAACGCACACCCCTTCCTATTCCATTTCAGTCTCCACCCAAATTCTTAACTCTTTGTGATTGTAAACTTTGTGATTGTTGTGATTCACAACTTCTGTCTGGAAACAGGTAGTTTTAATGAAATGCTGTTCTTCCCAGGCTATAAACAAGACAGTGAAAGCCTTCATTTGGCTGGTCAATGCGTAGTGAAAGTCTACACAGGACCTGAGTTCCTAATATAAACTCTTGAAAAAAACGTGTTTAATTTGATAGCATCCTAGAAAGGTTTGCTTTCCTAGAACAGGTTGTGTTACTACATTTTGTGTTTCTGTTAATTCATCGTTATCTTCATTTCCCTTAGTGGCACTCAGTGTTGTCAGGCAGATTGTATCCCATGTTTATGATTCCTTACGTGCCTGAGGAATGCTATGGCAGTGTCTGCTGCGTGCTGTCTAGCGTATCAAGCCTGTATTAGCATTCCTCCTCTGCTGCCATGGACTTTTCCTAGCACTGATGCTTCTGCCTGCTGTACTCAATTCTCGATCTGATACTGTTTCCTTTCTGTAATTGCATGGTCTGCCTCTCAGTACATTTAGTTAATGTTGTTTCTTTTTCAGTAACTAAGGAAGTTGTTGCTATGGGAACTGGAACAAAATGTATTGGCCAAAACAAAATGCGAAAAACTGGTGAGTACGGTGTAAAATTCAAGAACAGACTGCCTATGCTACCTTCTTTCTTGCTGGTGTCATAGAACCAGTGAAAATGTCCAAGGCATTCTGCTCAGACTGTTCTGGATTGAAGCCAGAAGTGTAAGGCAGACCTTCCTTCATCAACAAGAGAGGAGTTTAGGGAGCCACAGTGGCTGCCAGGAAGCCATGCTGCACTTTCTGCCTCAAAGGTGAATTAAGTTTTTATATCTGGAAATGTATAGTTTAGGCCCTGAGTCTGCATACTCAAAGACTTCATAACTAAAAGCAAAACAAAACATAAGCAAAATAATCGTGCTTTGGTTTCCTGTTGCAGTCTCCTTTTGTTGGGATCTGATCCAAGAGGTACCACTGCTGGAGGTACTGATAGGGATTTTCTTCCTTACTGCATATTACTGCTAGTTAGCTTTAAGTGTTGTACAATAAATGTATGGGATAGATGCATGGCTTCTCACAACTACTGTTTCTTACTATATATTGTAGGAGAATTTTCTTGCTCTGTGTGTCCGTTTTTTAATTCATGATGTATCTGACTCGTCTGCTAGGACAGGGAAGAAGCCATAGTAATGATGAATGCTGAAAAGTGGCTAAGGGGAAAGAGTGTTCCTGCATACATAGGTACGGGGCTTTCTACCCTCTTTAGACTTCAGAGCAGGACTAGACTGAGATATGAGAAAGGGTTTTGCCTCTATCTGGTTTAGGCTGCGTCATGTTCTCTGTAACGTCCCTCATTTTGAAATTAATTAGTGGAGCAAAAGAGAAGAAATTAGATTCTGTATCTTAGATTTTTTTGGATGTTTCTTGTGATTTGGCCATCTCAGAGGAGTTTTGATACAGACATTTTTCTGACTGATTTAGGAGAATTGATTACACTGCTCTACCATTTACAGTCTAGATATTAAGGGGGTAAGTAGAAAATTGACTAGGAAAAAGTAACACTAGTTTGTTTTGCTGTTGTTTGTCTTCAGAGATCTCAAATTTAGAAAACCTTCTCCTCTTATGATGACATTTTTAACTTGCTCGTAGGTCATGTTAATGGTTATCTGTTAGACACTTGTAAACTTTTAAAACTTGTTAAAGAGGATTTCTATCACTTGGCCTTTTATCCCTGAAATAAAAGATGATCTACAGCTTCTGTTCCTTTACACAGCATAACAGGCAGATACTGCAGGAAAGCTGAATATGAGATGTTCAAACTTAGTAAATATCAGAATTATTTGCATGAAAAATAGTTTAAATTGTAGGACACAGTTAAAAAAACCAAAAAGTTCAACCAAAAGCTTAACAAACACTTGAAATTTTCTGGCAGAATGTGTTTAGAGAAATATCAAGGTTTACCCTTGTAAACAAAAGCCAGGAAGTTTCTGAAGGATGGTAGTGTTAATTCAACTCAAAAGGTTTCCAGTATCAGATGAGTTAAAATTGGGTATTCAAACAAATTTCTGACTTGCTGCAGACTGAGTACTTTTATTCTTCCTTTGTGTAGGCTGTTGACCTCCTTCGTGGTGATTAGAAATTTAAATATCTTGCAATACTCTAAGAACAATGGTAAACCTTCAGATACGAGCAAATATGGGGAACTGTCCTGTGTTGAATTCTATTTGTTTTGTCTTTTTTTTTAGTAATGATTTACTATGTGCATGTGGGTTTTGCTTTAGGAGACATTCTGAATGACAGCCATGCTGAAGTTGTGGCCAAGAGGAGCTTCCAGAGGTGAGGTGTGAATGAAGTTTTACTCAATGCTGTAATAGTGCTGTTACTCCATGCCACCTGAGGTTGTTGTGATAAAATCATTTTGATCTATTGCTGAAATAGCCAAATTTTGTAGCTGCAGATATGAGAATGGAGTGAAAGACTGCATTACTTCTGTGTGGGCAGAATCAGGTCCTGATGTCAGCAGTATTTTAGCCTAATTTTTATACTTCTAGGTAGTGTTAAGGCCTTTTCATGAAATCTTATTTCTTCCTTGTTCTTGGGGAGCCTTTGTATGAAGAATTAGGATCTGATTTCGTGGGACATAAATGCAGATCTGATGATCTATTATTCAAGGATAGAATTTTTGCTCTTTCCCACATGTCAGTGCTCTTGTTTACATGGGATAAACTGGTTCAGGGAACTGAGGCAAGAGAACAGTAATTCTGCAGAAATTAGTACGTTTGTAGCAATTTGATGCCACTAAACTGAGTCTCGTAGAATCAGATGAGTTGATAAAAACACACACAGTGGGAGGAGAGGACCTTATCTATACGGTTTGAAATGATTACCATTAACTCTGCTGAATCCAGCTCTTTGAGGTCTGTTATTAAAGTTCCAGTTATGTGTTCATATTTATTATGTTGGATGCCATCTCTCTGTAAAAGCATAACTGATTGGCTCATGATAGACTCCCATCAGGAAAGAACAGGCGCTAGAGGACATGTAAGTTTTTGTTGTTTTCTCGTGCATCAAAAATGAAGTTAATGTTTCATGAAAACTTTCTGCCTAACAGGTATCTTCTCCATCAGCTGTGGCTTGCAGCTTCCCATCAGCAATGTATCTTTAGTCCAGGAACTGAAACTGGGAAATGGAAACTCAAACCAAATATCATATTTATTTTCTTCTCCAGTCATACCCCATGTGAGTATGCTGGAGTGAACCAAGTACATTGCTTCCACTTGTAGAATATTTTCTGCCCCTTGCCTTTCTTTTGTCTCTCTTTGGTCTGGATTGAGAGTGAGGCAGTAATTTATGTTACTGATATGTGCACGAAGATGTGCTTGACTGGTCCTCCACAGATAGACTTGCCATTTTATCTCACTGGATGTGATTCATGAGAACTCAGTAAGTCTGATGTACTGCTCATTATACAGTGGAATGTTTCACTTTAAACAATAATAGCTATTATTTTCCTTTCCTGAAAATTACATACTTGTCAGAGGTCTGCCATATTGCCTAGTTGCTTTGCTTCAACCATTATCTCCTTGGATTAAAATTTTAGTAAAAAATAGTGACATTTACCACCATTCCTAAAAACAACCAAACAAAAGATGCCCCACACCCAACCAACAACCACCCCCAGCCCTGTGAAGTAAACTAAGAAATAAAACCCAAACGAACACCAACAAACAAACAGAAAAACCAAAACCAAGCAAAAAAGAAAAGCCAACAGTGACTCACACAAAACCCCCCAACAAACCAAAACCAAGCAAAAAAGAAAAACAAGGGAGAAAAGCCAACATTGACTCACACAAAACCCCTCAACAAACCAAAACCACACTCCTGAAAAAAAGGGGAAAAAAGCCCCATTCATGAAACGTCACTAGCTCCCCAACACAAAACTTCTTAGGGAATATAATGAAACTTCTGTCATGGAAAACATTGTTCTTGTGTTTAAAAAATCCAGCACCACAAAGATGAAGATTTGTTGACAGAATGAAGGAATGCAGCCTCATGGTCTACCACTGTATTGGGCATCTTGATGTTACCATGCTCTCTCACTGGTGTCTTCTGCAACTTGCTAGTCTGTTACAGAGCAAAGGAGTTTTAAGAACTCTCAAAACATGCCTCATCAGTACTTCACAGAGTGAGTTAGAGAATATGCAATATTATTTTTCCTCATTAGCGCATTTGAGAATAGAAATTACGTCTTCAAATTTAATAGAATAATTTCATCGCTTTCTTTTTCTCACATTGTGAGAAATTTCTCACATAAATCAGTAGGCCTGTCAGGCTTGCTTTACTTTGAACTGAACTTCAGAATTTTGGTTCTGAGCTTGTTTCAGTGATGCAAATTCAAGTTTTCACCGTTACTTGACAGATTTTTCTTTCATTATTCTTTTGAGGTTCATATTGTTTGGTTAGATCTGGCTGGTTTTCCTGTGAGTCTTCAGCACTGCTTGTAGTCTGTCAAATGCCATTGTTACCTTTTGCTTTATAGATCGCAAATGTTGCTGTCTTGATTATTTCTTACATAGAATGCAGAACTTGAAATGAAGCATATATTGGCTCACATTTCAATGAGATTTGATTCAGCATTGCACAGGACAATGTTGTTTCAAAAATGTGTTCTCATAGTTGAGTTTTCCTGAGTGCAGATCTGTGAAAGCTACTAGTAGTTGTAGTATTACTGGTATGGTGTGTTCCAGTCACAAGATGTTCTTTTGGCCAATTTTATGTTTTTTTCTTTTTTCCCAGGTGGAGATGCTTCTATTTTTCCAATCAGTGAACCAGAGAACCAGCTTTCTAAGCCAGTGACTGGAGGTCATGCAACTGGAAAATCAGCAGAATGTAGAAGTAACCATAATCACTTTTGTCCAGAAGATAAAAGGAAATCAGAGAAGATGGCAAGTAATCATCTAATCAAGAGAATGAAAACTGATGATGGTGTTTGTTTTTCCATAATCACTGAAGACCTGGCTGTTCAGCATGAATCTGTGGAACGAGAAGACAACACAAATCAAAAGAGCTGTGAATGTTCTGCAGAGATGCAAACAGCTAATAAGGATACTGGCTTAGTGAGACCAAAGGTAGTAGATGTTCATAGAACTGGAGCAAAATGTGTGCCTGGAGATCTGGACGATGCCCGAATACCTGGGCTGGGGTACCACTGTGTGGGATTATTACGAGTGAAGCCAGGTCGAGGAGACAGAACATGCTCTATGTCCTGCAGTGATAAACTGGCTCGCTGGAATGTGTTAGGGTGTCAAGGAGCACTTCTGATGCATTTTCTGCAGTATCCAGTGTATCTGTCAGCAATTATAGTGGGGAAGTGTCCATATAGCCAAGAAGCTATGCGGAGAGCAGTAATTGAAAGGTAAGTGCTCTCCTCAGATGGTGCATATAGAGACAGTGAGCTTTGGAGGACAACACGTGTCATGCCAATGTAACTTCAGTAAGGTTTTGATGATGTGTCTTGTAAGATCCTGATAGAGAATCTTTTGAAGTGTGAGCTGGATGAGCAGACACGTGGATTGAAAACTATCTCAATGACTGGGGCCAGAAGGTAGTGATCATTGGGCTGTGCAGTTAAAGGTGTAAGTAGCCATGTACCTCAGGGATCAACACTAGGTCCAAACTTATTAAATATCTTCATTAATCGGTCATTTGGATGATGGTGCAGACTGTGTGCCCAGATTGTTTGCTGAAGACTCAAGACTGAGAAGTGGTTGATCGGCCAGGGCGTTGTGCTGCCATCCAGAGTGACCTCAGCAGGCTTGAGAAAAGTAGGAACTTCATGAAATTCAGCAAGGGGAAGTGAAAACCTGCACCTGGGAAAGAACAGTCCCATGCACCGATATGTGCTGGGGGCTGCCTGGTTAGAAAGCAGCTTCACAGAAAAGGACTAGGGGTTCCTGCTAGACATGAAGTTGAAAATGAGCCAGTAGTGTGCTCTAGCAGCAAAGAGGGCTCATTAATGGTATCCTGGGCCACTTTAGGCAAAGTATCACAGCGGGTCCAGGGAGATGATCCTTCCCCTGGATTGACACTGGTAAGGTCACATCTGAAGGGCTGTGTCTAGTTCTGGGCCTCTCAGTACAAGAGGGATATGGACATACTGGAGAGAGGCCAGCACAGGGCCTTGAAGATGCATAATGGAGTTTTAGCATCTCTCATATGAGGAGAGCTGGGACTACTCAACCCGGAGAAGAGAAGGCTTGTGGGCATCTTATCAATTTGTATACGTACCTGAAGGGAGGTGGCAGAGGAAATGGAGCCAGGCTGTTTGCAGTGGTGTTGGTGATAGGACAAGACACAATGGGTACAAACTGAAGCACAGGAGGTTCCCTTGGAACATCAGGAAACACTTGTTTACTGTGAGGGTGATGGAGCACTGGCAGAGGTTGCTCTGAGAGGTTGTGGAATCTCACATCCTTGAGTTACTCAAAAGCGATCTGGATGCTGTCCTGAGCAGGTGGCTGTAGGTTGCCCGGCTTGGAGGAGGGGTAGTTGGACTAGATGACCTACAAGAGGTCCCCTCCCACCTCAGTTATTCTCTGAGTTACTGAGGTAGTTCAGGACATAGTATGCGACAGCTCGTACTGGTCAGCTGACAGAAGAAGACAGTTGTGTTACACTGGAGTGGCAAAGCTTATATGCATTTTCTTGGTGGCAAAAATTTGTCTAAAAATTTCTTTAATCTCAGTTACATCCAAGATCTGATCTTGCTGCTGTGAGTAGTAGAGCTTTCATAACACAGCCTGTCACCTCAGGGAGATGTGTGTGAGAGATGAAGTGCACTGCTGCAAAATGAGGAGTTATCTGTTCTGCACTGGCCTCCTTTCTCCTCAGATTCTTCAGTTGATGGAAACTATCCCAACAACAAGGATAGGAAATGGATACTTTTCTTACTTGGGAGGCTAAATCAGTAGAGTAGAGCAGTAGAGAAGAATAAGTAGATTTGGAGAGAGTGAAGGGAAAGGAGGGAAAGAAGAAAACTAGGGACCTGAGCCATTCTTTTTAAGCGGCAGTTACTAGACCCGTTCATATGAAAGGTTTGACTTTGTTTAGTAACTCCTTTTCTCTATACTCCTTCATCCTTCTAGGATGATTTTAAAAGAGGTCATAAGTCTGTTAATGGAGAAACTCTAGTGAGGTAACTGATGGAGCTTTCTGTGTAATCCTTTCCTCATTCTGAAACACGTAACAAGAATTTCCTAGCCTTGTTAGTCCTAGTGCAGTCAGGCACTTTTTCAGACTATTGGATCTGACAGTGTGAATCTCCTGCTCTCTAAGTCCTGCTCTGTGTAAATATTGTAGAGATTAAACACGTGCTGCTTCTTTCCACATATGACCCTGATGTCATTCAGTATGCAATGGTAATTTAAGGTAACAAAGATAAGATTATAGATGGAACTATAAGTATATTTTTTTATGTTTTTAGGCTTTGATTATAAACCTTTAGGCTTATAAAACAATTCCCGATGTAATGCAGTTGACTATGTAAATACTTTATGATTTTTTTCTTTGTGATTGCAGAAATATATTGCCGGGTTTGTCCTCCATATTTATTTGATTATAATACTAAACTAAACCTTCATCATAGGTTTTTTTCAGGGTGGACAAGGTCCTAATAAACTAGTGTGGCTGTGGGGTTTTATTTAATAAATATTTTTCTGAAGGAAAAAATGCCTCTAAACCTCCTTATCTCACCTATATAACTCATGTTCAGTTTAGTCCGAATATAAAATAAATGTATTTTAGATAATGAAGGAAAATTGTGCAAAATGATCTTGTTTGGGAAGAACATACTGAAAATCACTTGCATTTTTCCTGTGTTTACTTTAGGTGTCAGCACATTTCATCTTTACCAGATGGTTTTCTCACTCAGGAGGTTAAGCTGCTGCAGTCAGAACTTCAATTTGAACATAGCCGTCAGGCAATTCAGGGAGTTCAAACTAACAGCAAAACAAAACTTGTTCCTTGTAGTGCAGGTGAGTTAATTTGGGCTGGTTGCATAACTGTGTGCAAAAGTCCGACTAGAAATGAGATGGGTTTGGTTGTTTGGAATGGAGCATCATTCCTTGCCAGTATACTAGCAGCAAAGTATGAAAAGTATTAAATTAATTTCAGGCCATGACTTAATTGTTAATAATTAATAATATTTGTCTCAGCTCTAGTTTCCAGTAGGGAGTTTTCAGACTGAATAAATGCTTGGTTGATGTCATTAAGAATTTATAATCTAAACATAGACAGAAAATAACCGGGGGAAACAAAAGTTGACTACAAGAAGAAAATAAAAGACTTATTGTTTCAGTTAGTTTTGTATTCTCCTTGGTAATGAACAAAAGACTTGCCATGCTGAGTTATGTTTGTAATTGTTCCAAAAATCTGTGAATCAAGACAGAATACAAAGTAGTGTAATGTAAAAGTTGTATTTATAGATATTTTGGACATGGCAGTTTTTGTCGTGATAATGAATGAATGCTTAAATGTCAATGTGATTTAGTAACATGGTCTCATTTGGAAAAAAAAAAAGAAAAGGAACTGCCACTCTATGTGTATGGCTAAGCAGTTTCTTTAACTTGGATGTGCCTGCCTTCGTCTGTTGTATACTTTTCTGTCTGAACCAGAACTGGAAGGTTTTCTATTGCAATAGAGCTAATGATAAAATAGAATGGAAACAAAGGGTTCCTTCATGGAATGCACGTTCATTGAATTGAAGTTATTTACAAGTGCCAGGAAGGAAAATAATTTTGTGAGATAGGAAACAAATTAACAAATTTAGTCATTGAAAAATACTGCCAGTTGAGTTAGCAGAAAAGGCCTGAAAGCAGCTGTAACTAAATTCAGTGTATGTCTTTCTTGCAGGACACTTCTCAGTTCATTCTGTTAAATAAAGATGAAGGATGCCTTAGCACTTTTTTTTTTTGTGCCATGTGGTTTCTTTCCTTGAAGGAATAAAAATCAGAATAAACTCTAAATTTAGGGCTGTTACACAGAGTATTACAAGATGCTTGATAGGAACATTTCAGCTGTTATTTTAAGAAAATATCTGTTCTGCTTAGTGGTTTGAAGTTTAAGATAATTATGGAAAAGTGAAAGAATGGAAAATATTCTGAGTAACTTTGTATCTGCTTGTCAGAAACTGATATCCTCTAACCAGGTAATTTTTAGATAATTCACATGTGGAGAATTTAATACCAGTCATATGTATCTAATGTTATTTCATGTTACACAGGATTGTAATTTAGTAGAGTGATACAGCATTGTACTTGAAACACTGTGTAAGAATACAATTGTAGCATACAGCTGAACTGGAATACAAGGGTGAGTAGCATAAGCAGTCTTTGAGCATCTTGAATAACAAGATGGTCTTTAGAGCGAATGCACGTGCAACTATTTTGCCTGTTAGGGTCACAGAGAAGAGAGAGAATTTAGAAAACAGAAGCTGTATCATGGTAGTAGAAGTTGAAGAACCTGCTCTTATGCTACTGAGGGATAGATTGGACCTGTCAGTTTCTGTTGACACGCTGCTGATGCTTTGCTCATTACTTAGAAATTGTAAGATATTGTATGCAGAGTTTCAGCATACAATACAGCATACAGCAGAGTTTCAGAAGTTTACAGTCTGAGATGATTATAAAGTTCACAGACTTGGGGTAGCGTTTAAGGCTGTTGGCTGTTGCTATCTCTTTTGACAAATCATTTTTATTTGACTACTAGCTAATAGTGTTTTTCAAGTAAAGTTTCCAAATATTTGGTATATGTCAGTTATCAAACATGAAACTACTTAGAGTACGCAATAAAATAATAGCAGACAATAAAATGAGAAGGAAAACATAGAGTGACTGGTGCAAGTAGTTTAGGGCAGTATTTCAGAGCCTGATATAAAAATAAGCCATCTGACTTGGAAATTTCTTTCTGCATTTTCCAGACAGGATGCACAAAAGAAAGTAGAATGCCCCTAAGAAACAGAGAATTACAATGCTGAAGACCAGATCTTTAGAGGCATGGATTGTTAAATAATCTAGTTGAGATGAAAGCTCTGTGTGGGAGGGTGTGTGTTATCATTTTTTAAAATTAAACATTCTTTTAGATACTGGAATTCTGGGCCTAGAAAAACATGGTCCTCTTTCTAGTTTGAATTATTTTGTGAAGCCACACATGAACAAACAGAATGAAAGGACCTGTCAGGTTCTGCTTTTGTGATAAGAGCATCTGCCTTGTTCATAACAATTTCTTCTACAGCTATCAGTTGGAGTGCGGTCCCTGAGCAGCCTCTGGATGTCACTGCAGATGGCTTCCGCCAGGGAACAACAAAGAAGGGGATTGGGAGCCAGCAGAGCAGGTGCGGGAGTGTTGCAATGTCTGTGCTTTGTTTGTTAGCTTACATGCCTTCGTCAGCTCTTGTGATGTTGTCAGAGCAGGAGGAAATACAGAGAGTGGTGAAGAAGGGGAAAGGTAGAGAGCAGGGGAAGAGTCACTGTATAAGGGAGAGAGGGCAGTTGGAATAATGAAAGTTAAATGAGAATTAACAAGTTTATCCTATTTCTTTGTCACTGTTAAAAACATTGTAGATAATGGTGGTGAGGGACTGTGATTAGTTTTTATTAAAAGGATGTTTACTGTTGGAGGAAACAGAATTTTTGCTTTGTATGTTTTTTTGGTTGGTGACTGTGAAGGAAATGTGTGCATTGCATATTCTCTTTCTAGAGATTTCTTTTTCTTTAATAGTTAAGCCAGCTGTCCTGGATGTACGATCATTAAAAGTGTAGCTTTGAAACATGACTTTCTGCCTTAAAGTTTGAAAATGTGTTGACGTTATGGCAGCACACTCTTAACAGAACATGCCACCTTTCCAGCTGTCATCTTGGCACTGTGCTCTTTAAGAAATCGTCTATCAACAATCACAGTTTAAAGAAATAGTATTTTTCTTGAGGTTGAGAGGAATTACTCATAAGCATCTGCAGACAAATTTCTCCCTCTCTATGTTATCTTCATTTTAGGTGAGGTGGCCAAAATTATCATTGTTCTGTGGAAATTCAGCTTGAGGACTGGGGTTTGTGTTTTAGCTGTTGCCTGTTTTTACTACCAATTTATCAGTGGTCATATTGTTCATGTTTCCCAGACTTTTTGGGAGGATGATGACAATCCTGACAAGAGGTGAATAGCATAATAAGTACAGCTTAGACAATTCTTGTGGAGAATTTATTCACGTGCCTGCAAATTGCACATTCTGAGCTTCCTGAAGTTAGGCCTGATTTGACTGAAGTTTATCCTGTATATCGTAGTATTTCCAAAATTTCAGTGGAAAGAAGAGGACCAGGAACTCTGTGGTTTGTGATCAGCGTTGGTGTCTGGGGTATGGCTAACAGAGGTGACCTAGGTGACTTAGTGCATCTTTTAAGACAGGTTCCCTGTGCACTGTAGAATATTTATTTTTAATATGCAGTATGTAAGTATTCCAGAAGATACGTGAAAGATCAAACAAACCAGCTGACCCCTTTTTCTCAGTAGGCTTAAATTTGTCGCACAGCATTTGTGCATCTGCTCTAAACTTGAGAGTCATCTGCTAGCTGACAGCACTGAAGTGTAAGAACTCAATTATTGTTGAGAGATCCTCTTCTCAACATGTGCTTGAAATTCACTAAAGCTTTCAAAAGTTATTAGAGCCTACAAGACTGTGTGATTACAAACATCTTGTTTCCTTCGGAAATCAGGATTAAAAACAATGTCAAGGAACAAATAAACTATTTATGCCTTTAAAGTAAACAGTTACAAAAGGAGCTTTTATAATGAAAATAAGGAATTTACAGCCTTACTGTGACTGGTGGTACTTAATAATAAGCAAGACTTGTATTTCTACATTCTTTTTCCTCTCAAGGAGTCTCAGGGTGATTGCTGGGACGTGTTGTTTGAGGGTTTTGTCCCCTTTCAATATGCTAGATAACATTAAATATCAGGGAAGGCAAAGCTGACTGACTAAAAGGAATTTGTAGGTAAATATCTGGCATGTGCTTTTGTTAATGCTTAATTAACTAAACCACCAAAACTACAAGATGAAACTTTGACAGATTAACTTTAATATTAAATTTGCATGCCGTCATCATCGGGGGGTTCAGCAGGGCTCTGTTTTAGGGTCAGTGCTTTTCAGCATCCTAGTAAATTACTTGGATGAGGGACTCAAAGGTACACTAAGTAAGTTTGCCAGTGACACTAAATTCGGCGAAGCTGCTGATTCCCTTGAAAGAAGACAGGCCCCTCAGAAAGACCTCGACAAATAACAGGTTTAAGCCATCACCAAGCACATGAAGTTTAACAAAGTTTCTGCACATGGCACAGGGTGACTCTGCATGTATGGACAGGATGGGGGACGAGGGGCTGGAAAGCAGCGCCATGGAAAGGGCCCTATGGGTCCTGGTTAATGGCAAGTTGTGTATGACTCAGCAGTGCCCTGGCAACCAGGAGGGCCACTGACATCCTGGGGGGCATCAGGCCCAGCACTGCTGGCCAGGTGAGGCAGGGAATTGTCACGCTCTGCTCCGGCCTCACCTCCTGGGGGCAGTTTAGGGCACGGGAATATCAAAAGATGAAGCTCTGAGTGTCCACAGGGGTCATCAGGATGATGAAGGGTCTGGAGGGGGAGCCCTACAAGGACAACTGAGGTCGCTTGGTTTGTTTAGCCTGGAGAAGGGGAGACTGAAGGGAGCCCTCACAGCAGGCTACAACTTCCTCGTGAGGTGACCCTGAGGTGCAGGCACCGGTCTCTGCTCTCTCGTGACCACTGACAGGGCCCGAGGAATGGCTGCAGCTGTGTCAGGGGAGGTTTAGGCAGGATATCAGGAAAGGTTCTTCACCCAGAGTGTGGTCGGGTGCTGGAACAGACTCCCCAGAGCAGTGGTCACCGAGCTCAAGGAGCATTTGGACAATGCTCTCAGGCACATGCTGGGATTATTGGGGTTTTCCTGAGCCAGGAGTTGGACTCAATGATCCTTGTGGAGATTCTATGATACTATGCCATTTTTGATGTTCTTAAAATACATGCTAGCAACATAGGAAGATTTTTTTATTATTATTGATTTTGTTTTCAGTGCTTCTGGAGAATCAGCTTGCACTTGTTGGAGAACTTAATCAGTCATTGTTAAGACAAGTATGCAAAGATGATTAAATAGAGGAAACAGCTGGGCCATTCAGAACCAAACTACACCTTATAAACAGTGATTCTTTGGAGAAATAGAAGGGCTCAAAGCTGACTTATATATAGGAAAGCTGGATGTCTATAGTATCTTCTAAAGATCTTTCAAACTTTGACTCACTTTAGTTTTTAATGAGCCTCTTTGTATTTAACTGCCCTGCAGCTGTTGCTGAATGTGTCCTTGTCACCATTGTGAAAACATCAGCATTGTTCCAGATATTTCTGTTCCTTCTTTTATTTGTTTTGAATAATACAAAATTTAACAGTTTGAAAAAGCCTTTGGAGTCCTGTGCTTGTTTGATCTGTTCTGGGTCTACTCCTTCTGGCTAAACCTTACTGCAGTTGTGAACTGATGACAGTGCAGTTTCATGCAGATAACAGTGTGATAATAAAATGTTCGTTCTACAAACTGGTGAGTGCTGGCTGGGAGAATGGGGGCAATGCAGCTCTTTGTCAATATAACATTTAAAACTAAGGGAAAAGGCAAGCGGGCAGCTTGGATGGGGTAGGAAAACTTAAATGATAGGCAAGTTTTTACATTCTTTGAGAAATGAACATAATGCTTTCTATCAAAAATGTTTAGCTGGGATGTACTGCTGTGAGCTGTAAAGTGGAGCGAATTTATGATTTTTTTTTTTTTTTGCATCAGAATTTCTAATTTTTAATTTTTTTTAATATCAGATCCAAAATCTGTAAAGTGGAACTCTTCCATAAATTCCAAAAGCTGGTGACAAGTATTTCACAAGAGGATCTACCGGACACTCTACGGTAAAGACATTATCATTGCCTTTAGAAGAGTGAATTTATCCTAAGGAAACCGGAGAATACTGTGATGATACAGTATCTCATTTTATGGATCTCATTTTACATAAGTCCATTGTTAAACTTTGATACTTGAAAAACGTGGAAAGAGACACAAGGTGAGGAAGTAGTATCTTCTTTGAAGACATGAGCTATTACATCCACTACCTGCAGCTCTCTATCCTTGGTGGTATTCAAACCCAGTATCCCAAAATTCCCATGGAGTTTTTGATATCTAGTTGGTGTTCAGTAATTCTATCAAATTCCACTTCTTCGATTCACAAGAAAGGTTTGAATAAAAATCCCTTTTTTTCTTCTTTTTTTTTTTTTTTTTTAAGTCTAGGTTAAAATCAGTTTTCATCTTAGCATATGGTGGAGTAAGAGCTAGTAAGGTGAGATAGTGCTCTTTTTGCATTTTTCTCTCGTATGGTTAGTAAGGATAGATAGGGCTCTTTCTGCAATGCATATGTTGCATAAACAGAGACCTTCTGGGAAGAAAACAAAGCAGCTTTTGTCTGAGGAAGCCATAATTGGAATTTTCTTTTACATTATTTAAAACAAATTTGGTTTATCAGACTGGAGTTAATTACTTGCAGTAATCATCCAGTATGGTATAGCATTAGATGCATTATGTATTTGGTGGTATACTATAAAGTAAAGCATAGTTTCACATGTACAGAAACTTAGTTCTCTTTGGCTTAGAGACTCTGGGAATCCATTGCCATAGAAGGCTTTTTATCTTTTAGACTTCCTTCTACATACAATTTCACCAGCTTTAGGATGCAGTTATCCCAACTCTTGAGCCAGTTTAACTGTTTGTAGCTGCTGATGGGGATGGTCCCACAGTAGTTCACTGCTGCTACTGGCTGTTGATTCCTGTTTTCTCCTTTGTTTCATTAGCACATCTCCAATGAGCCAGGTCAACTAGGTAATGTGTCTGAAAACAATTTCCTTGTCTTCTGTGTTTTCCCTTGGACTAATGGACTTATTTGGCCAATGGAAATCTGACACAGATAAAACCCCGTGCCAAGGAAGGAGGAGGCATGTGTAACTGGAAGCAGGGGAGATAGGCCATTTCAGCCTTTCATGTTACTAAGGCAGTAGATATAATGAACTTAGCCAAAGTAAGTGCACTTTGTCCTTAAATCAGTTTGAAAGATAAAATTTTTAGCCTCTTTTGGAGGCTTTTTGGGTGGGAGTTTGTCCTCACTTGTTTAGCCATCATGATTTCCTCAAAACAGATCGTGAACTTGTGCACTGTTGTGTAGGTGACTCATGCTGATCACGTGCTGCTTACATAAAGTTACTTCACCTCAGGGCTTTTCTAGACCATTGGCTTTGTTGTTTGACTTTTTTGTCCTCTACTGTTTTTCTGTCTGGGCTTCTCCAGACAAAGTCCAGCTGATTCACAGATGTGACATTGGTTTTACCCTGCACAAACTCCATTTATACAGAGAAGGTTCGAGCTCATTAATCAGCTTGTGCAGCCGACTGCCTTTGAAGTCTTTTGTTTTTCCTCCTCTTCACTAAAAAAGCAAAATTAAAAAGTTTCTTCATGTTGCTGTTTCCTTCATCTTCCCTTTTCCTTTCTACACAGTATTCTGATGTTTTTATTTTTCTTTTCCCCTTGGAGTCTGAGTGAACTTCAGAGGAAATCCTACACTCTCAAATCGTTTATTTAAACTTCTGTGTATTTAACTGTTACCCAGTTTTGTATTTTCTTCACATTCAAATGTATCTTATTATCTCTTCCCACAAATGGTTGGCTCTAAGGCTGTGCTCTCACCCAGTTACCTTTTTCTGCTTTGACCCTAAGTTCCTTCCCTGACTCTTCTAATCCACTTCTGTGTCTCTTGCCTCCCATCTTTTCTGTTCCATCAAGGAATTCTCATTCATTTGCTGAACTGCTTGTTTTGTAGTTGCAGGGTATATTAAGACAAGGGTTATTCTTCACGTAACACTGCCTTTATTTACTGTTGTCCATTGTCAGACTTACGAGCCAGGGAATTTAAAGCTTTACATGGAACGGATTCTGATGTTCTTTTGTCGGTTTTGGGGATTTTTGTGGGATTATTTTGGTTTGGGTTTTTTTTGTTGTTGTTGTTGGTTTTTGGGTTGGTGTTTTTGTGTGTGTGTGTATCTAAAGCTGCTTCTCCTGCCTTTTGTGACTTTCTTATTCATTCTTCACACAGAGGATCTGTGTGGGTGCTGTTAAATTGGAACAGGTAGACAGCCTACTGGGGCCAGAACTTTGCTAGCTCTTCTAAAAGGCAAATTTAGGTAGTTATAGTAGTATAGCTTGTCTAGGATGTTAAGCATGGCATTCATTGATGTGGGTTTTTTTAGGATTTAGTTTATTTGTTTTCAGATGAGACTGAGAAGGAGGTGATGTTAGGCTTGCATGAGCTACTTCACCAGGAACCAGATAGTACTGTATTATGCTCTCCCACCTTCTTTCTTCCTTTGTGATAATTCTTATGATCTGTCTTCTGTGCCTTACTTAAACTCTCACTCATCTCTCTAGGTAGACTAACTCTAATGTTGTTTATTTATTACCTGTTACTGCCACCTATCATATCTAATTTTCTTCTGTTGATTCCCTCTCACATGTTATCATTTTGGAATTATTGCTACATAAGTCCATAATTTTTTTTTTTCTTTTCATGTTTTCCATGCTGACTGCCAAGGGAGTGGTAACACACCATTGGACAGTGCTATGCTATTGCCAATCTGAATTGTAACATAAAATGCTCTGCAGTATTGTTTGCAGATCGCTTGATGGTAATGTGGAAAATGAGATTTTTTGCATTACTGGAGTTTTTTTCCCTGCTGTTAGGAAAAAAATGTGCCTTAGTCACCACCTGGGGAAGTGAAAACCTTCTCTTGTCATACAGTGGCATCCACCATCGAGAGTCTCCAGGTACTGCTGTTTGTACAAGGTGTGTCTGGCTGTATAGCCTTTTGTCTGAATCTGAGGGAGACTTTGTAAAATAAACCTGCCCTGACTTTCTCGCTGGGCTTATTAAATGAATGATTAATCCTCTTTTCTCTTAAATTGAGCCATCACAATTTAAATTGTACTATTATTCTTCCTTCCTGCTCAATTCACAGTATGGAGGATTCCAGTTCCAGATCCAGTACTGATAATGGGATTCTGTGGCTATTCCACTGGCCAGGTGGGGGAGAGTTCTAGTGAGACCCTTACCTGGGACTTTTGAGAGCAGCTCAGAGATTAGTTTCACAGAGTATGATTAATGTGAAAGAGGTGGAGAAAGCAAAATGTACTGGCTGTGATAGGAGTGCAGGGCAGGTTTTTTAAGAGAGAATATATCTCCCATATTCAGCAATGGCATAGACAGGTTCTCTACTCTTGTACCTTTCTGAACACAAGGTTTCAAGGATAGATAATATGGCTTGCTTTGCATGTCACAGTGTTTTAGAAATAAATTTAGAGCAGCATGCTGAGTGCCTCAAACTCAGCTTCTGATGGTCTGCTGTTATGGTGGAGCTGTGGGGGTTTTTTTGGGGGTGTGATCATAATTGCCTTTGATCATGAAAGCCTGTTTTAGAAGTTAGTGCAGTGGCTCTCAGACCTCACAAATTAGGGTTCCTGTAGTAGTTTGGCTCTTCCTCTTTCTTGGTGAAGGTCATGTTGCCAATGATCTTCCCTTCATATTGGGTTTAATGTATAAACGTTGCATATCACATGTGACTGACATATGTTTTCGCAAAGGAAGATGAAAGAGGCTGGGAGTGGAATGCAAGGAAAGGAAAAAGAATCTTGATGAAATTATCTTACAGGCACTTGTATTCAGCTACTCTAGACCTGAATTTCCCTATTTTGAAGATCATTGGTATAATGTACTCAACAGAGTGACCAATTGTTCTGCTGAGCTTGTGGGGCATAGTTGCTACTTGAGGAAGGGGAATAACACCAAAACTGATGAGGTCTCTTTTGCTTTAGGGAAAGAAAAGAGATTATTTTCTCCTTTGTCTCATTCTTCCCTGTCAGTTTTTTTGTTGGAAAAGAAGAACTGTCCAGTTCATTCTGTCCTTTTCCTTTCTAGCCAGTTTTCTAGCACAGTAAGGCTACTTCAACCCAATTCAAAGCACCCTAGCCACCTTTGCAGCTTTGCTTCAGCGGTTTTTGCTGTCATGGAAGTTTTCTGTAACCTGTGGTCACACAGTCAAACACAGTCATTTCTAGTGCTAGAAGAATTGTTTTGCTTTCTTTTGTGAGACTGATGACGGTGTCTAGCTTTAGAGCCTGGGTGTCTCTAAGTCTTGCCTAGAAGAGAATTCCACTAAATAGCATGGAAGAGTTCATTTCATAGGAGATTGTCACGGTCTTAGATGTTTGATTTCTTTTTTCATTTTGTGACTTCATATTCAATAGGATCATACAATTGTTTTCATTTTTGTGCATTTTCTGTCAGGATGAAGACTCTAAAAACCTACTGGGACTACAAGGAAGCTGCATTAAATTATCAAGAAGCCTGGAGAGTGCTGCGTAGCCAAGCTCTGCTGGGTTGGGTCGAAAATGCCAAGGAATATCTGCACTTCACATGACAATCCATGGGACTGTGTGAATCCAGGAATAAGCTTTGGTCCACAGCAGATACCCCTGCAGCTCAAGGGCCAGAAAAAGATGCCCTCTAGTTTATGTGCTGTAAAGAGACAGGACTGAAAAGGAAGGCAATTTAGAGAATAGTTTTATTTTTACTGAGTTGAAGCCCCCTTTTTATTGAAATATAGAAAAGGATCATTGCTGACTTAAAATTCTGAGCTGCATGAAACAATATGCCTTCAAAAGAAAGGAAGCAGTGATGTGCTATCCTAGTATCTGAGGCTATGATCTACCAGCTATAGTCATTGCAGTGAAAGTAATGTCGACTGAAATTGAAGCAGTACTGTGGAAAATTTTCGTGCTGCTTTTTTCTTCCACTTCCCATAGTTTTGTGATTGTTTTTCTGTTGCTGGGACAACCCTCATGTATAGTAAGTAATACTTTCGTAACTCTGAGCTCTTGTTGTCTGGTGCATGTAAAAATTTTCTGTTCCCCCCAGCCCCTTTGCTTCTAACTGGAAAAACTAGTTCCATTAAGTGTCTTTTTTTTTTTCCTGGGAATCCTTCATATATGCTGCTATTTACTAAAAATAACCACAGATATCACCACAGCAGAAGCAAAAGCACTGGGGGGAGTGTGTGTCAAATAATACCACTTATGATATCCTGTGCATCTCAATTTCAGGACTTTTCTTTCCTGCCTACAGAAGCAAAGCAGTTGAAAGGTTATCTGGCAAACTCCTGAATGACTTGGTTCAAATTGGCCCATCCTGTGTAATTACAAGCAAACATTTACCTATTCAGTGTTTTGAGCACTATGTCCATCTCTTTGCCCCCCTGTGGGAAATGGTCAGTTAAAAGCAGAAATGCCTCAGCCATTTATGTCACTGTTCCTTGTGTTCATTAATAGCCTGGCAAAAGTGGAGATGCTTTGGGGAGTACTGAAAGTAGTCTCTGGCATGTCTCTTCTAGTCTCTTGCCATTATGCTTTATTACCAGCTAACATCTGCATGGCAAGACAGTCAACCTTGTGAGCAGTTGTGGGGGAAGCAGTGTGTAATCCTCCTTAAATCTTCTGTCCCACTTACTGCCTTTTGTGAGCAATTTCAGGACTGTGGAACTGCTACTGAGCACATTCCCCTTTTGTATTTTTCTATTGTAAACCACAATTCATAAAATACTTGGAAAAAAAAAGCAATGGGAGGATGAAAGAAGTGGATAATTTAGAACTTGAAGATTCTTTAGTGATTTGATTTTTATTTGTTCTTTGGTATCCTATAGTTTTGGATCTGAAAAATGGGCACAGCAGTTCTCCAAACAGCCTTTGCTGTCAACCTGCTGAGCTCCAAACAGTACACATAACATTCACAGTCTGAGAACTGACAGCAGCAAATCCTTTTTACTTTACACTTAGGTTGACTTGTCAAGTAAGAATAGTTCTCTTGTTGAAGAAATAACAACTTGAATTGTGATTCGCTCAAATCCAGCACTAACATGCAGAAAGACCAGTTGTACTGGTGATGGGGAAGTAAGTTTATGTGTTTGTAGAAGGCAAGGGATTATGGAGATTAGGGACTTGCAGTAGTCATCAGAGGAAAAAAAATGACCAGATGCCATTGCACATGGGCTACAGGGTAAACGGCTGAAGATAAATGGTAGCCGTTCCTGTAACTGAGCAAGTAGCATTCCAAGGGCAGAGTTCTATAGCGTACCTAAAGAGCTATCAGTAGATTTCCAGGTTCCTGAAATTTACCTTTTTTCTTTACTGAAATCTTGCAGAAACTATTAACTTACCATATCTAGCTTCCCACAGTTAATCAACAATGTCTGCAGTGAACCTGCTGACCAGACTGGAATGTTCCCATTTCCTATACAGCTGCAATATTAAAATGGCTTACATAAGACTAGTTTTGTAGTCTTGCATCAGTTTTCAGATAAGCGGTTATATGGTTTAAATTGTTTTAACTCTTTTTCTAAAATTTGAGCCTGGCTGTTAGGATTGTTTCTTGTCAGATTTTTTGTGCATTGCTAAAATACTTGTGAACACTAGACTGCTGGTTTTTTGTGATACTTGCCAGGTTTAAAAGCAGTTTTTGAGGTGCTGAACACTGATTCTAACCTCACTTTTTGGATGGAGTTGAGGACATATTTAAGCCTAGAGCAAGTCAGTAAATATGTGAAGAGAGGGAAGGAACTGAAGCAGAACAGCATTTAAAAGGCTGAGGGGCTAAGCCTGTGGGATCTCATCCTCAACTGATGGCATTTCTGTGATGGAATGACCTGGGATCATTGTCAGCAAGTCTTTCGAAGAATTGCTCCTGGAAAGTAACAGTTGACATGTTCCAAGCCTGTATCACTCCTTTGTGCTGAGATAGCTGACACCCCGAAAAACAAAGATAGGCAAGGCATGGTGAGTACAGTACAATGCAGAGAGACACTGCCACAGGAGAGCAGAGTTAGCAGGGAGGGAAGTAGAAGGAATGAAGTGCCCACTGTGCATGTTTAATGAGGACAAGCAAACAACCGGCAGTGGGAGCAGCAGAGCATAGGAGAGGCACCAAGAGTCCCACCGTGTGTGTAAAACGAGCACATCTTTATTACCCAGATAGGTCCTTGCCTGTCCCAAACTTGTTTGGGGACCAATGGCTCCGAATTGCCAGGACAAAGAAACTGTAATCATTGAGTGGGATGTCTTTAGCAGTGTCACTATTAGAGAGCTCATTCTGTTTTCAATCACAGTAAGAAGGCAGGACAGACTGCCTGCTTATCTTTAAGGAAGTCAAGACCAGAGCATAGAAACAAGTGGTTTTGTCCAAGGGTAGGAGTAATCAATCTGTTTGAGGCTGCAGTTCCATGAAACCAGATGCTAGCATCCCCCTGTTTTTGGAAAAGCAAGGTTTTGAACTTCACAGTGTGCTACCACTGCTCACCTTAACACAGGCTGGAAGGCTTACTTATCTCAATACATTCTGAATAAATTGAAGACTATTTAAGTTACTGTATTTATAGAAAAACAAACCATGAGCCCAAAACAAGATGTAGCCTTTCACTAGGAGTTAAAAGACCTCTGCAATTAATCCACTAAGCACTAGAGGAAAGGATAGAGCTAGGGTTGTGCTGCTGAGGGCAGGAGAATTCTGTTGGCAAGGAGAAGAAAGGTGTTGGAGTTTTCTCTCAGACTATCTGATAATGTCATAAAGAGGGCTGTAGCAATGATAGGTACATAATATATACAATTAACATATATACGTGTAGAAGCAAGATAATTTCTGAGGAAAGACCATCTAAATGGACTAAATCTGGCCTGAATACTCAATATTTACTGAATACTAAATTCATCCAGTGCTGGTTTAGTTATATTGGAGATGACATTTCGATTTAGCTTAAAGATAAGTGACACAGAGGTGTTGCTGTAGGAACGGTGAGGTATTTCTTCATTTCTTGTTCAGTGCATAAATTGAAGGGTTAACAGAAAATGAAGATCATATGGGATCAAATGCTTTATATAATTTTACGAGAGTGTACTATTCAAAGGGATGCATTTCACCGATGCATTTCAAAAGGAAATCTCTGGATGTTTTATTGCCATTTTAAGTGTACCTTCAGATGAAAAGTGAAGTTACTGCTGTAGAATATTTATCCTTACATTCTCTGGAACTACTTGCATGTCTGGGCTCCTAAATCTAAATTAATAAATACAGAGATGATAAAGAGAGCAGTGATGTGGGGGTTTTGGGAGCTTATGAAGGGTAATCCAAAAGTTACCTCAATCTTAACATCTTCTCTTGCTTTTAGATACATCTATTTGCTAGCATGCAATTAACTTTTTCTAGCATTTTAAAGTGTTTCTTACTCCTCTGTGAACAGCTAAGAAAACATATTACTTGATAACTGTAGAAAAACTGTAATGCTCCAGCATAAAAGAAACAGAACACTTTCCAGTCATAAAAGGTAATTTAAAAAATGACAGGTGAAACCACCTCCTTCATTCTGAATCAAAAATTCTGTTAAGAGTAAACATTAATGTGTGAAAAGGGTGTCAGAAGTAATTCAGGATGGAAGCACTGACAGAATGTTTCCTGAAGCAGTGGTTTACAATGCAGTGCTGTTCTGAATAATGAAAGGCTTACTGAGATCAACAGCCCATTTTCTGATGGCAGTAAGCACAGTAAGCACATGCATCACAGTTACTGTGACAAGCCTCAGTAACAGGGTAGTGTCAACATTTCACAGGCGCCTATGTTCACATTTTGGAGTCTTTCTGCCAGTACTTGTGAAGTACTGCAAAGCTAAACAATTCTAGGCAAAATGTATCTTCATGGGGATTTGAGTTAGTATGAATTTGATTTAAGTTTGGAAAGTGGTAAATTTCCACTGTAACTGGAAGCATTTTAAAAACTAAATTCTTAGGCACCATGTAGTGTGAAAACTGAATTAAAACTTTTAATAGGAATCTAAACTGTATTTAGTGTTTCCTTGCTGGCCTAGGAAGATCAAAGTGATGCTACTTCTTGAACTCAGCGTTATCCTTTAATATCAGAGTGTGATATCCAGCTCTGTGCAATTAGGTCAATTAGCTGGTTTTCCCACCCTCTTCCACACAATCCAAGCGTTTGCCTCTTTGTCTGTAAAAAGAAGGAGCTGTGAGATATGGTAGCTCTGAAGTTATTGGTTTTGAAACCTACAGAGAACTCGTTTCTTCCTGGTATCATCAGCCACACACTAAAGTTTGAGAAGCTGTACAATGTCGAGTAAGTAACAGAAGTAGCTGTGTAGCATCTAGTAAATGTGATGGGTAACTTTCTGGTGAAAACAGAGGTAAAGAAATGACAGCATTGCCTGTTTGTGACAGGAATTTTTATTGTACTTGTTTGTTAATTGAGAAAGAGGAACGTACTAGCTCAATTCAACACGATCAGCATCTTGCCCCTGGCTTTGGATAAGCTAGCAAATCTAGTGTTCCCAATAGTAACTTAATGTTTTTATTTTTCTTAAACTGACATCTCAAAACAGAATAAATGTGTGTTCTTCTCTTCCTGTTTTAGTTGCCCAACTACTCTGCTTTATTATTTAATCAATGTCATCAAGTGTATCCCCCCTAAAGAACTGAGGCTCTGGGAAGTCATAGCCATGAGAAAAAAAAATGCACAAAACCAACAAAACTTTCTTCTTATAATTTAACAGTCTAATAAAACAAGACCTAGCAATATATTAAGAAATAAATCCAGTTACAAATGCATGTATATAGAAGGAACTTCTGAGGATGTCAGAACAGAAAATGATCAGCTATTTACAAGATACACAGCAGGATGGTACAGTAGCCAAGACCCACCATTCAGAAACCAAATGTGTTCTCTCCACTGTAGGCAACATACAAGAATCCATCCTCATCCTTTTCCTTCTCATAAAGTTGTCCCATAGTTAAGCTTGAAAGGGAAAAAAGAGAAATGGTTTGCTTGGCTCCTGCAAGTTGCCAATGTTAACAGTTAGAACCTCATATAAACATGGAGTATTAAAAGCTAAAACTTGTAAGTCTGTGTATAGGTTAAAATACAAAAAATGAGGATAAATTAAAAGCAGTTGACACCTAAGTTAGAGAGATGATCCTGGACTTTCTCCAGAGCAAATTTTTTATATTTCTTCACAAATGCCTTTGTCAGAATGCTTCCTTATTTTGTTAGAAATTAGTCTCTATTTTGAAAACAAAAAGAAACCTTAGCAACTACTTTGCTGGTCAACTGCTCCAGCCATCTACTGCAAATGGCTGGAGCAGTAGACATCAGTCAGGTGCACAAATGAAGCTGCCTCAGCTCACCTTTCTCCGACTTCCAAAACTGAGAAAAGGCTAATGAACTGAAAGATGGAGACTGGATATGAGTGACAGGGAAAACAACGATGTCATTCTACCCAGGACAGGAGCTGGGAAGATTTGTAAGCAGTACTTGAAATGGAAGAGAATTGGTGAGTAGTAGGTAGATCACCAACCCTTGACATCCTTCTCTCTTCATACAAAAGTTTATTACATAAACTCAAGCCTGTGAGATAAGCGGAGCAATGAACAGATTGTAGTTTTGTTTATTGGTTAAGAAGTTGCCATTTTTACATTAATATTAAATGATCAAAGCCCTATTTTTCTAGCCGAGATGTGACATCTCATTATGAACACGTGAGAAGAGACAATGGATCTCTCGGTCCTGCTCCTAGCCATTCTATAGTACTGTTAGAAAGATAATATATAGGCAGTCTTAGTACTGTTAGAAAAAAACACGCAGAAAAGGATGGCTCTCGTGGGTCCCTAGTGTGCATCAGGTTACCTGGAGGGACTCTTTCTGTTACAATTAAGTGTGAAGAATAATATCACAGTTCAGGCGTGTAACCACATACTATTTCCTTAAATATTACTAAAGTATCTTGGGTAGAAAATTGTAGCAGCTGCTTCTGCTATACTGTGTATGCAGCAAAACACAATGCAACTTATTCCTATATTAAAGCCATGTAAAAAAACCTTTCTATTGCAATTATTATTTTCTTTATTGAAGAAAATAATTTTAAAAAAAGAACCAGCAACTAGTCTGTAATGTTATAATTTCTTTGTAAACTGACAGGTTACTGGGTTCTTTTCAGAATAATTTATGGCATTTGTTATTGAGTATTTAATGTGCAACTTTTTTTGTTATACTAAGAATCATTGTTTTTTTGACATTGATGATGTATGTGTTTTTGCACTCAACCAAGTGAAAGAAGATTGTAACTGCAAACCTCACCCTTTTGCCATGGAAGTAAATCATAGTATCTTTTTCAGTCACCTTTCCTTACGGCCTAGCTCAAGAAATAAGATGTTTATCAAACTCATGAGGAAAAAAAAAACTTTTAGTGAGATTAAGATGTGACAAACATCTCCTAAAATTACTAAATGAGCCTCAGAGTGGTGCTACTGACCCTCTAATATGCACAGGCTTGCTGATATGATTCTGAGTATCAAACGAATAGCCTCTCACCTGGATTGTGGGACAGTCTTGTCTACAAAGAGGAATATTGCCTTCTCAGATGGCAGTTGAATCCTCTTCCTGATGATCCACATGAACTGGGCCACGGTGATGTCAGACGGAACTAAGTACTTCCTCTTGTCAATATCAACAATCTGAGATCCTGAGACCTTCTCCACTATAACCTGTAAAGTGCAGGTGTGAAGGTCAGGCTGTTCAGGATTGGTATGAACAGACACCTTTGTTAGATCATTTGCTCATACAGGCTTACAATGACTAACAGAGGGGATGAACAAAAAGGGTTCCTGACCACAACCAAATCAGAGCTAGAACTGGCTCGGCACTATAAAACCTGATTTTACTGCTGCACTGAAACCTACAATTCATATACACAATGGCTTGTGCCTATGTTTGGTGCAGTCATGGGGCAAAAAAGGTGCATTATGCCTAAAAGACACTTGTGACAGGAAAGTGCACGCATCACTTAACCTTTTGTACACTGATGACATGAAATTACTGCCATGTGGACCCAAAGTTAAAAATGAACCAGCAGTGTACCGTGGACACAAGTAAGGCTAACAGTGCCCTGGACTGCATCAGGCAAAGGACTGGGAAGTGATCCTTCCCCTGTACTGGTACTGGTGAAGCTACCTTTGTATTCTGCTGAACTGACATTTAGAGCATGTCATCATCGCTTCGGAAATAAGAAATTGACTACAGGAAGGAAAGATAGCAAGACGGCCACAAACAAAACCAAACAAAAAGTAACTGGTATGTGGGGGGAAGGATAATTAAGTATTTCTTGTGAAAAAAACCCGATGCTTATTGTACTACAGACTGATTCTGGCAGGAAAAATAACAGCATGTCAGGAAACAGGGTTTATCAGAGGTTCCAGGATCTCCATTCCTTAGCTCTGCATTCCACTTGAAACATTAAGTTTGAAAAACACCTCTCACTATTAAATTGATACCAACTATTTGGTATCAATGTTACACGGCTCAATTTGAATCATCACAGAAAACACATACCAGTCCAGACAAAGGATTGCTGCAATTTGAGATTTAATTCCTGTATCTGTCTACACCTTGCTGTCCATTCCTGATACAGCAGCAAGTCATTGTGACTCACACTACGGATTCTGGTGTTTCTTTTTCCCCTAAGGTTATCAAGGATATTTTTAAAATGCATAAAGGGAGACTGCAGCGTATGTATGGATATATGGTCATTAAGGATGCTGCAGTCTATGTGTGAGGGGATAGTTAGTCAAGAGAGAACAGCAAGGATCATATCAGCTTGCCAGACTGCAACTGGAGAAAATCTTGTGACTAGGTGCAACTGAACAGCAGAAAAAGTCAATGGGAATGAAGATTCTTCTCTGGGCTGTGCTGATGGAGAAGTTACTTACCAAAAGGTGAGAGGCGGGGGTGGCACTAACTGGCATGTGGTCAGATGGGATGTGCGAAATTTTACACTCAAGCAAGTAAGTTGAGAATATGGACATGTTGCTAGCTGTTAAATAAGGATGTGAACTGTGGTCTTTTCAGAGACTGAAACATGGTAAAAGGGATTGTGGAGAGAAGAAGAGAGGTCATTCACTACTTAGCAGGTTGGTAGGTATTAATGCCGAAAGGAGGGGTCACCACATGCATTGGCTCTTCAAACAGCAGGGTTTGCATGGAGAAATTCACCATGATGAATGGTTATAGGCGTGGAATACATGAAGGATATAATCTAACGCATTTGGCCAAGGTTTCAAGAGTCTTCATAATCTTTCTAAGGATAAGGCACAGTCTTCAAGACAATGAAGGTGTTTGCTGGGATATAATTGCCATTAGAAGAAAGCAGGAGCATATAATAAAAATCCCTGAAAAGTGTTTAGAAAGCTTATCTATCAATGTGCACTGGGGCAGAGGAAGAAATGTTGGAGTAGTTACATGGGTTTGAGGCTTCTTTAAAAACATCTAACGACACAAAAAGAAAAATGAATTTACTTAGTAGAAACTCTGGGTGGGCAGGATGAAAACAATTTATCCACCTTTGCCTCTAAGCACTGTGTTGAAGCTGCCTCGGTTACTCACCGGGACACGATCGGGATATTTGGCTCGGATTTTTGCGGACTCGACACATCTGTGCTCTGTGAACAAAACTCGTAATTAGTCACTGCAGAGTAATAATATTGCCACTGTCCTAGGCCGAGAGGGCAGCGCCGGCAGGGCCGTGAGCCTGTGGGGATCGCGATCATATTGCCGCCTCCGAGTGGGTCTCTAGCTTTTCGGGGCGACCGTCCCCGGGCATCGCACCGCCCTTCGGCGAGGGCCGCCAGCGGCTGTCCGCCCACAGACAAGACGACCGCCTAGGGAAGCCGACCGCGACAGATGGCGACACGGGAGACTGAGGGCAGCGGGGCCGCTGCCAGGCAGCGCCTGGCCCAGACCCACCCTTACCCAGCGCGTGGTCCTCCTTGAACATCCACTTCATGGTGCAGGCGGGCGGGGAGCGAAGCCAGAGGCGGCGAGGCCCGTGTGCGGGGGGCGGGGGCTCGTGCCGGGCCTGTCGCTGTCACGGTCCCTGTCACAACAACAGCCGCGGCTCGGCAGGCGGGACTTCCGGCTCGCCTGTTCCCCGGCAACCGCTTCAGCAGCCGCGCTTCCGGCCAGGGGATGGCGGGCGGGGCTGTGGCATCCGGGCACGAAGTCACCTGCCCGGTGCGAAGCCGCTCGCTGCGCTCCCCGGGCTCTCGAAGCCGCTCCACAGACTTCTCCGCCCCGGCCGATGCCCGCATCCGCCTGTCCCCATCCGTGCGTCGCCATCCCGCTGCCGGACGCGCTCTCGCCGGCGGCCCCGCAAGGCAGCGGTGCGCGGCTATTGGCTGATGTGCCCGTCCCCTCGGCGCTGATTGGCGCGGCGTCTCGTCAGTCCGACGCTCCGCCAGTGCAGCGCTGAAGGCGCGGACGGGGGCGGCTGGTGAGAGTGCGGGGAGCGGTGGTGCTGAGGCACCTGGGGCTGCTCGCCATGGCTGGCGTGGACCTGTTCTCGCATCCCGCGCTGTACACGCGCTACCGGGCTGGGCTCTGCTCCGCCGCTGCACTGGCGCTGTTGCTCATCACGGCGCTCACCTATGTGCCGCCGCTGCTGGTGGCCTACCGCAGCCACGGTGAGCGCTACTGGACCCCACGCGACCTGGCCGGGCCCGGCGCACTCCTGAAACCTCGTGCTGTTTCTGCCCTCAGGTTTCTGGCTGAAGCAGAGCGCGTACCTGGAGCAGCCCACTGTTCGTTTCCGGTACGAGATTCTCTTCGTCGCCACCATGGGGTCCGGCCCGGGCAGCTTCTTGGCGTGGAGCACATTCCCAGCGTTCAACAGGCTCCAGGAGGACCGGCTTCGAGTCCCGCTCCTGTCGGTAGGCCTGCCCGGGGCTGCCCGGCAACAGTGGCGAGCCGCGAGGCTGCAAAATGGGGCCAGCGGACCGGCAGCCGGCTCAGGGCACGAGTGCTGATGGCGTTTTTGAGCGGGTGGCCCGTCAGGCACTGCTGCTTTCAGGTAGCAGCAGCTTTATGTATAACCTTTTGCCTCACATCGGGATTTGCTAGATTTTTAATGAGTCCCGTTTCACTCCCTCTCAGTGCTACTGACTCACAGCATTAATTAGATCGGAAAAAGGCCATAAGACCAAGCCCAGTCATTAACCAAACCCTACCAATTTTGCCACCAAACCGTCCGTAAGCACCGCTGGTGGTTTGCATAACACATCGGTTTACTTTCATCAAATTAGTTGTGCTCCTCTCCTTTGGCCACATGGCTTATCATGATGTGAAGTTTGCAGGGTAGCCTCTAGATTTGGAAGCAGATAAGTGCCTTCAGAAGCACATATTTTCTACCTTGCGGTCACTTTTCTTTCTGAGATTTCACAGTGGCAGTTATTTTTCTGTCTGGCTCTGTTACGAGCCCTGCTGTATCTGCAAGTAGCTGAAGAACTGGACACTCTGGCACACAAGCGTAGCAAGCCTTGGCTTACAGCCAGGAATCAGCACACAGGCCACTTAAGAGGCATGCTGCAGTGACAGGAGGCACAAGCCTGACCATCAGTCATATATTTGTACTGTGTCTTACAGAATATCCAGCACTAAGGCATGCTTTGTAGCATGTAGGGTAGACGGTTGGAATTGGTGTAGGGCAGAAAAGACCGTGAAGTAAAGCTGCCCTCCCTCGAGGGGTATATGAAACATTGTATGACAGACAGCAGTGTAAGCTTCTTGTTTGTCTCTGGTCCTCTGTCTATAGTCAAGTAGCTTTTTATTGCATTCCTAACTATGCAGTTTATTTGCTTCCTTGGTATGTGCGTGCTGCAGTGGTGGAGGTACCCTGGGGTTTTACTTTTTTTTTGTTTTTCTTTCTAACAGAAATTCCTATCTTTAAAAAAACACATTTGTTTAGACTAGAGAAGAAGACAAAAATCAAGATGGCAAAATGGATCAGTTGCATTTTAAATTGGAACTTCCACTACAACCAACAGAGCACGTAGTTGGCATTCAGCTGATTCTACTCTTCTCCTACCAACTTTATGTGAGCATTTCTAATTTTGTTTGTTGTGATGTATAGACCCATTATAATATTCCAGTTGTGGTTATACAAAACATGGAAAAAACTTTCCACATTTGAAATTCCAATCTAAAATATGTATTTTACTAAAAAATATTTAATTTTCTCCTCCTGTGCTGCATCATTCCTAGTCTAGCTCTCTTGGGTATTTTGATACACTTTGTTAGGATTTTTTGTTTTAATTTTTTTTTTAATTTTTAAGTTCTATATTCTCTTGGGCTGTAGTGCACCATACAGAAAAGAAATGCACAGCAGTGAGTATCAGTGTGGGTGGCACCAGGAAATAACTGAGGGACTTGTGATAGGCAGAAGGATGTGCATTCCTACACGCTGTTGTGTCTTGACATAACCAGTTCATTTTCTGAGATGAAGAGTCAGGCTGTTGCAGCAGCCTAAAATGCCTTGGATTTTGCTTAACACCTCTTGAAGCATGGGTAATCATCTGCCAGGATCTTCTGTATCTTGTAACTGGGACATGGAAGAAAGTGTTACAGGAAGACAAGACAATACAATTCCACTGCCATTGTACCTCAAGTGGCAGTGCAATTAATACCTAAAGCAAAGAGTAAAACACCAGTGCACAGAGAACCCAGAATGTGAAAGGAGCAATAATGTAGAGCTGCGTTGGGTGCAGCTGCACAGACAAGAAATTGTTTTCCTAGGGAGATTAGGCTGTTTCTTTTGAGAGTCTTGCTGATTGCAGATGGGCAAGCTTTGCAAGCATAGCTATGTGGTGTAGAAAACATTCTTAAGCCTGAGGTCCAGAATACAGGCTCAACAGTCCTAAATTTGGGCTGAAGTATTTGGTCAGGTATTCATATGACAGAATGACGATAGTCACAACACTTTTTTATTCCATTATAAATGTGGAAATTTTCCTTCCGACTGAGTGGTTGATAAGAACTAAGGACTTACCTTCTTTATTTGGTTCTTGTTGCAGAGTACAAGTCCTTGATTTTGACTGTTGAGTTTTTAAGGTGTATCTCCAATGAATGTGTTTAGTTACCTTGCTGCTTTTTCATGTTATGGCTAGTCAAATCTTCCTGTCATTACCCACAGACATTGTATTTCACTGAATTTCCTGTGGAACTTTGTTGAGTTAATAAAGTTAGCTAACTATTAACTAAGGTAGTTCACTTTTTAAAAAATTGTGTTTTTTATTTGGTGTTCCCTTATTTAGACTAAGGTGATGATCTGAAACTTGGGAGTCGTAGAAAAATCACATCTGTGTAGAAAAATTTGTAGATACCAAGAGGTAGAAAAGTGTGTTGTGTCCCTCCTCCTCCCCCTAAATTTTCCTTTTTTGTGTTCACTATTTCAGAGAATGTCAACATTTGTGATGCAGAGCATGGCTTTTCTTCAGTTTTTTTCTCCTGTGCCAGGGTCTCAACTCTATGTGAATGGAGACTTGAAATTAAACCAGAGGCAATTACTTAACCACTGTGGATTGGACACCAGATACAATGTGAGGAAATGTTTTTCCCTTCCCTTCAAATTCAGCCCCCCGACCTCTTAATCCTCCTAGTGTCATAGGTGACACCCTCATTATTTGTACTACTGCACAGAGTGAACTGTAAGACTTTGGAACTGATGCTTTCTTGTTAGACTACAAGAGGGAAAAGGTTATTCTGCCAGATGTTCACTCTTTTATTTATTTATTTATTTATGATGTTTATTCCTTGAAGGGCATGGTTATTTTGTGTAAGAAACTCAGTAAAATTACTGTCTTGAAGACTGGACAAATAATTAAAGTGTCTCCTTGTTGTAACAGGTGTCTGTGGTCAATGGCACAAGTCCTTTTGCAAGTGACTATGACCTAGCAAATATCATTGCAGCATATTGGGATAGAAATGGTAAGCCTGAATGTGTAGCTACAGGACAGTAGTAGTTAGCATATTGGCAGCTGTTTTGTGAAGTATATGACTTCTGTATTAACACTTTTAAAGCCCCTTAACCTGGATGTTTCCTTTCTCCATTTCAGTGACAACAGTCTTTTCAGATTCCAGCCCTGTTTGGATGACTGGAAGAGCAAGAGATACACCATTTATCATTAATGCCACCATTCATTACCCAGTGGAAGTTATCTTATATCCTTTAAAAACTGCACAAACTGTGACATAACAGGGTTGTATTATTTGAGCCTCCACCACATTAGATATGTTGCTACACTTTTGGGGTTTTTTTTGTTGTTTTTTTTTGTTTGTTTGTTTTGTTTTTTTCTTTTGTTAGCTAAGCAAATGCTACCGTTCTGGAGTTAATGAAATACCTATTTGTCCATTCCTTCAGATGGTTGTGCTTGCATAACCACTTTTTGCTTTTCTTTATTGAGAACCTGTGTTGCTTTTCAGCTTTGCTGAAAAGGCCTTTAAAGCACTTAGTTAGCTATTCTCAGGGAATACCTGTAGTACATCTTGCTTTGGTTCTGCAGTACCTGCTGTCCCGATCTGTCACAGATGCCACGTGCAAAGCACGATACTGTAGTCTGTGATGTAAAGCAAATAATTAGAAATCTGTATGCAAGATCGTCTCACCAAATAATAACTCCTGCAGTGGGAGGTTGTTATATCTGTTCATGTGCAGGCAGACTGGAATTTTTTTCTTTTTTTGACAAAATAATTCTTCGTTATGTTCTTCACTCTTTTTCTTAGACAAGAACAAGTCTGTGTTTAGAAGAATCTGTATGGAGCACATTTCCTATAAGATTTGTTTACCTGCCTGAATATTAACAATAAGTACTTTCTGATGATTCAGGCACAAAGTAGGTCCTTTTCCCAGAATTGGTTTAAATGTCTTTTAAGACAGACAATTTCTCCAGCTTTTGTTACCTACCATGGTAGAAGTCTTTTAGGTGTTTCTATGGTTCAGAGGCTTAGCATTTGTGACATAAACTGCTGTCTTAATAAGATTTGTGCCTTTCTGCCTATGAGTTTGTTTAGATATTGCAGTGGCAGCATCAGAAGCTTCTCTAGTAACATTCCTTGACTTTCTTTAAATATCAGCCAGGATTTTGGGAAATTATTAAATTTGCCTGGATCCAGTATGTCAGCATCCTCCTTATCTTTCTTTGGGTGTTCGGTAGGATTAAGACGTTTTTGTTTCAGAATCAGGTGTTGACTACAATTCCAGTATCACCAGTTCTGCCTGTATCTCCAGTACTATCCTACAAACAGCACCAGTCCTGAAGAGATACCTGAGAACACTTTATAGAAATGCCATTCAAAAATAGTTACCTGATTTTATTCTCTCTACACTTCTTACTTTAGAAGATCAGAATTTTTTAAGTATGTTCCAAGTATGCTCTGTTTGTGCTTCCTTTTTAAAACACAGGTTCATTCATCTTATTTCTTTAGGAACACTGCTTTGGAGCTGGAAATTTTATATTTTTGACAGTTAAAGAAGAGCCTAGGGTTTTTTTTTGCAACTGGAACATGCCTCAAAAAACATCTTGAAAACTGAAAATAATATGCTAAAAGTAACAACATTAACTGTTTTTACTTATTGTAAATCAACTGCAGTCTTAGAGTTGTCAAGAGTTATTTGTACATGCATTTATGTGCACTGTGAGGTGAAAAAAAATGCATGGATGAGTTAAGGTCAGAGATGTGCTTCTGTAACGGTGGCTATACATACTCACCAATTTAATTATTAAATTGGATTATTAATAAATTCAAGGTTGATATGAGAAACCAAGTTTTGGGTGATAGTGTATGCAAAATTTGCACAACCATTTCCTATTGGCATTATTACTGTAGCACCAGACCATTAATTGTGAATTGTGAATAGTAAAACAGAATCCTCGTATCTATTGAAAGAAAACTAGCAAAAAATTGTACCAGGGAAGCCTTAGTTTCAAAGTAAGTGAATAATTTCCTTCAGAACTTAAATAGTTTAGAACACATAAAAATTATAATCACCTGGTAAACACTGAAAAACTGTGTCCCTCATTCTTGATGGTGGTGGTCATAGGGCAGATAATTTTGTCTTGTTTTTCTGGGCTTACTTTTTATGCCAGACAAGCTTTCAAGAGAAAACAACAAAGTCTCCATTATGTTTTCAGTTTTGTATTAAAGGATTAATTCTAGCAAAGCAGTGTTATGGCAGGACAGAATTTAAAAGAATTCTAGATGCTAGAATTCTGCAAAAGATTCCAAGTGTCTTTGATTCTCTTGAATTCTTGAGACACAATGCAGCTATGAAATATGAAAGAGCAGCTTAGCAGTATGCCACCTTTTGGCCATCATCCTCTAGAATTCAACATCCTGGCAGCTGGGAGAGCTACCTTTTCTAGAAGTCTGCAGTTTGCTCTTGGATCTTTGAAGTCTCTATGTGGCAGCGTAGGGTTACTGATAACTGGCTTCGTGTCAGCATCTCCAGAGTCAAAGCAACTGTCTACAGCTTTTTAGGGCTTCTAGCCACTGCACAGCATGAATGAAGGGGACTGTGAGCTTGTTTCCCCCATATCTCAAGCTGATGTACGTTTGGTGTACTCTCCCTTGCAGCAGTAATGGTGCTTGTGTGACTGCATGAGTTAATTCAGGGAGTTCATATGGTGAAGACTGCAGGAGAACAGGTTGTAAGGAGAGAGCAGAAGGCAATCTTTCCCAGTGAATTACAGCTGTACTGATTACCGAGGAGTGGAAACAGCCTTGCCTGCCCAATGAGGATGGGTGTTATAAAAGGGTGGGCCAGCTAGTCAAGAGTTACAGTTGTATTTGTAGTCTGCTGGCTGTGCTGTGAGGATGTAAGGTGGTTGTGCAAGGGATGGACAGGGTTAGGCAGCTGGGTAAGGGACAGCTTGGGGTTAGCCAGTCATGCAGAAGGAAGAAGAAAATCTGCAGAGAGGAGAGGAGTCACTGGTGTGTAGAGCTGCCTGTGAGAAAAGGAGTCAGAGTTGCCTGAGAGAAGGCATGAAAAATTTTAAGTAAAAGACTGGTGATAGTCCCAGTCATGTCCATCTCAACATAATTACTACAGAGGATGATCTTTACCAAATATATAATCACTTTTTCAAACAAGTCAGTTCCCTGACTGAGGAGGCCCTTGAGCCTATCGGGGGAACCTCTAGGGGAATGTCCTGGAAAAGTCTGGCACAGGCTTCAAGAATGCCTCACTGTCTGAAATGAGACAAAACGGCTTCCCTCATGGTCCTCCATGGCAGCACTATGTTAATCGATCCCTATTCCCTATAGCTCACTGCCCTTTGCCCTGCCCTTGTACTGCCCCTGTGCCCTGAGGCCATACTTAACCCAAGACTGCTGTGATTTTTTGCCTTTTGTCCCTGGATTCCTTCAGCGCGGCTTGGCAATAAACCTTGCTGGAGCTCTGTGCAGCAGACCCTTTCCGTCCTGACTGACTTATCACTGTGGTATCTGTGGTGTAACTGTGAATTCAGTGACTGTCTGTACCTGTCAGAGCGGCTTTCTCAGAAGACGCTAGGCGAGGTAAAGCATTCACCATCCAGTTCCACGCTGCCACACCTGACTGAACTTGGTATGTGTCTGCAGAAGCATTAAGGTGAACATGAGCAAGGGGTGGAAATCTCTGGAGAGACCACAGGGCTGCAGTTTAAAGGTTTGAATGTTCTACTTCCACAAAAATGGAATGTGTAAGAGTCTCCCTCCAAATTGAACAGAAGTCTATTTAAGGTAGCAACAGAAGTACGGAAGAGACTAATGCTTGAAAGCACAGTACTAGGAGACTCTGTTAGTCCCTTAATCCCTCTCTCACTTTTCTCTCCTGTTGTAGCCTTTCACATTAAGTTCGAACAAGTGATGCTGCTCAGAGCAACAGTTCAGTGAATGCATGTGAAATAAGAAATGGAGATTAGGTCTTGTTCTGGAAATACAGAGAAAAATATATTTAACCTTTTCTTTGCCCTTAGATGGAGAAAACTGGAAAAAATCCTCTACAGTAATGTAAGCAAAGGACTATATACATTAAAAGAAGGCAATCAAAAGAGATATTTACTTGTAGGTGGCATGTGATTGTTTAATATGACCTGAAGCCATCCCTCCATTTCTTTTCAAAGAGGTGTTTCATGACTGGGACTAATAACTGAATGCAGGGTAAAAGGGGTTGTAAAGGCAGATGTTATGACAAGAGGGAAAAAAACCCTGTGATACCTGTGCTGTGGTCCTGGATCACTTTTTATATTGACAATAGTTCTGACTCCTTTCTCAAGGTTGAAGAGACATTCTACTTTTGTAAGTAACCAAGCAATAGAAAAAAGGCAAGATTTTATAGTTTAAGCAACAAACTGAACTACACAGGAAAATATATACCTGAGGATCCACTGCAACCAGCATTAAAAGAGGTTTAGGAAGGAAGAGCCTTTCTCCGAAAGCTAATCTGCAAGGACTCTTCCTGTAGCTTGCTAAGCAGCACAAAAAGTCAAAACCGCTACCATGCACCGCAGTGCTACTACACAGATCTTTGTACATATGACAGAGTAAATCCAAATGCTCTTCATTAAGGAAAGACATGGTGGCTTGCTAAGGTTAATCGAGGTTCTGTAAGAAGGAAAAAGAAAGTAGCTTTAAGTTTAAAGTCCTATGCATAAGCTGATGTGGAAGCGTGGCCACGTAAGAGCCATGCTTCAGGAGTCCTTTAAGAGGTGGAACTAGGAGAAAGGAAACCACCTCGTTGCTTGTAAACTCACCAAAGCAGCCCGTTTGCAGGGGGCATTATCCTCTCGTTCTGCTCGCACGAGGCGAGCGGGACGCGGCCGCGCCGAGCTCTGTTGGCCCGGGGATGCTGGGCTGGGATGGACGCAGGAGGCGGAGGAGGGGCTGCTGTTGCCACGGGGCGGTGTGGACCCTGCTTGCCGGGATACAGCCCGGCACAGCCCGGCACAGCCCGGTACAGCCCGGTACAGCCCGGTACAGCCCGGCACAGCCCGGCACAGCCAGGCACAGCCCGGCACAGCCCGGCACAGCCCGGTACAGCCCGGCACAGCCAGGTACAGCCCGGTACAGCCCGGCACAGCCCGGTACAGCCCGGTACAGCCCGGCACAGCCCGGTACAGCCCGGCACAGCCCGGTACAGCCCGGCTGCCGCGCCGGTGCCGCTCGTGCTGGGCGGGGCGGGAGAGCGGACCGCCTCTGCCAGGCTGCGCCTTGGCCCGGGATGCTCCGGCAGCGGGGCGGATCGGCTCCTTCTCGGGCTCCTCCCGCTGCCCCGGCGCCTCGGCCACGTCTGAAAGCGCTTCATTGTCGGCAGCTCGGGGCCGTGGCGGTGGCGAGAGGCGGCGACAAGGTACGGCAGGCTGATGCAGGTGGGGGTGCGGTTATTCCACAGGATTGGAAGTCCCGGTCAGACTTTTTTTTTTCCCCTGAATCAGAAAATGGTGCTTTAAAGGAGATGTTTTTGAGCGGGTTACACACGCCCCTGCTTGTGGCGACAGAGTAGCGGTAATACCAGTTGCGGCGGAACCGATGTCGCACCGACTGAGGTAAAGCTGTCGAAAATCAGCCTGTTTTTTTTTTTTTTTTTTAGCTTTGGTGTTTTGTGATTTGGGGTTTTTTTTCCCCTCTCTTTTTTTTTTTTTTTCCTCCCTCTCCCCCCCCGCCCCCCCCCCCCCCCTTCTTTTTCCCTTTTGTTTCCCCTTTTCTTCCTTTTCCCTAGGGAACATGGCTGATTCAGGTTAAGGTGGTTTCGTTTGTTGGAGTTGGATGGTGAAATAAGGTCTTTAGAGAACCCTTCCCATCATTTCAGGAAATCCCTTCCCATTTTTCTGTTGTGTCCTGCCTCTTTCTAGGTGAAGGTGACATGCTTATCGGAAGCATTTGTCAGTATTTCTTAGTTGCAACAGTTGCTTCAACTGAGGCACACAGAGCTCACCTCAGCGCAATCGTCCTCAGTCTGCTTGAATTTGCGGACGCTCTTTGCACCAGTGCAGACAGAGTCTCAAGTAAGTGAATAGCATTCAGTCACTGCGGGTGTCTCTTTGTCACCCCAGTTTTGCCATGGGAAAAAATTCCTAACAAAAATTGCAACTAAGGGGACCTCATTTCTTGAACACCAGTAATTCTAGAAGCTGAAAACACTTTTTGACCTTCAGCTTCAGTACATCGATAAATAGGTGTTGTAGGGCTATGCTTTGACACTGCCATTTGCTTAGGCTGGACAACTTTATCTAATTCTAAAAAATACTTTAAAATATCCCAAATAAAACAGTACCTTTTAGAAAAAGAACTTTTATGATAATGTGATTTAATGTATGGTATGTTTTGTTGTATTATAAAGTGTGTGTGATGATTTCCTAGAAAAAATTCTTCAAATCTCATTTACCACTAGGTTGTAAAAAGAAGTATATCTCCAAAAGCTAAGTTAGCATTATCACCTGAAATGCTAATATAATGTTCTAATTCAGAATTACTACAGTATATTTACTGCATTTTATTATTTTAGTTGCAGTTTCACTATTCTATTTAAAAATATTAGGCAGGCTTATGAGTTTCAACTATTTAGTATTGGAAAGACTTTTAGCTTTTAGGACTACCAGTGGTTCTAGAACACACCCTCCAAACTAACTTTTTCTTTCCCCGTTCAAATATCAAACTTCACATTGTTGTTGATACGGTAAGTTTTTGCCTTATGAAGATGTGTGATTTCTAGCTGCAGAAGAATACTGGAAAGTGATGTTTTGTCAGTAGGGTGAATTACTGCAAGAATTGCTAGTAATATTGTTGAGTATTATTCTTTGACCAGCTTTGTCATGTTCCAGCATTTCACTTTTTTTGAGTAGCAAACTATGTTTCTAATGCTGGCTCATAGAAGCCATTTTGGTGGTGATTGCATTGGTGGTGAAGTATGCAGTGAGTAAATTCCATGAGGAAAAGTAGACCTTCAGGTGATCTTTGCTCTGTTTATCATGGCATGAACGAATGTGTTCCTATTAATTTTATAAAATATAGAATTATGACATTTACCCACTATCATTCTTTTTTCAGTCAGTAAATGCAGTACTGCTGCATTTGGTGAATTTTTAAGTACATAAGTGATACTTACATTCATCTTGTATGATTGCACCGAAAGGTCAGCATACAGGACAACCATTTTTGGGTAACAAAAGGTTGTGCACATTATCCAGCATTAGGTGTTGATTTTTCAGTGGAAAAGATCAATCTGGGAAATCGCAGAATAGAATCGCAGAATATTCTGTGTTGGAAGGGACCTACAACTGAGTACATTATTTGAGGTACTTTCTCTGTAATCTGTAAGTTCTTTGATTTTAAAAATGCTGCATGGACTGTTTAAAATGAAAGTATGCTGGAAATTTTCTCAGACAGAAAATGACCAGGGAAGACTTTGACAGAGACAGCTAAGATTCAGTTTCTCAGAAGTCATTGTAGTGGAACAGGTATTTGTAATTCTTAACTCAAATGTTTTTGCTTTAATCCTGTCTGGTTTTTCAGTCTTCCCACAACAGACCCAGACCTGTTTGTTCTAAGGGAGTCTTTCATCCCAGCCTTTTGTCGAAAGCTCAGAGAGAGAGAGAGCATGTTTCTCGACAGCTCTAATGTGAGACACTCTTTCTGTCTTTCTACAGTCTTTTTAGTAGCCCAGAAAAAAAAAAAAAACAGTTTAATAGAAGGGTCTTTTTTCAGCTATAAAGTTCGTTTTTGCTACTTTATTAAGTCTCTTCAGATTGAATTCTATGCTGAAAGGAAGTTACTAAGAAACTGTGCTCCTTTCAAAGCTGACCTGAAAAGATCTGATTACTCGATTCCAACATTATATGTCTAATGTGACAAACCAAAGTCCCTGGAAGCAAGAGCTAAATGATCATCCAGTGGACAATTTCTTTCCTTTCCTTTCTTTCCTTTCTTTCCTTTCTTTCCTTTCTTTCCTTTCTTTCCTTTCTTCCTTTCTTCCTTTCTTCCTTTCTTCCTTTCTGCGTCTGCTCTCCTTAGAAATGAGATCTTTTTGGGATCAATGCTACTGCTGACTGTATTTTTACCATGCTTGGTAAAACTGGGTACCTTTCTGTAATGTATCTAGTTTCTTGGCATATACTAGTGGCTCTGCAGCTCAGCAGTCTATCACAGACAGTTAAAGTCATGAAGAAAATTATTGCTCTGTTGGCCGGTTTGTATAATTAATTTCCTCTGGACAATATGTAAGAATAGTTATTGTAGAACTGTCCCAGGGTTCATCAAGTCTAGGATCTTGTTTCCATTAGTAGCTGTTAGCAGGGAAGCCCAGGAACAGAGCTTGAATTGGGACTGGCAACTAAACCATATATGCAGATCCTTTTCAGTTCACATTTTGAACATTTGCATTGCCCTGTGAGGAGATGATTGTGCCTCAAGATTTTGAGAGACTTCTGATTATTCTCTTTACCAGAGCTCTCCTTGAAGAAATGGTACCACCAAAGAAGGACTACTACTATCACAGAAAAGGAATAACTGTATCTGTTAGTAAAGTAATTTATACTAAGGAGTATTCATTATTTACAAAAGCACATATTGTGATGTCACCGAGTGTTGCCATACTTTGTACATCTCAGCTGAGAGATGTGAGAGGTGAAGTGCTGTCTGTTGCAACTTGACACCCATTACAGCCTGTTTTTCTGCTTGTTGTAGCTCCCTTGCCACTTGATGTCAGTCTGATTGCATGAGTCATGAGTCAACGAGGAGGTGTTTTCTAGAGCTTTGTCCCTGAGATGGCAGCTGAAGTGGCAGTAATGCTAGAACATCTGGCCCCTCTGCTGCTTCTCCTTTTCCTCTCCCCGTGTTTGCAGTTGGCAGGCGTGCTGTAGTCAGGCAGGTGCAGCTACGAGGAAGCACTTCTGTGGAGCAAAGCAGGAAAAAAGGAGGTGAAACAAACCCCAATTTTGCTTTCTTGAGGGGAGCTTGGGGTAGGCAGGTGGTCCCACTGAGCAGTTGGTGGAGGAGGAGGGCACTCGCAGAAAGAGGTGAGGCAATGCAAAGCGAGTGACAGAGTCGTGTTTCAGCGTGCAGCTGCCGTTTGGGCATATCGCCTTTCTGTGCTGAAAGAGCGAGCACGCCTAACAGCACCATCTGCTGAGTCCTGCGATGGAATAGCTAGGGGATCAGAAGTAGCCTGTATCACAAGGTCGTGTTCCTCACATTTGGAATTGTAGAAACATTTAGGTTAAAAAAGACCTTTAAGATAATGGATTCCAACTGTTAATCCAACAATGCCAAGTCCACAACTAAGGCAACGATATAATGTGTTCTATTCAGTAGATTTATAAATATGTGTATATGTGCATGCATATATAGATCTTCAGCAACTCTGTGAGAAGGTTATTCTATGGGCTCATTTCTGCCTCAGCTAAAGTTTGTCAAAAATCATGAAAGAGCTCGTTGGGTTAACAAAAATTGTACTTTAGGGGAATGTAAGTTTAACGTGGGCTGAAATCACCTTAACTGCAGAATGCAATTGCAAATGGTAAATGATTGTTTATATGAAAATAGAATTACACCTGCCCAACATGATAAGTGCAGAAATAAAAGACACACTTTACAGAGAAAGTGGTGTACTTGGCCTTGGAAACCACTTAAGAGAATACTTTTACAGATGCTATATTTTGCAACTATGCCTTTTCTTGGTGGTGTCTACATGTGTGTATAATCGTTAGAAACGCTCCAACTTTTCCAAAAGGACAGAAAATTAATCTTAAATATAGAAAAATATAAGGTATCTACTTAGTGTTTTACTTTGATATCATACTTTTTTCTTGCAGTTTCTATCATATTGAAGTGTAGAGAAATACTTCAACTATAGTCATTTGACGTTATTTGTATCACTTAAATCTGATTAGTTCAGACACATGTTGTGGACTAATATTCGTGTTATCTTTTTTTTCATTGGCACTGTGTTTTCTGCAGCAGTACTTGGGTGGGAACTGGAGCGAAGAGAGGTTTGAGAGAGAGTCAAGGCAGAAGTGAATTAAAAAAACAGCTTTTGGCTTTTATTCCTCAGTCTCCATACTCTGCTAATAACATGTAAAGAGCAGTTAGTGTTGCAGTTCTGCAGCGTGATTAGAGTGGAGCAACAGTTCTGTGTAGCTAGACTAGAAACACATTAATTCTTTAAAAAGCCTAATTGAGTCTCTAAAAGCTACATAATGGGTGAGTCTGCAAGAAGCTGCAGAACGCAGTTTTAGTGTAGATAATGACTCATGTTTTGCACTCAAGAAAAAGATCTGAGATTGTTGTGTCTGGCTGACTTTCAGGCATAGAGTCTGTTTCAGCAAAAATCTTTTAATTAGCAAATGCAACTTACTTCGACTTCAGCTTAGATTCTTTCATTCGCTCTGTTTGATGAAGTGTCAATGAAGGCTGCTGGATTGCTGGTGATCCTCACAGCCCAGAGAAACTTCTGGATGCTTCTGGAGATGTAATATGCAAAAATTCAGTATTTGAACAAAGTAGATTTTATCTATGAAGAATGGCCAAGCTGAATTAAACTAAGGATTTCTCTATCTGCTCTTGTGCCTGAGAGTAGCAAGTAGTGGACTGCTAAGGAAGTTAAGTAATACAGTAAACCTTATTTCTCCTAGTGTGTCACCACAATACAGGTGCATACCACGGGCTATCCTCACTTTAGGGAATTGCTAAGCCGTGGGCTGTAGCCTCGTTTTTGCCTTTAACAGCCCTTGGAAGGCTTTTCTTCCATTACTTACTTAAAATCAATGTAATTATTTGAACTCTTGAATTGTGAACTCTTGTACACTTTTGCTGCCACAGAATTAAAAAAAAATTCACATTATAATATGTAGTGTACATAAAGGTTTTGTAATGAGTGATCATTTAATTCAATTTATTATGTCAAATGACTGTGTATCTATATTTACTAGTCTGCATGATTTTCAAGAGTTCAGAGTGTGTTGAAAAATGTATCTTTCACTGTAACAAGAAAAAAATTGTAATTGCAAATTGTAAATGCAGCTAGATAGCAAATATGTACATGTAGAACCTTTGAGATGATCTGCATACATGAGGAGTCTTTCCTAACGCCTTGCCTACTAACCCTTATTGACTGCTTACAAGTGGAATCTGCATGAGTGAGAGCACAAAAGGGTAGGTTCCAAAAAATTCTAGTGAAAAGCTGTGAGGAATGCATGTCTTGAACTTTGACTGCAAAGTAAAGCAGAAATCCATTTGGGGTTGACATGCCTAAGATTTTCTAGGAGTTATATGCAGATGAATCTAGCTCCCAAACTTGTTATTCCTTGAATGCAAACTCCATGCACTCCAGACCAAAGATATGTGTCAGCAGCTTTTTCATTTATCATCTGTGGCTAGGTGTGGCTTAGGGTTGTGAGTTTTCATCTATCTTCTGCAGTTTGGAAAACAGGATTATGGACAAGCACCAATTGGTATAGCACCCTATGACCACTGTAGGGTACAGCACTCACATTAAATAAGATTATTTTTATTTCAGCACCCACAGTTACCAATGTTCACATCCACTCCTTTCAGGGGACAGAAATCCTTGTAATGTTAAATTGAAACATAAATACAGTTGAGCGATTCGGAATTTTTTTTCCTTCTTCTTTTTTGAGGACAATATTTACCAGTATTCAAGTTGAGGGCCTTGTGTATTTTGTAGTTTTGGTGGGTTTTTTTGTTGTTGTTGTTGTTTGTTTGTTTGTTTGTTTGTTTTGTTTTGTTTTGTTGTGATTTTTAAATTTGGTTTGGTTTGGGGGGTTTTTTTGGTTTTTTGGGGTTTTTTTGTTTTTTTAATCCAAGGGTTGAGTGGCATCAACCCAAGTTTTTCTTCAACATCAAACATTTACTTATTTGCTTAGTTCTGCAGTGGTCTTATTGTCATACATTACTTCCATTGGGTTTCCCACAGCTGTCACCTGCAGTGATCATCCCCCAGTGCAATTGATTAAGGAAGCAGTTAATGCTGCATACATACATGCACATTTGAAGAAAGGTTTTACTAATGCAAGAGTTCGTATTGTCTAAGTTGTATCGTTATTGTGCCATAGGAGCAATGGTTCACTAGTATTTCCCTTCTGTTTTTCAGCTTTTCTCGTTGCCCTTCCTCAGTGAGAATGGCAAGGATTCGGATTCCTGGCACAATTGTTATAATTTTTGTTACAGTTCAGACTGGATTCTTACTCTTCATGTATGCCCGGTACAGTAGCTTCGTGCCTCAGTCTGAGGAGAAACCATCACAAGTCCACATACTTATTCTCTCCTCTTGGCGGTCGGGGTCTTCTTTTGTTGGTCAACTTTTCAGCCAGCACCCCAGCGTTTTCTACCTGATGGAGCCTGCATGGCACGTGTGGGTTACAATGTACCAGAACAGTGCCAAAGTCTTACACATGGCAGTGCGGGACTTAGTCAGGTCGGTCTTTCTGTGTGACATGTCTGTGTTTGAGGCTTACATGCCTTGGAAAAGAAACTTATCTGATCTTTTCCAGTGGGCTGCAAGTCGGGCTCTGTGTTCAGCTCCTGCTTGTGACTCTTTTCAACGTACTGACATAACCAGTGAATTGGCATGCAAGACTCTTTGTGGACGGTACCCATTCAGCAAGGTAGAGGAAGCCTGTAAAACTTACAGCCATGTTGTCATCAAGGAAGTTCGATTCTTTGACTTGAAGGTCCTATACCCCCTTCTCACTGATCCATCCCTGAATCTCAAAATTATTCACCTGGTCCGTGACCCTAGGGCAGTTGTTAAGTCACGGGAACAATCAGTCAAAGCATTAGCCCGTGACAACGGAATTGTCTTGAGTACCAATGGCACAAAAGTGGAAGATAGTAAATACAAAGTAATGCAAGAGGTATGTAGAAGTCATGTTCAGATTTATGAAACAGCTACTCTAAAACCACCTAATTTCCTGAAAGATCGCTATTTAATGGTCCGTTTTGAAGATCTGGTAAGAGATCCGTTGTCAGAAATCTCAGAAATGTATAAATTTGCAGATCTTAGTTTGACTCCCAGACTCAAAAGCTGGATCTATAATATCACACATGGACAGGGACCAGGAAAAAAAAAAGAAGCCTTCAAAATAACATCTCGAGATGCAGTCAGTGTTTCACAGGCCTGGAGAAATGTTCTTTCCTTTCAGAAAGTTAGGAAAATACAGGAAGTTTGCAAAGGTGCTATAAACATTCTTGGTTATCAGCTGGTGGATTCAGAAAAAGAACAAAGAGATCTGACATTGGATTTGGTGTTGCCAAGACAACAAAATCAATTCAGTTGGTCATCATTTAATCCAAAGCACTGAGACATTTTTGAGAGATGTGGGGAGGTGGAGCAGGGTAGTTGTTTGGATATTTCTCTACTGTGCAGCATATAGTAGTTGGAAAACCCTTTGCTGATGACTTTATCTTTTCGTCTACTCCTTTACTGTTAATGCATGGGGTTTTTTTCTGAGTTTTTTATATGAAAAAAAAAGATAGCAAGATACCTGTCAGCCTATTACTGTGCTGCTCACAGCATTGTTTTAGGAATATAATTTAAGCACTTTCTATTAAAAGATGGATTCTCAAAGATGTCTTTGTTTATTGATAATAGTTCACTGCTTTTTTTTTTCATGCTGTAATTATTTGAGTCACAGTTCTTTATTTGTACATATGGAACAAAGTAGATACTAAATTCCTTCACTTGACTTTCTTCTTTAAAGCTGTTGTGCAGTTGTATATTTTTTTAAAACTTCTTTTGATGTTTTAAATGTCAACATGTAAGTTTTCCAAAAGGTGGGGCAACTGCAGCAACTGTGTTGTAAAAAGCTTGAACGGGGACTTAATTTATTGGTAGATTTCATAGTGGTTTCCTTGGAATAGCAATGTTTACAATCAGATAATTGAATGTGATGTTTGCTTGGAGTGCAAAAACCAAAGGATATGAAGAAACCTTCAGTGGAATCACAGTGGAAATAGCGTTTTAATTCTCTCCCTATTGTGCTATAATGCTGTAATGCTGTGACACAGAATAAATGCACACTTGCTCCTGCCGTGCAATCCATACCTTTATCCTTCAGAACTGTAAGTTATTTATGAAGATCACTCAGAAATTTAGGATACCTTGAAAATTTGCGTATCGACTGCGTATATTGCTACATAGAAGTGATCGGTTCAACCACCTTTGACAGCAGAGACAGATGCTCGTGTACGGTTCACATTCAGTGCCGCGCCCGAGAAACCCGTGCGGGAGCGGAGCTGCTCGGGGGGACGCGCAGCTCGCGGCTGTCACCCGCTGCAGGGCACTGCCGCCGGCGATGTCGCGCATACGCCACGGCTTGCTGGCCCGTGCCAGCTGCTGACCAGAATTCCAGCTAAGAAACCCGCAGCGGCGCAGAAGCCCCGAGTGGCGGGGGCCGCCTACGGATGGAGCCGCGCAGGCGGCAGCGCCTTGCGGTCGCTGTCCTCGGCAGGGGCACAGAACGGGCAAGGCGGCGTTTCACCTCGCTCCGGGAGCTGCAGTACAGGGGACGGAACTTGCTGCTGTACATGTTGAATACCCCAATGTTTATCAAGCTGGAGATGGCGTATTAGCGGGTTCTTGCCTTTGTTAAGCTATGAAATACATGGTTTGAGTCTACATTTGATAGAAAGGACTAGATTTGGTGGCGACAAGAAGCACCTCTAGTTGTAAACGTGCACATGGAGGGCAGCAGACTGTGGTTCGGAGCTGGCTCCCTAAGGAGACTCAGCAGCTGAGTTCCTTCTGACACTGGTGTGGGGGAATTGCTAACATCTCTGTTCCATGTCCCCAGCTCTGCTCCTGTCTCCAGTGAAAAGGAAGTGTACACATGTGAGAAATGGTTGCTTTTCTCCAGGCAAGCACGTGAATTTTAGAACTGGAAGAAGGAAATGCCCTGACCCACCTGGACCGATTCGGGTCTCAGGAGGCACCCGGGAGCCGCCTTCTGTGTCCTGGGTGTGGCCTTGGCTATAAAAGGGGTAAAGGATGGAGCAGGGGGGCTCAGTGCACAGGGAAATGAACCTTTGCGGAATGTTGAAGTTAGTGGGTCCGGAGTCTCTCTGATATTTTTAAAGAGAGATCAGAATGCAGGGATTGAATTGAAGCCTTTAAATAAAATGAGTGAGTAAATGGAGTGTGTGAGAAAGTAAATGGAATAAATGTTAAGTGCTTTTAGTGAGTAAAAAGTCTTAGATGCCTGAGAAGTAGTACATGTTCTAATAAAGGTTAAAAAACGTATTAGTGTTTTTTAGAGGATTGAAGAACTTAGTTTCAGACATAATAAAGTTAAAAAGATTGCTTACATTTTTTAGTTAAAACAAGATAAGCCATGTACATAGTTTATACGTAGCTTGGTGTGTTAAAAAACTAAAATTTTAGTAAGTAATTTTAATATTAAAATTTAATATTAAAATTTTAATAAGTAGCGGTCTAAGTTTGTGTCTTGGCTAATTAAAAAGCTTTTATAAAAAAACCTACACCAGGGAGAGCTGGAGCTCTATGCCATGGCTTTATGCCACGTGCATTTTGTTATTGCAGTTTGCCACTTGCATTTTTCTATTACTTTTATTACTTGTTTTTATGTCGTGCTAATGCTATTGCTTTGCTTTGTTTTTGCCTTTGAGACTGATGTGCTTCTACAATAAATAACTTTATACCAACTATTAGTTGCTTTGCTTTTTAAAAAAGAACATAAGCCCACAGTGTGTGTGCCTAAGAGCACCCGGAGGTCTAGAAAACCTCCCAGGGGAAGTTCTTACGGCTCTACTTAATGCTTTATGAATGATGGTGATGATGATGATTTTCTGGAAGCAGGCTGTCTGTTCTGATCCATTTTCTTTCCTCTCCCTGCAGACTGTGCTGAAAGGCTGAGGTGAGACCAGGATCTGTAAAATCTCTGACTCTCCCACTCTCCGTGTCTCCCCAAGACCGAAGCCGTGTTTGCTGTCAATGGTTACGTAGTGGCAGATGCTTAAGACTGAAAACTTTGGGTTTTTTGCCCTGAAACCCAAGACTCTGCATCTGTGACCTGTATATCTCTTGCTCCCTTGCTGCCTGAGTGACCCCTCAAAGACCCCTGACACCTGAGTGACCCCTTGACCCCTGTCCCAGCTGCCTGGTCCTGCTGGTGGTCGGTGACAACTCCCCCCACGAGGACGCCGTGGTGAGTGGGGGAGGGGTGGTGTGTGGGGGGTCGTGGTCACTCAAGGTGTGGTCACCTGACACCACCCTGATCCCTTGACCCCCCTGGGCCCCTCCCCCAAGGTGGAGTGCAACGCCAAACTGGACCCGACACAAACATCCTTCCTGAAGGTGACGTTTGACTTCCTGATGACCACCGAGTGACCACTGAGTGACCACCGAGTGACCACCGAGTGACCACTCGATGGTCACTCGACGACCTCTCTTGCAGATGGCCGACGGCGGCGGGCAGCCACGGATTGCCCAGGTGAGGGGCCAGAGGTGACGGCAGGGGTCAGTGGGTGTGGGGGGTGGGTGTGGTCACCCAGGGAACATTCGGTGGTCAGTGCTGACCATGCCCCTCCCCCCAGCCCAGCCGGCTGACTGAGGCCATCAAGAACTTCCTGCAGGGCATGGGCTACAGTGAGTAACCCCAATACCGGAGGGGCTCATTAATATGCACTAATATGAGCAGCCTATGGGCTAGAGGGTGTGGATTGGGGAGGGGCTGTGGTTTTGGGACAGGATGTGGCTTTGGATTAAGGGGGGTGTGGTTAACATAAAAGGAAAACACAGGGAATGGGCGTGGTTTGGATGAAATGGGTGTGGTTTACATAAAGGGGTGTGGTCTACTGAGAGACGGGCGTGGATTGGAGGGGAAGGGGTGTGATTTAAGGCCAGTGGCTGTGTCCCCGCAGTGGCCACCTCTGCCATGACGCGCCTGTCCCGCTCCCGCACTGGCTCCATCACTGTGGGGGAGGGGGAGCACGGCCGCAGCCGGACCCTGAGCCGGGGCAGCACTGGGGGAGGGGCTGCTCCTCCCCCCGTCAGCCCCTGAGGGACTCCCCCTTTTCCCCCAAAGTATTCACTGGGAATTTCCCCCTGACCCCTTGGGACCCACCTTGAACCCTCTGGGACCCCCGAATGATCCCCAGGAACCCAAAGACTCCCTGGGTCCACCCATTGGCCCCCAGGACACCCTGGGATGCCCCTGGGACCCCACCCCAGACCGCTGGGACCCCTTTCCATGTGACCCTTGGGACCCCCAAACACTCCAGGCCCCCTCCCAGAATCTTTCTTGGACCTCCAACTTCCCGAGGGACTCCCCTGGGACCCCACACATCCCACCCCACCCTCCCTGGGAAACCTCAGGGATCCTCACGGGCTTCCCGTGGTGGCAATAAAGGGTCAAAGCAGTGATGGAGCCACTTCTGCTGTGTGTCCAGTACTTGCCCTGGGAAAACTGGGAGCACTGGCAGGGACACTGGAAGAACTGTGAGGGAAATGGGAACATTGGAAGGCACGCTGGGAGGAAACTAGGGACACAGGGAGGACACTGGGACTCCTGGGAGTGATCCTGCCATTGAGAAGGACACAAAAATATCAAAGTTATCCCAGTGCTGCAGGACACTCCAGAAACCATGAAGACATGGAACAGGGCCCCCGGGGCCATCCAGGACCACTCCAAGGGCAAGCAGAGTTCTAGGCGGTGCCAGCTTTGGTCTGGGAGAAATCCTGCGTCAATTGGAATTTTAGCAGGCAGAAGCCCAGTTCCTGGAACAGGGACCTGTACACAAACTGTGGTCCTTTTCCCTGAAAAACAAAATTGACCCTCCCAGTTTCCTGATGTCAGTTTGAAGGAGGCAGTTGGCACTCAAACAGCAGGCTAGGTTTGTAAAGGGTGGCAGGATCCTGATACATCACTCTGTGCTCAATTGCTCCTGCCCAGATCCATCTCTCGGTGCTCAATTGCTCCTGTGTTCATCCTTTAATTGGCGTTCGATTGCTAATGCCTGCCGATCGATTAGCTCAGCGAGCGATTGATCGCGCCTGCCGATCGATTATATCGGCGATCGATTGATCGCGCCTGCCGATCGATTAGATCGGCGATCGACTGATCGCGCCTGCCGATCGATTAGATCGGCGATCGATTGCTAATGCCTGCCGATCGATTAGATCGGTGATCTCTTGCTAATGCCTGCCGATCGATTGCTAATGCACACTATTTGCACACTCCTTGCACACCCTTTGCACTCATACAGAGGCAGGAGGTTTCTCAGTTCTGGTCGGGGTTTTTTGGGGCGTTCATTCCGGGGGATTTCCTCAAGGATTGGGACACTCCTTGATTCCATCCCTTGCCTGTCTCCCAAGCGCCACCCTGTGGGCAGAGCGCGGTACTGCGCGCCTGCCTCTCCCAAGATGGCGGCTCGGGTGTCGCTCCCCGACCTTCTAACTCTGGCTGCAAAAGGAGGGTGGCACAGCAAGGAGCCCGCTCGCTCTAGTGGGATGCCTGCGCACGACGCCGACACCGATCCCACGGGTGCGATTTTCGGCGGCGTTTCCAATCGTGCGGACATCTCCTTCAGCCCGCTTCGGCCCGGGGAAGAGGGGCGGGGCCGCCAGCGATGGTCCCGGCGCAGCCCGGGCAGGCTCGGGGCGGAGCCGGGGCTTGGCGAGGCGGGGCACGGCGGTCCCGGGGACGGGACCGGGCGGGGCCGGGGCGGTGCTTTAGGGGCGGTCCCCAGTGGTCCCAGGCGGCACCGGGGGCGGGGCCGGGTGATCCCGGAGCGGTACCGAGCTGTGCTGGGGACGGTGCTGCAGGGGCGGTGCCGGGCCCGCCTCAGGGTGATTGAATGCCCAGAAATCGCCTCCTCTGCCCCGTGCTCACACTGAGCTGCGGGCTGCAGCGTGCTGTCGGAGCTCCGCACACAGCACGGATTTGGGCTTCCCCTCCTCTCAAACCCTCTCCCCCTTCTTCCTCCTCCTCATCTTCCTCTTTTTCCTCTCCCTCCGCCTCGCCCCCCTCCCCGGGCCCCTGACTCCCCCCGGGATCCCCTCCTCCGGAGGCGGCCCTTCCGAACCGACCCCCCCTCCGAGCCCCGGAGCCCGAGACCATTAAGGTAAGCTTTTGAATTGAAATATCAGGATATTCACTCTATCCCACTGGCCTGAATTTTCAGGATTGTACGATTTTTTCTTGAAGCAGTTACCTTTGCTGCAGGATTGTGTGGTCACCAGTCTCCTTTCCTGTGACTCTTGTTGAAATTTGCTGTCAGATAACCGGCTAGTAACGAAATATTTGACAGAAATCAATGCTGTGAACGGACTTCACTGCAGCAGTTGATGAAAGAGCAAAGAAAATGTCTGTCGTGTTTACGCACCCCCCCGAGGCTGAATGAATTCTGATACTGTAATAAATCAGTGCAGTTGGTGCCTGCAAAGGTCTTGACATTGATCAAGAAGATATTACTTTGGATTTTTACTTTTTATCAGTGTTTCTTTAATCTGTACTTCAGCACTCTAGCCTTTCATAAGTCTTCTCCGGTTTCCTCTGGCCCTGCAGAGTAGTCCTCTCTGTTATTGTCTGATCCCAGCTTTGATGCAAGGAGGACTTTTTGTCTTGAAAATTAGCATCCCCCTCTGCATATTTAAATTAGTTATTTGACTTTTGAGAAAAAGCTGGCCAGCTCGAAGTCCACCAGACACCAGAGGCTGCTGTTTTTAGCACCTTATTCAAAGAGGACATCCTTTAGTTACCTAAGTAGGGGTAGAGATTTACCCCTAGGAATAAGGAATAAATGCAAGCAGACTGTCCTGCCAAGAAAAAATCCAGTTACAGTGACTGAATTCGGGTTTAGTTGCCCTTGATCCTTGCAAGGGATTAAAGGCAGGTTCACTTGGTCTCCCAGCAATGAATGTCTCAACCGAAAGCTGCTCAAAATGTGCCGTTTTTCTGATGGTTTTGGATTCTTTTGCCAGGTGGGAACATGGACTGCTTGACTTGTTCCTGTGTCCACTTTCCACTTCAGTCCTTTGCATTTTCTCTGAAGGGAAAGCAGGAACAGGGAAGTTGGGGCAGTTCCGTCAGCAGAAAGGCTGCTAAGAATAGATGGTAAGGACTTACTTTTCTGCACAGTGCCATGTAACTGAAGGCTCGTTTTTGGATTTCACATTCTGTTCCTGCCTGGTTTTGTGAGAGCTGCAGGTGCATTTCTGTTTCCAGACCCTGCCAAAAATAGTCGCTTATATTATAATGAATCCTTTTTCCTTCATGTTTTCTTGCTTTAAATGAATTCCCCTGTCAGATTGATGTGAGCAGCAGTTATTTTTAGATCTGCTGGTGTTGTACACGGAGTAACTGTAGAACAAATGAGTTGTGATGGCTTCCTTGTATTTGATGTGTGGAGAGGAGCAAAGGCACAGATTCATCCTGTGTAATTGCAGTCGTCCAACGTAGGTGCCAGGGTCGGGAAGCTGGGCAAGGTTTCCTCTCTTGCTGGGCCTTAGGGGGAGGGAGCTGAACCATGGTGTCACTCGGATTCCTTCCTCTTCTCCCTCCTCCTTTCTTGCTTGTAGAGCTGGAGCTCGGGGTCACCGAGTTTGGGTGCTCGCAGTCAGGGCCTGAATTTGGAGAGCAGGAAAGCGGGGGGAAGTTTCTAGGCACGTCAAAGCCTGTCTCTAGGGTGTGGGACTTGTTGGTCTTCCTCACCACCCCCAGCAACTTGCACTTCTCTCTGGACCTTGCTGTGGTCACAGCCCACTGCTCATTTATGTGACTGTTCATCCGTCTGCCTGATTGCTTTAAGTACAAGTAGCCTGATTCAGGTTTAATTTAGCAATGATTTTCCTCTGTTTCATCGGTAGTTTTCTAAAACTCCCCTACAGGCTATTTTGAAGGTGCTTTTTTTTTTTTTTTTTTTAACTGCCTGTGATGATAGAAAGCTGTACGGCCCTCTGAAAGCAGTATAACCTGCTTTCCAGAAATTACAGAAGTAGGATTTTTATTGTCCACTATGCAGCTGAAGACCCCCTAGTGAGCCTCTTGAACTGAGGGTGAGGAGAGCGGCAGATACGACTCTTCATCAACCTGCTCTTCTTTTCGTTCCTAAAAGAAGGAAGCATGAAGGTGACTATAGAAAAAGATCTGCATCCCTCGGGGTTTTGTATTTTAGGTGTTTTGAGGTTTATTTACACACCTCCTCCTTTGTTTCCTGGACAGGTTTTACGTGACAGTGGAGCGTTTGAGTACACGTGGAAGGAGCTTTCAATTTGGCTGGAGCACTTGGATAATACAAAAGAAGACCAAAAGGAAGCAGTGATTCAGTTTTTGGAAAAGGTAACGGTGTTCAAATCAGCTGGATAAAAAAATGCAAAGAATAGTGTTAGTGGAAACTGGAGGTCTTGTTGCTATTGTTGAGAAACCTGTCAAAGACCAGCGAATGAATTCTGAGAAAAGCCTTGTTTGGGATTCTTTATACGGAGGTGGCATCCTTCTTGTGTTCAGTGGGAGGGCAGCCAAATGATTTGTAGGAAAATGAAATCCAAAAAGATCAGCTGTTATTACAGCATTGTTGGTGTAAGGGTAGAGTGGTGTAGGTGTGGGTAGCTTTGATCTCCTCTTTAGGTGCCAACATTATCAGAGCTCAGTAGATGGTGGTCCTTGACAAGGAAAGGTGACACTTGCTGTTTACTCTTCAGGATGTTGAATGCCCAGTGCTTTGCCTCCACTGTGGTCTGCCCAGGTACTCGGTGTGTGATCGCAATCTAGGTGCCAAGTTGTGGTGGGTTTTTGTTTTTCCATCAGTGTGGCCTGTAGAGCAGGAACTGTAGACAGAATCCTGCAGAAGTGCTATGGAAGTTGTCCTCATAAAAGCTGCCCAGCTTTCAGCACGTGGTCGTTCTCAGTACCGTGTGGTTCCCCTGCACTTGCCAGCCAGCAGGTGCACTTACCTTTCTCCCCACCTTTGCTGACAGATCCTGCTGAAGCTGGTGGCCAACCCCTGTCCCTACACTGACAAGGCAGCAGACCTGGTTCAGGCAGCCAGCACGCTCCAGGTGGCTCTGTTTAAACAGGACTCTGATAACATCAGCATCCCCGTCTCTCACACTGATGGTATGTGGTAACCTGTCAACATCCCAACTCCATGACTTGGGGATACACTTTCTAGCCCTAATCAGCAAACTGGGGATGGATAACTCTGGCAATCCTGTTAAGTAAGGGCCCTCCAGGATTCAGCTCTCCACGTGTTCTTGGTATCAGAAGTCGAAGTGGAATTGCCAAGTTGCCGCTTTACCTCTGAAAGTAATTTCTGCCGTGGCTGTGCCACTTGAACGGTATTTGAAATCTCTCTTCATGCTCTTGCAGCAGCGTTTTTGAACTCAAATGGAAATCTAGCCCTTCTGCCTGGGACTGTTGACAGAGTCATGGAATCCCAGAGTGGTTTGGCCGGCAAGGCTCCTTAAATCTCATCCAGTTCCAGCCCTGCCATGAACAGGGACACCTTTCAGTAGCCCGGGCTGCTCCAAGCCCCAGTGTCCAGCCTGGCTTTGGACACATCCAGGGATCCAGGAGCAGCCGCAGCTGCTCCGTGCTGGACAGCAGCATTGAAAGGCAGAGTGAAGGTTCAGCTGTAATTTAGGGGTTGCACTTAACGTTGTATTGCGTGACAAATGTGGCTTTCATACTTTTTTTTTTTTTTTTTTTTAATTAAAAAGAATTAAAAAGATGCCTTGTATTCCTGGAGTGTTGCATTCTACGTCTGTTGTTTTTCCTGTTAGTCTGGATTCTTGCTTTGATGTTTTTCTTCACTTATTAGATGTCCTGGATATGGTGGATGTCCTGATCGAGGACAGTGATGGCTTTGATGAAGAAGTTGGGTTCTCTTTAAATGAAGACGTGATAATTTCCCTTCAGTGCTGTTGTCCCTGCTGCATTAGAAGCCAGGAATGAACAAGTCCACGTGGGCCTGGATGCTGATCCCTCTTGCTGGTCCATGACAGCATGTGACAGGTGAGATTTCCAGGTGTCTGATTTAGCAGGAAACTGGTTTGTTCCTTCTTGTGAGGAGGCTCATTGGCTTTGCATGGGCAAAGCCACTCCACGTTTTCCATCTAGGAACAGAGCTGGGGAGCTGTTTTAAAACAGAGTCCCAGAGGTAAACAGCTTGGCTCGGTATTTCTGTGTGGGAATAGAAGAATATCTGTGTCTTCTGATTTTTCTCTCGTCTTTCTTCCACAGGTGTTTTTGTATTCCTGACTTGGGTTTCCATCGGGGACACGTGGCTTGGAGCTCAGGAGCCGGATCTGTTCCTTGCCCACGGCAGATTGGTCTGCACTAGTGCAGGTGACGAATTACAGGATGGCTTGGGAACTCGGAAACAAGGAGAAGCAAGTCTTATGTGTCTTTGCAAAAAGATTTGGCTACCACAGGGCATTAATTCAGGGAGTTAAGACTTCATCTTTAACGTTCTGTGCTCTGCCAGCATCACTGTGAGCCCTGAAAGCCTCCTGAGCTGTTCTCATACAGACCTATCTTGTTTGGTCAAAAAAAAAATCTTAGTTTAGTTTCGTCCAAGAAATGTTACTACTCTGTGCGAGCTCATGGGGGAGCTTTTATTCGGCATCTCTCAGTGGGACATTGAAAGTCCAACTTCCCATTTCTTGCACAGTCTGAGAGGCAGTATTACTTTCTATCATTTTTATCACAGGCATTTTAAACTTTTTGAGGAACCGGCAGGACTGTTTGTGCGGAGGCGTGCGGTTCACAGCCATCCTCTGTCCAACGTAGGATGGGAAAAAAAGGCTGGAGAGCTTCCTACAAGGGGCTGTAAGTGCAAAGGACCAGGAGCCCGGGGTTTAGTCATGATGATTTAGTATTTCTTAAAAGACTCTGATTGATTTCATGATGCCAAAACCAGTATGGATAGAAGACTGAAGTCAGGAATCACGATGGTTTCCTTGGGTTTAAAAAGCTTTAATGGTGTTTCAAGACATTTGTATGAGACCTGGTTTGTTTTTTCTTACCCTTTTATTGAATTAAAAAAAAAAAAAAAAAAAAGCCTTGATCCAGCCTTGCTGCTGTGATGTGTGACAAATGCCTGTCCTCCCTCCACGTGGAACAGGTGAGAGGTGGAACTGAAGCCCAAAGAGTTTTCTGCCCACTGATAATACGTGAGCCGTATTGGGAATTCTCTGCAGAATGGCAACAGTTGTTCTTGAATTTGGCCATGAGGGGAGTGGAACATGGCAGCCCGGGTCTGAGAAGGTGCAGTGCCAGAAGGAGAAGCTTTGAAATGTTAAATCAGGATTGATTCAGGTGACTCGCGGCCGCGTGCTGTGCCCAGGTCCTTGGTAGAAATACTGTGCAGGGAAAAGCCAGAGCTGCCTGTGCTATGAGCTGAATTTTTTATTGGGGGGGGGGGGGGGGGGTGTGAAATAAGAATGAGGTGCAAATGAGGGAATTGCTTGTGTGTGTGAATATTCTTGTCCTAAAGGAGCGCTGCCCGGTGCTCCTCCCTTCCTGTGCCCCTCTCCTGGTGAGCCTCTGTCCTGCTGGCCGTGCCTCTCTGTCTCCGTGCCTGTGCTGCTCCTTGCCCGTCTTTGCCCGCCCCGCACGGGCTGTGCTCGCTTCCTCTCTGGCTCCTGGGTTCCCTCTTTGTCATGGTACCCCTCAGTCCTTGCTGTGTGTTTGGCACTCTCTGTCTTTTCTCCGTCCTTCTCTGTGCCTCTGTGGTGCTCCCTGTGCCGTTGTTTCCCGTGGGATCCTTGTGTCCCGTTCACTGTCCCTGTTCATTTTTAATCCCTCCCTCTTGTGCTGCCCATCCAGCATGCCAGGGGTTTCTTTTCGTTTTTTGGTTATTTTTCGTTTTCATTTTTCTTCTTCTTATTTTTGGGGGGGGGGTTCCATTTCATCGTGCACCTTGATGTTGATTTTCTTCCCGTGTCTTCTCTGCTGCCCCTCCTCCTTTCTGCCCCTTGTCCCCTGTGTCTGCAGGGTTGGGGAGGAACTTCAACCCTTGTGGGGGTTGCCCTCCCTTTTCTGGTGTCAGCAGAGTCACTTTCTGTGGGATGGACACATGGGAGGGGTTGCAGTCAAGTGCCCTGCTGCTGTCCAGGGCAGTTGGAGTCGTTCTGTGCCTTCTTTGGGGTGAGGAAAAAAGGCTGAGGGGGGCTCCGACGTGGTTTGGGGCACCCCAAGGTCCCTGGGAGAGGGAGCCGGGCTGCGCTGGAGGAGCAGGTGAGTCGGGCATGGGGGGGGTCATGGTGGGTGCCAGAACATTGAGAGGGAGGGGTGGGTGTAGAATGCATGAAAAACAGAACCTTAAAAAATAGCTAAATATAGTCTAAAAGGAATGTTTTATTGGTTTGTGTTTGGATAGAGGTAGGGTTTTTTTAATAGATACTGTAAATATAAAAGATAAAGAATAAAAATATAGAAGCAAATATAAGAAACCAATATATAAATATATTACATTACATTATATTTTGTTATGAAAATAGAAATATATAAATATTTAGACTTTAAAAGGAATTTTTTATTGGTTTTTATTTGGTTAGAGGAGGGTTTTTTGAAAATAATATAAATAATATAGGCAAAAATATACAAATATGCAAAAATAGATACTGACATAAAATGATGATAACTATATATGCATATATATATGTAAGTATAAATATATAGAAATAAATATAAATATAAAATACATGTATGTAGTATGTAATACAAATAATTTATCGATTTTAATATGTTATATTAAATAGTATGTTATAATAGAATGTAAATAGCATATAGTATATTAATATACTAGTAAAAAATACATTAAATAGTATATAAATATAGAATACACAATATAGACATATAAATCTACAGATATAAATATGAAAACTAAATAGAAAAATATATTCAAATATAATTTAAAATAATCGAGTTTTTTGTTTCTATTTGGTTAGAGGCAGAGCTTTTAAATAAATAATATTAAAAACAATGAACCTACAAATATAGATGGATATAGATAAAATAGAAATAACATTAGTAATATAAATCTATGTATATAATGAATAATAAAATAATATTGTATATATGATAAATAGAATAGCAATTAAATTGAATATATGAAATATGTATAGATTATGACTATAAATTAAATATTTAAAAATAGATGATTTATATATATAAAAGTTTTTTTTTTCATTTGGTCAGAGGCAGGGCATTTTTAGTTTGGGTCGGGGTTTTTTTGAGGCATTCATTGAGAGGATTTTATGACGGGTGGGGACTCTGGTGCTTGGAACTCTCTCCCTTCTCTGTCTGTGAAAATTGGGGGAAACATCCATGAGAAATGGGGGGGAAAATCTGTGAGAGACGGGGAAAAATCGGGAAAAAATCCACGAAAAATAGGGGGAAAAATCCATGAAAAATGGGGGGAAAATCAGTGAGAAATGGGGAAAAATCAGGAAAAAATCCAGGAAAATTGCGGGAAAAAATACTTGAAAAATTGGGGAAAAAATCATTGAGAAATGGGGAAAAATCAGTCAGAAATGGGTTGTAAATATCAGTGAGAAATGGGGCAAAAATCATTGAGAAATGGGGAAAAAACGAGTGAGAAATGGGGAAAAATCAGTTAGAAATGGGTCGTAAATATCAGTGAGAAATGGGGAAAAAATCATTGAGAAATGGGGAAAAAATCAGTGAGAAATGGAGAAAAATCGGGAAAAATCCAGGAAAATTGCGGGAAAAAATGCATGAAAAATTGGGCAAAAATCAGAATTGGGGAGGAAATGCAGGAAAAATGGGGGGAAAATTTAGAGAGAAATGGGGCCAAAAATCAGTGAGAAATGGGGGGGAAAATGGGGAAATATCCATGAAAATTGGGGGAAACATCCATGAGAAATGGGGGGTAAAAATCAGTGAGAAATGGGGAAAAATCAGGAAAAAATCCAGGAAAATTGCGGGAAAAAATGCTTGAAAAATTGGGGAAAAAATCCGAGAGAAATGGGGAATAAATCAGTGAGAAATGGGGGGAAAAATGCATGAAAAATGGGGGGAAAATCATTGAGAAATGGGGCAAAAATCAGTGATAAATGGGGAGAAAATCAGTGATTAATGGGCGGAAAAATGCATGAAAAATGTTGGAAAAAATCCGAGAGAAATGGGGGCAAAAATCAGTGAGAAATGGGGGGGAAAGTCGGGAAAAAATCCACGCAAAATGTGTGGAAAAATCCATGAAAAATGGGGGAAAAAGAATCAGTGAGAAATGGGGGGGAAAAAATCAGTGAGAAATGGGGGAAAATGGGGGAAATCATCAGTGAGAAACGGGGAAAAAGGAGGAAAAAATCCATGAAAAATGAGGGAAATAATCAGTGAGAAACAGGGGAAAAAATCAATGAGAAATGGGGGGAAATTGGGGACAAAATCAGCGAGAAATGGGTGAAAAATCAATGGTAAATGGGGGTAAAGTCGATGAAAAAAGGGGGAATATTCAGTGAGAAATGGGGGGAAAAAATTCAGTGAGTAATGGGGGAAAAATGGGGAAAAAAATCCATGAAAAATGGGTGGAAAAAATCAGTTAGAAATGGGGGAAAAATCAGTGAGAAATGGGGGGGGAAAATCAGTGAGAAATGGGGGGAAAAAATCGGTGAGAAATGGGGAAAAAATATTTGAAAAATTGGGGAAAAAAAATCATTGAGAAATGGGGGAAAAAAATTAGTGAGAAATGAGGAAAATTTGGGAAAAAATCCACGAAAATTGCGGGGAAAAAATCAGTGAGAAATGGGGGAAAAATGCATGAAAAATGGGGGGAAATATCAGAGAGAAATGGGGAAAAAATCAATGAAAAATGGCGGGAAAAATCAGATCGGTGATCGATAGCTAATGCGTGCCTATGGATTAGATCGGCGATCGATTGATCACGACTACCGATCGATTATATCGGCGATCGATTGCTAATGCCTGCCGATCGATTAGATCGGCGATCGATTGATCGCGCCTGCTGATCGATTAGATCGGCGATCGATTGATCGCGACTACCGATCGATTATATCGGCGATCGATTGCTAATGCCTGCCGATCGATTAGATCGGCGATCGATTGATCGCGCCTGCCGATCGATTAGATCGGCGATCGGTTGATCGCGCCTGCCGATCGATTAGATCGGCGATCGATTGATCGCGCCTGCCGATAGATGGATATAGATAAAATAGAAATAACATCAGTAATATAAATCTATGTATATAATGAATAATAAAATAATATTGTATATATGATAAATAGAATAGCAATTAAATTGAATATATGAAATATGTCTAGATTATGACTAGAAATTAAATATTAAAAAATAGATGATTTATATATATAAAAGGTTTTTTTTTTTCATTTGGTCAGAGGCAGGGCATTTTTAGTTTGGGTCGGGGTTTTTTTGGGGCGTTCATTGAGAGGATTTTATGACGGGTGGGGACTCTGGTGCTTGGAACTCTCTCCCTTCTCTGTCTGTCCCTGACAGGGCGGCAGTGCCGGGCTGAGTTGGGCGGCAGTGCTGCCGCCGTGTGGACACAGGCGGGTACTGCACCGTGCCCCTCTCAGGATGGCGGAAGGGCCCGCGGGCCGGGACCCAGCCGTGCGGCAGCGCTCAAGATGGCGGCCTCTCTAGGACCCCGGCGGATAGGCGTTTACATAAAACGCCTGTCCGCGCTCGCCGGCGCCCTCACGCCCGCGGCACCGCGGACCGCGCGGCCGTTGTCGGCACGCTCTGACACGTCCGGGAAAATTGTCGGCGAGCGGATCGGCGTCGGCGATTTAATCAGGCATCTTATGCCTACACACCGGGGTCCTGATTTTTTCCCGCCCTTTCTGCCGCCATTTTTGGCAGGTCAGCCGGGGTACCGCCCGAGCCGCCATTTTGAGAGTGCGGACACACTCAAGATGGCGGCCTCTCTAGGACCCCGGCGGATAGGCGTTTACATAAAACGCCTGTCCGCGCTCGCCGGCGCCCTCACGCCCGCGGCACCGCGGACCGCGCGGCCGTTGTCGGCACGCTCGGAAACATCCGGAAAAATTGTCGGCGAGCGGATCGGCGTCGGCGATTTAATCACGCATCTTATGCCTACACACCGGGGTCCTGATTTTTTCCCGCCCTTTCTGCCGCCATTTTGGGAAGGTCAGCCGGGGTGCCTCCCGAGTCGCCATTTTAAGAGTGCGGACACACTCAAGATGGCGGCCTCTCTAGGACCCCGGCGGATAGGCGTCTACATAAAACGCCTGCCCGCGCCCGCCGGCGCCCTCACGCCCGCGGCACCGGGGACCGCGCGGCCGTTGTCGGCACGCTCTGACACATCCGGGAAAATTGTCGGCGAGCGGATCGGCGTCGGCGATGTAATCAGGCATCTTTTGCCTACACACCGGGGTCCTGATTTTTTCCCGCCCTTTCTGCCGCCATTTTTGGCAGGTCAGCCGGGGTGCCGCCCGAGGCGCCATTTTGAGAGTGCGGACACACTCAAGATGGCGGCCTCTCTAGGACCCCGGCGGATAGGCGTTTACATAAAACGCCTGCCCGCGCCCGCCGGCGCCCTCACGCCCGCGGCACCGGGGACCGCGCGGCCGTTGTCGGCACGCTCTGACACATCCGGGAAAATTGTCGGCGAGCGGATCGGCGTCGGCGATGTAATCAGGCATCTTTTGCCTACACACCGGGGTCCTGATTTTTTCCCGCCCTTTCTGCCGCCATTTTTGGCAGGTCAGCCGGGGTGCCGCCCGAGGCGCCATTTTGAGAGTGCGGACACACTCAAGATGGCGGCCTCTCTAGGACCCCGGCGGATAGGCGTTTACATAAAACGCCTGCCCGCGTTCGCCGGCATAAAAATAAATATGCATAAATATAAACATAGACATAAACATGCACAAACGTTAACCTGCATAGATATAAACATAAACATAAACATAAACATGCAAAACAATAATAATAAATATAAATATAAACATAAATAGAAATAGTAATACAAACATTAATAAAATCAGTCAGAAATGGGGTAAAATCAGTGAGAAATGGGGGGGGAAAACCATGAAAAATGATGGAAAAATCAGAGAGAAATGGGGGAAAAATCGGTGAGGAATGGGGAAAAAGATCAACGAAAAATTGGGAAAAATCAGTCAGAAGTGGGGGATAAAAATCAGTGAGAAATGGGGGGAAAAGTCGGTGAGAAATGGGGAAAAAAATCAGTGATTAATGGGCGGGAAAATGCACGAAAAATGGGGGGAATAATTCAGAGAGAAATGGAGGCAAATATCAGTGAGAAATGGGGGGGAAAATCAGGAAATATCCATGAAAATTGGGGGAAACATCCATGAAAAATGGCGGAAAAAATCAGTGAGAAATGGGGAAAAAATGGGGAAAAAGGAGTGATAAATGGGGGAAAAAATCAGTGAGAAATGGGGAAAAATGGGGAAAAAAATCCACGAAAAATGGGTGGAAAAATCCATGAAAAATCAACGGAAAAATCAGTGAGAAATGGGGAAAACATCATGGTGAAATGGGGAAAAATTATTGAAAAATGGGGGATAAAAATCAGTGAGAAATGGGGGGAAAATGGGGAAAAACATCAGCGAGAAATGGGGAAAAAAAATCTTTGATAAATTGGGGCAAAAATCATTGAGAAATGGGGAAAAAAAATCAGTGAGAAATGGGGAAAATTTGGGAAAAATCCACGAAAATTGCGGGGAAAAATGCATGAAAAATTGGGGAAAAATCCGAGAGAAAATCCCCGGGAATCCCCGGGAAAATCCCCCCGGAATCCCCGAGAAAATCCCCCGGAATTCCCCGGGAAAATCCCCCCGGAATCCCCTGGAAAATCCCCCTGAATTCCCCGAGAAACTCATCCCGGAATCCCCGTGATAATCCGTCCGCTATCCCCGAGAAAATCCCCCAGGAATCCCCCAGAAAATCTCCCCGAAATCCCCGGGATAATCTCACCGGAATCCCCGAGAAAATCCGCCCCGAATCCCCTGGAAGATTCCCCCGGAATCCCCGAGAAAATCCCTCGGAATTCCCCGGGAAAATCAACCCGGAATCCCCGAGAAAATCCCCCGGAATCCCCGGGAAAATCCCCCAGAAAAATCCCCGGGATAATCACCCCGGAATCCCCTGGAAAATCCCCTAGGAATCCCCGAGAAAATCCCCCCAGATTCCCCGGAATATCCCCCCGGAATCCCCTGGATAATCCCCCCGGAATCCCCGATAAAATCCCCCTGGAATCTCCAGGAAAATGCCCCGGGAATACGCGAGAAAATCTCCCCGGAATCCCCGAGAAAATCCCCCCGGAATCCCCTGGAAAATCCCCCCGGAATCCCCGAGAAAATCCCCCCGGATTCCCCTGAAAATCCCTCGGAATTCCCCGGGAAAATCCTCCCGGAATCCACGAGAAAATCCGCCCGGAATCCCCGGGAAAATCCTCCAGAAATCCCCGAGAAAATCCCCCGGAGTCCCCGGGAAAATCCCCCCGGAATCCCCGAGAAAATCCCCCGGAGTTCCCCTGGAAAATCCCCCCGGACTCCCCGAGAAATTCCTCCCGGAATCCCCGGGAAAATCCCCCCGGAATCCAGGCGAAAATCCCCCAGAAATCCCCGTGAAAGCCCCCCCGGAATCCCCAAGAAAATCTCCCCGGAATCCCCGAGAAAATTCGCCCGGAATCCCCTGGAAAATCCCCCCGGAATCCCCGGAAAATGCCCCCCGAATCCCCGGGATACTCACCCCGAGATCCCCGGGAAAATCCCCTGGAATTACCAGGGAAAATCCCCCCGCAATCCCTGGGAAAATCCCCCCAGAATCCCCGCGAAAATCGGCCCCGAATCCCCTGGAAAATTCCCCCGGAATCCCCGGAAAATCCCCCCGGAATCCCCGAGAAAATCCCCCCGGAATTCCCCGGGAAAATCCCCCGGGAATCCCCGAGAAAATCCCCCCGGAATCCACGAGGAAATTCCCCCCGGAATCCCCGAGAAAATGCCCCCGGAATTCCTCGGGAAAATCCCCCGTAATGCCCTGGAAAATCCCCCTGAATTCCCCGAGAAAATCCCCCGGAATCCCGGGGAAATTCCCCCCGGAATCCCCGGGAAAATCCCCCCGGAATCCCCGAGAAAATCCCCCAGGAATCCCCGAGAAAATCCCCCCGGAATTCCTCGGGAAAATCGTCCCGGAATCCACGAGAAAATCCCCCGGAAATCACCGACAAAATCCTCCCGGAATACTCGGGAAAATCCCCCCGGAATCCCCGGGGAAATCCCCACGGAATCCCCGAGAAAATCCACCCGATATCTCCGGGAAAATCCTCCCGAAATCCTCGACAAAATCCCCCCGGAATCCACGTGAAAATCCCCCCGGAATACTCGGGAAAATCCCCCCGGAATCCCCGAGAAAATCCCCCCGAAATCCCCGGAAAATGCCCACCGGAATCCCGCGGGAAATCCCCCCACAATCCCGGGGAAAATCTCCCCGGAATTCCCGAGAAAATCCGCCCCGAATCCCCGGAAAATCTCCACGGAATCCCCGGAAAATCCCCCCGGAATCCCCTGGATAATCCCCCCGGAATCCCCGATAAAATCCCGCTGGAATCGCCGAGAAAATCCCCCAGGAATCCCCTGGATAATCCCCCCGTATTCCTCGGGAAAATCCAACCGGAATCCCCGGAAATATCCCCCCGGATTCCCCGAGAAAATCCCGCCGGAATTCCCCGGGAAATGCCCCCGGAATCCCCGGGATAATGCCCCCGGAATCCCCGAGAAAATATGCCCCAGACTCCCCGGCATAATCCCCACGAAATCCCCTGGAAAATCCCCCCGGAATTCCCCGGGAAAATCCCCCGGAAAATCCCCCCGGAATCCCCGGGCAAATCTCCCCGGACTCCCCGAGAAAATCCCCCCGGAATTCCGCGGGAAAATCCCCCCGGAATCCCCGAGAAAAACCTCCCGGAATCCCCGCGAAAATAGCCCCAGACTCCCCGGCATAATCCCCACGAAATCCCCTGGAAAATCCCCCCGGAATTCCCCGGGAAAATCCCCCCGGAATCCCCGAGAAAATCCCCTAGAATTCCCCGGGAAAATCATCCCGGAATCCGCGAGAATATCCCCCCGGTATCGGCGAGAAAACCCCCCCGGAATCCCCGGGATAATCCCCCGGAATTCCCCGGGAATATCCCCCCGGAATCCCCGGGAAAATCCCCCGGAATTCCTCGTACAATCCCCCTGGAATCCCCGGGAAAATCCCTCCGGACTCCCCGAAAAAATCCCCCCGGAATACTCGGGAAAATCCCCCCGGAATTTCCCGGGAAAATCACCCCGGAATCCCCGAGAAAATCCCCCGGAATTTCCCGGGAAAATCACCCCGGAATCCCCGAGAAAATCCCCCGGAATTCCTCGTAAAATCCCCCCGGATTCCCCGGGAAAATCCCTCCGGACTCCCCGAAAAAATCCCCCGGAATACTCGGGAAAATCCCCCGGGAATCCCCGAGAAAATCCCCCGGAATTTCCCGGGAAAATCACCCCGGAATCCCCGAGAAAATTCTCCCGAAATACTCGGCAAAATCCCCCAGGAATCCAGGAGAAAATACCCCAGAATCCCCATGAAAATCCCCCCGGAATCTGCGAGAAAATCCCCCGGAATCCCCGCGAATATCCCCCCGGAATCCCCGGGAAAATCCCCATGAATTCCCCGGGAAAATAATCTCGGAATCCCCGAGAAAATCTCCCCGGAATCACCGAGATAATGGCCCCGGAATACCCGAGAACATCCCCCGGAATTGCCCGAGAAAATCATCCCGTAATCCCCGAGGAAATCCCCCCGGAACACTCGGGAAAATCCCCCCGGAATTCCTCGTAAAATCACCCCGGATACCCTGGGAAAATCCCTCCGGACTCCCCGAAAAATTCCCCCCGGAATACTCGGGAAAATCCCCCCGGAATCCCCGAGAAAATCCACCCGGAATCCCCTGGAAAATCCACCGGGAATTCCCCGGGAAATTCCTCGCTGAAACCCCTGGAAAATCCCCCCGGAATCCCGGAGAAAATCCCCCCGGAATTCCCCGGGAATATCCCCTCGGAATCCCCGGGAAAATCCCCCCGGACTCCCCGAAAAAATCCCCCCGGAATACTCGGGAAAATCCCCCCGGAATACTCCTGAAAATCCTCCCGGAATTCCCGAGAAAATCCCCCGGAATTCCCTGAGAAAATCGCCCCGGAATCCCAGTGAAAATCCCCCCGGAATCCCCGGGAAAATCCCCCAAGAATCCCCTGGAAAATCCCCCAGGTATCCCCGATAAAATCCCCCTGGAATCCCCTGGATAATCCCCATGGAATCCCCTGGAAAATCCCCCAGGAATCCCCGAGAAAATATGCCCGGAATCCCCTGGAAAATCCCCCTGGAATCGCGGGGAAAAATCCCCCCGGATTTCCCGGGAAAAATCCCCCCGGAATCCCCGATAAAATCTCCCAGGAATCCCTGAGAAAATCCCCCCGGAATCCGCGAGAAAATATGCCCAGAATCCCCGATAAAATCCCCCCGGAATCCCCGGGAATATCCCCCAGGAATCCCCGATAAAATCCCCCCGGAATCCCCCAGAAATTCCCCCCGGAATCCCCGGCAAAATCCCCCCGGAATTCCCGACAAAATCCTCCCGGAATCCCCAGAAAATCCCCCCGGAATCCCCGGAAAATCCCCGCGGAATTCCGGTCCATTTCTGTAGGAGAATAGTTTGTAAGGATAGTGCAGAAGGCACTAGTTGCCAACGAGTTACAGCTGTACTGATTAGCAAGGAGTGGAAACAGCCTTGCCTGCCCAGTGAGGCTGGTTGTTATAAAAGCGTGGGTCAGCTGGCTGCCAGTTTCACTAAGCACAGCTCCAGCTGGAGGTGCAGAGCCTGCTGCAGTGTGGGCTGGAGCCTGCTGGCTGTGCTGCGAGGAGGAAGGGACACGTGGCCGTGCAAGGGATGGACAAGGTGAGAGGATGCTGTGTGTGGGACAGACAGGCTCAGGTGGCTGGGGAAGGGACAGGCTGGGGTTTAGCCAGTCGTACAGAGGAGAGGAGGAGTCGGTGCTGTGTGGAGCTGCCTGTGAGAAAAGGAGTCAGAGTTGCCTCAAAGAAATCTGTGGAGAGAAGGCATGAAAAGTGTGTAATGAAAGACTCATGTTGGTGCCTGTCATGTCTGTCTTGATATAATTGCTACACGTTTTCTCGGAATGCTTGAATTTAGACATAAAATGAAAACTTTATTGTAAGAAAGGAATGCATTTCTCACCAAAGTGGTGTAGGGTGGGGGATCACAACTCACAGATGGCCTGGAAGCGGAACGGCCACAGGGGTTACTGTAACTGGGCCTCCAGTACCAAAGCCCCAGTGGGTTTAAAGGCTAGAGCTGGGCTGGGATTAGCATGGGCTATGCAGCTGGGCTCATGCACAGGTCTGTCAGCACTCCTACCTGAGGACAGTCCCTCACCTAGGGAGAGGTTCTAGGCCTGGAGATGAGGCTGAGTTTGGGAAGGGTGATGAGGACATGGTTAGGGAGGGATGTAAATGCATATCAAAAGACTTAATTTTGAGGGGTGGCAAGCATTAGCTATAAAACAGTAAGTATTTACAGCTAAAGGCTGGAGTGGGGGCTGTCTGAGGAGGACAGGACTGTTTAAGGCTGAAGTTGGAAGAGAAACCTTGGTGAAGCTTTTGCGTTAGAAACGGCCTCACCTGCCAAATCAGATTTTTGTCTTCAGGATTGCATGAGTGAGGATGCCACAGCCAAGGAAAGGGTTCAGGTTTGGGAGGCAAAGGCGAGTTAGGCAGGGCTGCAGGGCTGGGGCTTGGCTGTTTCCATACTGCTCAGGGCAGCAAAGGGTAGCTGGCTCACTGGGCCTTGGATCTAGAACTCTTTCTGGAACAAGGTGGAGAGCTGAGGTTCATGCAAGGAAGGGGCCAGGAATTCTTTGTCTGACTGGAAAATGCCAGAGGGGCAGTGTGTGACTCGGATAGGATGATATGTTCGTCTGGCGAGAGTCACAAAAGAATATTTTGGTTTACTGATAACTGGGCAGCTCAGAAGTTACTACTTGACTTAGTTGCTGCTCCCATCTGTTGCACACATAAACAGAGCAAAGCAGACGAATTCTCTCGGAGCCTGAGGTCTTTGACTGGCCCTCCAAAAATGCTGCCCGCTAAAAAACAGACGTGGGGGAGGAAAGTTGTCAGATACAATAGAGCAAGAAAAGGACACGGGCTTCAAAGTGCCCTCCAGCAGACCATGGAAGTGACGTGTCTGGAAGTGAAACCAGCAGTCTGCTTCCCCAGCCTCCTGGAAGCCTCTAACAGCTACACAGGCAGTGAGGGGAGAGAACAATTCAACCTAAAAATAATTTTCAGTAGCGTTCTGCACTGCTGTTAAAAATACTGCAACCAGGGAATGTGGTGTGGTGATAACTATTAGGCCTGTAAGTCTGGTAACTGGGGCTTTTAGCTCAAACATCTCGGTATGGCTACTTTGAGCCTTGTAAAAGCTGCGTTAAGTCCAATTTCTTGGGTAGTTCTACTAGCTCTAGCCTTGCTTTTCATCCCCTCAGTAACAAAGCAACTCCCTCTCGAGAATGTTATTTACTTTCCATATTATGTGCCTACCGATTTCTGGAATTGCAAATGTCTTTGGATACATGCGTAAATTTAAGTTTCAAGAAAGCTGTCAAGCTAAAACAAAGGCTTGCCATAATGCAGAAGAAAATGTTTTATGGAAGAACTGAGAGGTCCCTACCTGGGCATAGAATTTGCTATACGAAGGTGTGTTCCAAACGGATCTGCCATCTAAACAAGCAGAAAAATAGTTGGAATGTAGTGAGTTCAATTTAACTATTGCTAGAAATAGGAATTATTAGCAGAGCTTGGAGCATGATATCACTAGCAGCAGTAAGACGCTTTTAGCTTGCTTCTCATAAATTACTTGTAAAAAGCATTTGTACCTAGTGTGTAGCAATTAATATTTCCCCATTTTCTTCCCCCCCGCCCCCCAGTCTCAGGTACTCCTTTTATTTTACCCTTTTCTGTCTTGTAACATCACCTTCCTTTATTTTATTCTATCTTCTGTTCTCAGAACATCGCAGCATCCTCTGTCAATGTGAAAGCATTTGTTCATCCTGTCTTGGAATGGCTGTCAATGTTGCCCTCTTCTGGATCACTTTTTTTTTTTTTTTTTTTTTTTTTTTTTAACAATATGTTGCTAAATGTCAGGAAAATTAATCCACAAACACCAGCGGTTTATGTCCAAAAAGGAAACGGAGGAGTCCTTTTTGCTTTATTCGAATAAAGGGAGAGGCCATGGGACATTCCCCTGGGATCTCTCAAATTTTTGGAGGACGCAGCCTCCTTTTTATCCTATTTTCCCGGCCGCATTTCCCTCTCTCTTTTCCCATTGGCTGAGGTACTTGAGAGGCACAGACTTCCCGGAACGCCTGATACCTGAAATTCCCCTCTAATGTATAACCCTCCCTTTTAATTTTTAATTCTTATAGAATTCATAGTTTCCCCCCGTTGCTTCTTTCATCTTTCGATATCCAATTTCATTTATCAGCAGCCCTGCAGTTTGTTTGTAAAGGCAAATATCTCTTTCCATTCATCAATCAGTGGAATCCATCCCATTGTTTCTTTTATCTCTCAGTGCTAGCCTTATCTACAGGCTGATCCACAGCTCATTTGTAAAGACAAATTCAACATTCCTCTCAGCTAATAAATGAGAAGTTAGCTGAAAAAAGTAAAAACTGGATTTTTTTTCCGGTGTGTGTCGGACAATACAGTGGAGAGAATTTGCGGGAGGATGATCGAGGATATCCTATTATAATATCGTTCTCGGACATTTTACTATTTTAGATCATCAGTTGTATTCTGAAAGAAATCTATTTTAATGATATGTGTACGTTTGCACGAAGTTATAGTTAAATATAGCTTGCGGCTGGGCTCTTTAATGAATAGGGGTATTTTTGGTTTTAATTCAATATTTTATGCTTGTGGTGTGTTGTGTGCTGATTTATTTTTTAATGTTATTTACTACGTGCGCTTTTGTTTTTGAGTGAAGGTAACTTTCTGGATGGCTTTGTATTTGAGGCAGAATGAATTGAAGTAGGTTTTTAAAACTGATTTTTCATATGTACGATGGGGAGTTTAGTAGGGGCAGCTCTGATGGTGGGGGCTTGGTTGTTAATTTTATCAGACGGCTTTTGTTAGATACAGCTTTTAATTCTGGAAAGTTTTTTTTTCTAATGTCGTGCTTTGAAGGTGGTTTTCGAGGATGTATGGTATAGCTTTATTTTGTTTGTAGATGGTGTATGATAAGGGCTATGGTCTATTTATCTAATGCCATGTTTTTTCATTCAGGTGTTGATAAGGGAGTTCTTGAATGGCGTTTTGTGTTGTTTTTGTTTTTGGTGGGGCGTTGTTTTTAAAGGATACCTTGATAAGGTTTGCCGATGGCGTTCTAGCCTGTAGCATAAGGCATAGGGTAGTTTTTGAATTATTTTGTGGTGGCTTTGATTCTTGCCAGTATGTAGTGTTTGTTTGAGGTAATGCTGTGTAGCTAATTTCTGTTTTCTTATTAATATTAGAATTGGAGTGTTGTAGTATATGGGCTGTTATTATATCCTAGGGGTTCTATTTATTTGGTTTGATTGTTTTCTAGTTATGGATAATTTTTCTCAAAAAACCATTTTCAGGATTTCAGGCGTGACACAAAAGAACACTCAGATTGCTGGAAGGGAAACGTGTGCCCAGATTGTCTCGAAGCAGTGCTGCTGTCGGTTCTCGTTCAGTTGTGTCTTCTGAAAATGAGACTGTTGTATTCATTGCGCTGTGCTAAACACTTGTCATTCTCCCAATGCCAGGAAACAGATGAAGCTTGAAGAAAGAGGAAGGAATTTGGAAGCGTACAAACAAGCTGAGAAGAGGTTCAGAGATCAGGGTGCTCACTGGCAGCAGGGGCTGGGGTTAGGGCTGAGCAGGAGCAAAGCCGGAGCACATCAACCTCACCTCGTGTTTTCTCGGGGGCTTTATGGCCCTGGCAAGAGAGAGATGTTCACTGATGAGTCCCAGGCCGAGCCGTGAGCACAGCATGTTGTGTTGGAGCTGGGGGGTTTTTTTGAGACGTTCAGCAGCCACACTCTCTAGTCAAGAGTCCTGAGGTTTGTTGCTGCTCCACTTTCATCCTCATATCCAGCTTCCAGCCCTTTTCTTCTCTCTGTCCAGTGTGTCTTTTGTGTTCCTTTCTTGTCCTGTGTGCTCCCCATCCCATTCCCGTTCCCTACGGAGGGGGAGGGTGTGGAGACTGGGGGCTCCGACGTGGTTTGGGGCACCCCAAGGTCCCTGGGAAAGGGAGCCGGGCTGCGCTGGAGGAGCGGGTGAGTCGGGCATGGGGGGGGGGGGGGGGGGGGGGTCATGCTGGGTGCCAGAACATTGAGAGGGAGGGGTGGGTGTAGAATGCATGAAAAACAGAACCATAAAAAATAGCTAAATATAGTCTAAAAGGAATGTTTAAATGCTTTTTATTTGGGTAGAGGCACGGTTTTTATAGCTAATATAAAAATAAAATATAAAGAATAGAACTAGATTGGTATACATGTAAAATATAATGAAATATAAGTAGCAAATATCTATGAAAAATCTAGTGTATAACAGAAATAATGCAAATATAAGAATATGTATAAATATAAAATAGAGCTATGAGAATGGTAATAAGAATGGGGTAAAACATCAGTGAGAAATGGAAAAAAACCACATGAAAAATGGTGGGAAAATCAGTGAGAAATGGAGAAAAATCAGTGAAAAACGGGGGGGGGGAATCTTTGAAAAATGGGGAAAAAAATCCGTGAGAAATGGGGGAAAAAAAATCCATGAAAAATGGGGGAATAAATCAGTGAGAAACGGGGAAAAGTGGGGGAAAAAATAATTGAGAAATGGGGAAAAAATCAGTGAGAAATGGGGGAAAAAATCCGTGACGAATGGCGGGAAAAGTCATTAAGAAATGGGGGAAAAATCAGTGAGAAACAGGGAAAAAAATCAATGAGAAATGGGGGAAAATTTGGGACAAAATCAGCGAGAAATGGGGGAAAAAGCAGTGGTAAATGGGGGAAAAGTCGATGAAAAATGGGGGAATATTCAGTGAGAAATGGGGGGGGGGGGGAAATCAGTGAGAAATGGGGAAAAAATCCATGGAAAACAGGCAAACAATCCATGGGCAATGGCGGGAACAGAGCGAGCTGTTGTCGCTCGTGCTGTGGTGGCCGATGCTGTGGGGAAAAAATAAGTGAAAAATGGGGGCAATAATCAGTGATAAATGGGGAGAAAATCAGTGATTAATGGGCGGAAAAATGCATGAAAAATGGAAGGAAAAATTCAGAGAGAAATGGGGGCAAATATCAGTGATAAATGGGGAAAAAAATCAGTGATTAATGGGGGGAAAAATGCATGGAAAATGGGGGGAAAATTCAGAGAGAAATGGGGGCAAAAATCAGTGAGCAATGGGGGGGGAAATCGGGAAATATCCATGGAAAAATGGGGGGAAAAAAATCAGTGAGAAATGGGGGAAACATCATGGTGAAATGGGGAAAAAAAATCTTTGATAAATTGGGGAAACAAATCATTGAGAAATGGGGGAAAAAAATCAGTGAGAAATGGGGAAAATATGGGAAAAAAATCCACGAAAATTGCGGGAAAAATGCTTGAAAAATTGGGGAAAAATCAGTAAGAAATGGGGGAAAAAAATCCATGAAAAATGGCGGGAAAAATCAGATCGGCGATCGATAGCTAATGCGTGCCTATGGATTAGATCGGCGATCGATTGATCACGACTACCGATCGATTATATCGGCGATCGATTGCTAATGCCTGCCGATCGATTAGATCGGCGATCGATTGATCGCGCCTGCCGATCGATTAGATCGGCGATCGATTGCTAATGCCTGCCGATCGATTAGATCGGCGATCGATTGATCGCGCCTGCCGATCGATTAGATCGGCGATCGATTGCTAATGCCTGTCGATCGATTAGATCGGCGATCGATTGATCGCGCCTGCCGATCGATTAGATCGGCGATCGATTGTTAATGCCTGCCGATCGATTAGATCGGCGATCGATTGTTAATGCCTGCCGATCGATTAGATCGGCGATCGATTGATCGCGCCTGCCGATCGATTAGATCGGCGATCGATTGCTAATGCCTGCCGATCGATTAGATCGGCGATCGATTGATCGCGCCTGCCGATCGATTAGATCGGCGATCGATTGATCGCGCCTGCCGATCGATTAGATCGGCGTTCGATTGCTAATGCCTGCCGATCGATTAGCTCGGCGATCGATTGATCGCGCCTGCCGATCGATTAGATCGGCGATCGATTGCTAATGCCTGCCGATCGATTAGATCGGCGATCGATTGTTAATGCCTGCCGATCGATTAGATCGGCGATCGATTGATCGCGCCTGCCGATCGATTATATCGGCGATCGATTGCTAATGCCTGCCGATCGATTAGATCGGCGATCGATTGATCGCGCCTGCCGATCGATTAGATCGGCGATCGATTGCTAATGCCTGCCGATCGATTAGATCGGCGATCGATTGATCGCGCCTGCCGATCGATTAGATCGGCGATCGATTGTTAATGCCTGCCGATCGATTAGATCGGCGATCGATTGATCGCGCCTGCCGATCGATTAGATCGGCGATCGATTGCTAATGCCTGCCGATCGATTAGATCGGCGATCGATTGATCGCGCCTGCCGATCGATTAGATCGGCGATCGATTGTTAATGCCTGCCGATCGATTAGATCGGCGATCGATTGATCGCGCCTGCCGATCGATTAGATCGGCGATCGATTGCTAATGCCTGCCGATCGATTAGATCGGCGATCGATTGATCGCGCCTGCCGATCGATTAGATCGGCGATCGATTGTTAATGCCTGCCGATCGATTAGATCGGCGATCGATTGATCGCGCCTGCCGATCGATTAGATCGGCGATCGATTGCTAATGCCTGCCGATCGATTAGATCGGCGATCGATTGTTAATGCCTGCCGATCGATTAGATCGGCGATCGATTGATCGCGCCTGCCGATCGATTAGATCGGCGATCGATTGATCGCGCCTGCCGATCGATTAGATCGGCGATCGATTGATCGCGCCTGCCGATCGATTAGATCGGCGATCGATTGATCGCGCCTGCCGATCGATTAGATCGGCGATCGATTGATCGCGCCTGCCGATCGATTAGATCGGCGATCGATTGCTAATGCCTGCCGATCGATTAGATCGGCGATCGATTGCTAATGCCTGCCGATCGATTGCTAATGCACACTATTTGCACACTCCTTGCACACCCTTTGCACTCATACAGAGGCAGGAGGTTTCTCAGTTCTGGTCGGGGTTTTTTGGGGCGTTCATTCCGGGGGATTTCCTCAAGGATTGGGACACTCCTTGATTCCATCCCTTGCCTGTCTCCCAAGCGCCACCCTGTGGGCAGAGCGCGGTACTGCGCGCCTGCCTCTCCCAAGATGGCGGCTCGGGTGTCGCTCCCCGACCTTCTAACTCTGGCTGCAAAAGGAGGGTGGCACAGCAAGGAGCCCGCTCGCTCTAGTGGGATGCCTGCGCACGACGCCGACACCGATCCCACGGGTGCGATTTTCGGCGGCGTTTCCAATCGTGCGGACATCTCCTTCAGCCCGCTTCGGCCCGGGGAAGAGGGGCGGGGCCGCCAGCGATGGTCCCGGCGCAGCCCGGGCAGGCTCGGGGCGGAGCCGGGGCTTGGCGAGGCGGGGCACGGAGGTCCCGGGGACGGGACCGGGCGGGGCCGGGGCGGTGCTTTAGGGGCGGTCCCCAGTGGTCCCGGGCGGCACCGGGGGCGGGGCCGGGTGATCCCGGAGCGGTACCGAGCTGTGCTGGGGACGGTGCTGCAGGGGCGGTGCCGGGCCCGCCTCAGGGTGATTGAATGCCCAGAAATCGCCTCCTCTGCCCCGTGCTCACACTGAGCTGCGGGCTGCAGCGTGCTGTCGGAGCTCCGCACACAGCACGGATTTGGGCTTCCCCTCCTCTCAAACCCTCTCCCCCTTCTTCCTCCTCCTCATCTTCCTCTTTGTCCTCTGTCACTGCTGAGGCTCTGGAAAGAACTGAAATTCTGCAGGGAGAGATGTCCTCTCGTGGCCCCAGGGACTGCCTCGGCACGGGCCACGAGCGCCTCCGGCCCCTGCCTTCTCCTGCTTGAAAAGATCACCTGGAGCCCGAGCTCGGGGGGGTGAAATCAGCTGAAATCCAGGTAACTCTGTCAAGTGCCCCCCAGGGACATCGGCGGGGCTGGGGGATGAGGGTTTGAAACAGGAAATTCTTTGGAATATACACCTGTCCCTGTGCCGATGCTGCTGAGCTTCCTGCCACAGTATATCCCCACTCCATGAGGCGCTGTGAGGTTATGGCAGTGGGAATTGAGCAGGGAATTCGGGGCTATGGGCATAATTCACGGGAGCTAGCAAAGCTGACAGCCAACCCCAAATCGGGGCACAGCACAGAGAACAATCTGTGTGCTGCCCTGTCAGCTCAAGCTCCTGGGCTGGGAAGTATTGGGAGTTAAATGTATGGAATTACACAAATCACAGCAACTGGCATCACCCAGAGGGACAATCCAAGGCCCAAACAATTCCTCCACAGTCCACTCTGGGAAAAACACCCTGTGCCTGCCAGGAGCTCTGACCCTGCTTTTCCTACCAGCTCCTGAGCAGTGTCAGGGCCACCACGACGCCTTTAAAATCCAGATAAATCCCAAATCCTATACAGTGAATAATCCAAAGAAAGTACTGAATTGTTGTCATTAAAAGCTCAAAACTCATTAAGAATTCTATGACAACAGTGTAATGGACTCCCAGGAACCTCATGAATGCTCTCGGTTTCATTTTTGTGTATTTTTACTCCCTCATTCGGCAGCTTGTAAAACTTATCCTGGAATTCAGAGGTCAAGCAGGATCGACTTTGGATTGACCTTCACCTCTGTTCCCACTTTGTGCAAACACAACTCGTGCCCAGGTGGGTGAACTCATCACCTCAGCTTTTCACTCCAGAGTATCCCCTCCTTATTTCCCTGTAGATGAACTCAGATCCACTCCTCACCTCCACTGGTCATCCAAGCGTCCATTCTGTTCCCCACAGGCCCTGGTGGCCCCAGGGAGCTCCCTTGGCCTTTCTCCTGCCCCTCTGCAGCCCGAGGTCGCTACACAAACAGTTCTTGTGTCCCCTCTAAATGACCCCGGGTTTTCTGCTCAATGAATGGCATGACCCGTGCCCACTGCTCATGATTCACCCAACCAAAATCAAGAGCAAATGTTGCTTGGGCTTTAAGAACTTGAAATAACTCTGAAGCAAAAGAAATCACCTTTTTCTTCTGGTTTTTATTTTTATTTTTTCATTTAAGATGCTGGACTTGCCTCTGTGGATGTGTGCTGAGCTCTCACTGCAGGGGACTGTCAGGCCTGAATGGCTGTGAGTTCGTGTTCTTCTCAGTAGGGAATCAGAAATTATTCTTAGACCATAGAATTGTTTTCTGAAACCTTTCCCCTTTCCTCTTTGTGCCTTTGAATTTTTCAGCTGTTCCCTGTTGTCACTTCCCCTGCCTGACTTCTGTGCAGCTCCTAGCTGGGAAAAACTGGGAAAACTTAGGGGGTACAGAGGTGAAATTTTGGGCTGGATTTTCCTAACATTTCTAATTTTGCTGAACTTATTTCCCCAGTGAGAAGAGCACGAACTCACAGCCATGCAGGCCTGACAGTCACTGCGGGAAATCTGACACAGTATTAATAAGTAACCTTTCCTGAGAGCAGTCACCACCCCAGTCCTCCAGCCTTGTCAAATGTTTGCAATGAATGGACCCAAGTTCTAATCCTTAATCTAAATTTATGTCAGCTTTTGTTAGAAAGATACCGGACAGTAAATCATACAAGAGAATTTTAAAATTGCACAAAGAATAACAGGCCCAGGCCAAACCCAACCACCCCCATCACCGCTCCACCCCAATTTTGGGAGAAACAGTGATACAGTTTATAAATACTCTCCTTCCACACTATTCAGTCCTTCACCGCACATCCCCAGAGAGGAGTCCCTCAGACCTTGCTCCCCTGAACACCAGGAGAGCTGGAGTTTCACCCAGATCCCACATTCCCATGGCAGTTAATCCCAGCAGGGAGGCAAAGAGGAAGCCTGCATCCTCTGACATAGCCCACAGCACGGGCAGCACCAGGAGCCCTCCAGGCTCAGACCTCTGGTGCTGAAGCCTCTGGGCTTTGGCTGATCAAACACCACAGCTCTTGGCAAAGATGCCAGGAGAGTCGTGATTCTTCCTGTCCTGAAAGAGAGGAGGAAAAGAAAATTAAGTCGACTGCAGAAGGATTCCAGCTCTCAACTTCTGCTCTGATTCCTCACTCTGGGGTTTTATCCATGACAAGTGACACCAATTCAGAGTGCCCTTTTCCAGCATTTTTATTCCTAACTATTTCAGACATTAAAAGGATGCTCATTTCTCTTATTGTATTCTTTGCTTAATTTTATTAGAGGCATTTTCATCCCAGACCCCACTTGTCAGTTCTTCAATCCTTTAGCACTGGACTTGGCACAAAGGGATACCCGTGGTGCTGCATCACAAGAAATCCCAAAGAGAAACCCCTTCCAAACCTGACGGAGAAAGCTTTCAAGGCACTCCAGAACACAGACAGCTTTTCCTGCCTTGTCAGGCCACACCAATTCTGTCCCATCCACCTGAACTGTGCAGGTGAGGAAAAGGCTTTCCTTGCTCCTCGGGAATCACTGTCTGAGACCACAGATGTCCATCCTGGGCAGCACCTGGAAACAACGTGGGAAAGGCAAAATGAGAGTGTTTTCTATCAGAAAATTACTACTACTAATAAAAATAACAATCAGAACTTCTGGACAAATTTAGTAACATCACTTTGATATGAGAAATACAGGCCATGCCCATCCTTCTAGCCCAGGTGAAAACAGGAAGGAGAACTAGAGGAAAAGCAGAGTCCCTTATTTGATCTCTGGACACAAACGGAGGCCTTTTCCCTGTGAAACCAAACTCACCCTTCCAGGGTTCCTGAGATCAGCTACGAGGAGGCTTTTGGCACTCCAAGAGCAGCTGGGTCACAGCTGGATGCGGCTTGGGTCTGGGAGACACCGTGCTCCTTCTGGAATTATAGCACGCAAATGCCTGCTCCTGGCCCCAGGCCCGGAGATAAAATCTGTGGGGTTTTTCCCTGTGCAACATTGTTCACCCCTCCCAGGTTCCTGAGATCTGCACAGAGGAGGCTTTGGGCACCCCAAAGGCAGCCAGGGTTACAGGTGGGGGCAGCTTGGGGCTGGGAGAAATCCTCATCCATTTGGAATTTTATCAGGCAGAAACCTGGCTGGGTGCACAGGTCTCTGGACACGACCAGTGGCCCTTTCCCCTGTGAAACAAAACTCACCCTGCCAGGCTCCTGAGACCACTTAGGAGGAGGGGTTTGACTCTCCAAGAGCAGTCGCAACGAGAGATGCTCACACAGAAGGCCATGCAGAAGAGGAAACGAGCGCACCCGCAGCCCCCCAAGGCGCGCCCCAACGCCCCAGACCCGGCACTGCCAGCTCGGGCAGTCCCATAAAGCATCCCCCGCCTCCGCAGCGGCGGGACAGGCGGGGCCCGGGGTCCCGAGGAAACCGAGCGTGCCCGGAGGCGCGGCAGGACGGCAGCGCAGCGCCGCCTGGCGGCGGAGCAGGAGAGCAGCGCCGGGCCCCATGGCAGTATCGGTACCCGTGCGCCCCCTGCTGTCCGCGGCGATGCAGCGCCCGATGCCGAGTTCCACGCCCGTGTCGCCGAGGGAGAGGGGCACCGCTGGCTGGGGCCTCCCCGCCGACACGGACAGAAGCCGAAGCAGAAGCCCCGGTGCCATTGGCGGCCCCTACCCAGCGGGCCGGGCTCCGCCGGGCCCGCGGCCCCGCGCGGTATCGGGTCGTCCCGCTCCCGTCTTCGTCGCACCCGGGCCCTGCTCCTGGCATGAAGCGCGTCACCGCCCCGCGCCGTCCCGCCCCCCGCGCGTCATCGCGTGCGTTCGGCGGCCCGCCCCGGGGGCGGTGCCGGGGGCGCTACCCGGGGCGGTGCCGGGGCAGTGCCGGGGGCGGCACCGGGGGCGGTGCCGGGGCGGTGCCGGGGGCGTTCCCGGTCGCCGTGCCGGGGTAGCCCGGGGAGCGGTTCCGGGAGCGGTTCGGGGGGCGGTGCCGATTGCAGTCCCGGTCACTGTCCCCAGTCCCCGTCCCCAGTCCTGGTCCCGGTCCCAGTCCCCGGTTCCGGTCCCCGATCCTGGTCCCAGTCCCAGTTCCCCGTCCCGGAACCCGATCACGGTCCTGGTCCCAGTCCCCAATCCCGGTCCCGGTCCCTGTCCCAGGTCCCCGTCCGCGATCCCGGTCCCTGTCCCATTTCCCCGTCCCGGTCCCCGATCCCAGTCCCGGTCCACGTCCCCGATCCCGATTTTTCCCCCCCTTTCACACTGATTTTTCCCCCGATTTATCAATGACTTTTTTCCCCATTTTTTCCCATTTCTCACTGATATTTTCCCCCATTTTTCAGGGATTTTTTTCCCCATTTCTCACTGATTTTTTTCCCCATTCTTCATGGAGTTTTCCCCCCGTTTTTCACTGATTTTTCCCCATTTCTCACTGACTTTTTCCCCATTTTCCCCCATTTCTCACTGATATTTTCCCCCATTTTTCATGGATTTTTTCCAGATTTATCCCCATTTCCCACTGATTTTTCCCCATTTTTCATGGACTTTTCCCCCCCGTTTCTTACTTATGTTTTTCCCCGATTTCTCATTGATTTCCCCCCCCCCCCCCCCCCCATTTCGCACTGATTTTTTACCCATTTTTCCCCATTTCTCACTGATTTCTTTCGCCATTTTTCATGGAATTTCCCCACCCATTTCTAACGGATTTTTTCCCCACTTTTCCCCATTTCTCACTGATTTTTCCCCCCATTCTTCAGGGATTTTTTTCCCCATTTCTCACTGATTTTTTCCCGCCATTCTTCATGATTTACAGGATACTCTATCGTGAATGGAAAGCAATTAAAGGAAGGGGGGAGGTTACCAGCCACCTGGTCAGCTCAGACAGCAGAGCTGCACACGCTTGTGAGAGCCTGTGAATTATAGCAGGACAAGACATTAAATATATTTACTGATTCTAAATATGCATATGCGGTAATACATGCATTTGGAAAACTATGGGGAAAAAAAGAGGTTTATTAAGCTGCAGAAGAAAGAAGAAAAAAATTGGTTTACAAGGGATGGCAAGCAGTGGATACCAAAAGCTCTAGCCTTACAATTGTTAAAACAACTTCATTAAAGGAGTCGTTCTGTGCCTTCTTTGGGGTGAGGAAAAAAGGCTGAGGGGGGCTCCGACGTGGTTTGGGGCACCCCAAGGTCCCTGGGAGAGGGAGCCGGGCTGCGCTGGAGGAGCAGGTGAGTCGGGCATGGGGGGGGGGTCATGGTGGGTGCCAGAACATTGAGAGGGAGGGGTGGGTGTAGAATGCATGAAAAACAGAACCTTAAAAAATAGCTAAATATAGTCTAAAAGGAATGTTTTATTGGCTTGTGTTTGGCTAGAGGTAGGGTTTTTTTATAGATACTGTAAATAGAAAAGATAAAGAATAAAAATATAGAAGCAAATATAAGAAACCAATATATAAATATATTACATTACATTATATTATGTTATGAAAATAGAAATATATAAATATTCAGACTTTAAAAGGAATGTTTTATTGGTTTTTATTTGGTTAGAGGAGGGTTTTTTGAAAATAATATAGGCAAAAATATACAAATATGCAAAAATAGATACTGACATAAAATGATGATAACTATATATGCATATATATATGTAAGTATAAATCTATAGAAATAAATATAAATATAAAATACATGTATGTAGTATGTAATAGAAATAATTTATCGATTTTAATATGTTCTATTAAATAGTATGTTATAATAGAATGTAAATAGCATCTAGTATATTAATATACTAGTAAAAACTACATGAAATAGTATATAAATATAGAATACACAATATAGACATATAAATCTACAGATATAAATATGAAAACTAAATAGAAAAATATATTCAAATATAATTTAAAATAATCGAGTTTTTTGTTTCTATTTGGTTAGAGGCAGAGCTTTTAAAGAAATAATATTAAAAACTATGAACCTCCAAATATAGATGGATATAGATAAAATAGAAATAACATTAGTAATATAAATCTATGTATATAATGAATAATAAAATAATATTGTATATATGATAAATAGAATAGCAATTAAATTGAATATATGAAATATGTCTAGATTATGACTAGAAATTAAATATTAAAAAATAGATGCTTTATATATATAAAAGGTTTTTTTTTCATTTGGTCAGAGGCAGGGCATTTTTAGTTTGGGTCGGGGTTTTTTTGGGGCGTTCATTGAGAGGATTTTATGACGGGTGGGGACTCTGGTGCTTGGAACTCTCTCCCTTCTCTGTCTGTCCCTGACAGGGCGGCAGTGCCGGGCTGAGTTGGGCGGCAGTGCTGCCGCCGTGTGGACACAGGCGGGTACTGCACCGTGCCCCTCTCAGGATGGCGGAAGGGCCCGCGGGCCGGGACCCAGCCGTGCGGCAGCGCTCAAGATGGCGGCCTCTCTAGGACCCCGGCGGATAGGCGTTTACATAAAACGCCTGTCCGCGCCCGCCGGCGCCCTCACGCCCGCGGCACCGGGGACCGCGCGGCCGTTGTCGGCACGCTCTGACACGTCCGGGAAAATTGTCGGCGAGCGGATCGGCGTCGGCGATGTAATCAGGCATCTTATGCCTACACACCGGGGTCCTGATTTTTTCCCGCCCTTTCTGCCGCCATTTTTGGCAGGTCAGGCGGGGTGCCGCCCGAGCCGCCATTTTGAGAGTGCGGACACACTCAAGATGGCGGCCTCTCTAGGACCCCGGCGGATAGGCGTCTACATGAAACGCCTGTCCGCGCCCGCCGGCGCCCTCACGCCCGCGGCACCGGGGACCGCGCGGCCGTTGTCGGCACGCTCTGACACGTCCGGGAAAATTGTCGGCGAGCGGATCGGCGTCGGCGATGTAATCAGGCATCTTATGCCTACACACCGGGGTCCTGATTTTTTCCCGCCCTTTCTGCCGCCATTTTTGGCAGGTCAGGCGGGGTGCCGCCCGAGCCGCCATTTTGAGAGTGCGGACACACTCAAGATGGCGGCCTCTCTAGGACCCCGGCGGATAGGCGTCTACATGAAACGCCTGTCCGCGCCCGCCGGCGCCCTCACGCCCGCGGCACCGGGGACCGCGCGGCCGTTGTCGGCACGCTCTGACACGTCCGGGAAAATTGTCGGCGAGCGGATCGGCGTCGGCGATTTAATCAGGCATCTTATGCCTACACACCGGGGTCCTGATTTTTCCCGCCCTTTCTGCCGCCATTTTTGGCAGGTCAGGCGGGGTGCCGCCCGAGCCGCCATTTTGAGAGTGCGGACACACTCAAGATGGCGGCCTCTCTAGGACCCCGGCGGATAGGCGTTTACATAAAACGCCTGTCCGCGCCCGCCGGCGCCCTCACGCCCGCGGCACCGGGGACCGCGCGGCCGTTGTCGGCACGCTCTGAAACGTCCGGGAAAATTGTCGGTGAGCGGATCGGCGTCGGCGATGTAATCAGGCATCTTATGCCTACACACCGGGGTCCTGATTTTTTCCCGCCCTTTCTGCCGCCATTTTTGGCAGGTCAGGCGGGGTGCCGCCCGAGCCGCCATTTTGAGAGTGCGGACACACTCAAGATGGCGGCCTCTCTAGGACCCCGGCGGATAGGCGTTTACATAAAACGCCTGTCCGCGCCCGCCGGCGCCCTCACGCCCGCGGCACCGGGGACCGCGCGGCCGTTGTCGGCACGCTCTGAAACATCCGGGAAAATTGTCGGCGAGCGGATCGGCGTCGGCGATGTAATCAGGCATCTTTTGCCTACACACCGGGGTCCTGATTTTTTCCCGCCCTTTCTGCCGCCATTTTTGGCAGGTCAGGCGGGGTGCCGCCCGAGGCGCCATTTTGAGAGTCCCGACACGCTCAAGATGGCGGCCTCTCTAGGACCCCGGCGGATAGGCGTTTACATAAAACGCCTGTCCGCGCCCGCCGGCGCCCTCACGCCCGCGGCACCGGGGACCGCGCGGCCGTTGTCGGCACGCTCTGAAACGTCCGGGAAAATTGTCGGCGAGCGGATCGGCGTCGGCGATGTAATCAGGCATCTTATGCCTACACACCGGGGTCCTGATTTTTTCCCGCCCTTTCTGCCGCCATTTTTGGCAGGTCAGGCGAGGTGCCGCCCGAGCCGCCATTTTGAGAGTGCGGACACACTCAAGATGGCGGCCTCTCTAGGACCCCGGCGGATAGGCGTTTACATAAAACGCCTGTCCGCGCCCGCCGGCGCCCTCACGCCCGCGGCACCGGGGACCGCGCGGCCGTTGTCGGCACGCTCTGAAACATCCGGGAAAATTGGCGGCGAGCGGATCGGCGTCGGCGATGTAATCAGGCATCTTATGCCTACACACCGGGGTCCTGATTTTTTCCCGCCCTTTCTGCCGCCATTTTTGGCAGGTCAGGCGGGGTGCCGCCCGAGGCGCCATTTTGAGAGTGCGGACACGCTCAAGATGGCGGCCTCTCTAGGACCCCGGCGGATAGGCGTTTACATAAAACGCCTGCCCGCGTTCGCCGGCATAAAAATAAATATGCATAAATATAAACATAGACATAAACATGCACAAACGTTAACCTGCATAGATAGAAACATAAACATAAACATAAACATAAACATAAACATAAACATAAACATAAACATGCAAAACAATAATAATAAATATAAATAGAAATAGAAATAGAAATACAAACATTAATAAAATCAGTGAGAAAGGGGGTAAAATCAGTGAGAAATGGGGGGGAAAAACCATGAAAAATGATGGAAAAATCAGAGAGAAATGGGGGAAAAATCGGTGAGGAATGGGGAAAAAGATCAACGAAAAATTGGGAAAAATCAGTCAGAAGTGGGGGATAAAAATCAGTGAGAAATGGGGGGAAAAGTCGATGAGAAATGGGGAAAAACATCAGTGAGAAATGGGGAAAAAAAACTTTGATAAATTGGGGCAAAAATCATTGAGAAATGGGGAAAATAATCAGTGAGAAATGGGGAAAATTTGGGAAAAATCCAGGAAAATTGCGGGAAAAAATGCTTGAAAAATTGGGGAAAAAATCCGAGAGAAAATCCCCGGGAATCCCCGGGAAAAACCCCCCGGAATCCCCGAGAAAATCCCCCGGAATTCCCCGGGAAAATCCCCCCGGAATCCCCTGGAAAATCCCCCTGAATTCCCCGAGAAACTCATCCCGGAATCCCCGTGATAATCCGTCCGCTATCCCCGAGAAAATCCCCCAGGAATCCCCCAGAAAATCTCCCCGAAATCCCCGGGATCATCTCCCCGGAATCCCCGAGAAAATCCGCCCAGAATCCCCTGGAAGATTCCCCCGGAATCCCCGAGAAAATCCCTCGGAATTCCCCGGGAAAATCAACCCGGAATCCCCGAGAAAATCCCCCGGAATCCCCGGGAAAATCCCCCAGGAAAATCCCCGGGATAATCACCCCGGAATCCCCTGGAAAATCCCCTAGGAATCCCCGAGAAAATCCCCCCGGAATTCGCCGGGAAAATCCCCCCGGAATCCCCCAGAAAATCCCCCCGGAATACTCTGCAATATCCCCCCGGAATCCCCTGGATAATCCCCCCGGAATCCCCGATAAAATCCCCCTGGAATCTCCAGGAAAATGCCCCGGGAATACGTGAGAAAATCTCCCCGGAATCCCCGAGAAAATCCCCCCTGAATCCCCGAGAAAATCCCCCCGGAATCCCCGAGAAAATCCCCCCGGATTCCCCTGAAAATTCCTCGGAATTCCCCGGGAAAATCCTCCCGGAATCCAAGAGAAAATCCTCCCGGAATCCACGAGAAAATCCGCCCGGAATCCCCGGGAAAATCCTCCAGAAATCCCCGAGAAAATCCCCCGGAGTCCCCGGGAAAATCAACCCGGAATCGCCGGGAAAATCCCCCCAGAATCCCCGAGAAAATCCCCCGGAATTCCCCTAGAAAATCCCCCCGGATTCCCCGAGAAATTTCCCCCGGAATCCCCGGGAAAATAGCCCCCGGAATCCGCGAGAAAATCCCCCCGGAATCCACGCGAAAATCCCCCAGAAATCCCTGTGAAAGCCCCCCCGGAATCCCCAAGAAAATCTCCCCGGAATCCCCGAGAAAATTCGCCCGTAATACTCGGGAAAATATGCCCGGAATCCCCTGGAAAAACCCCCCGGAATCCCCTGGATAATCCCCCCGGAATCCCCGATAAAATCCCCCTGGAATCTCCAGGAAAATGCCCCGGGAATACGCGAGAAAATCCCCCCGGAATCCCCTGGAAAATCCCCCCTGAATCCCCGAGAAAAACCCCCCTGAATCCCCGAGAAAATCCCCCCGGATTCCCCTGAAAATCCCCCGGACTCCCCGAGAAAATCTCCCCGGACTCCCCGAGAAAATCCCCCCGGAATTCCCCGGGATAATCCCCCCGGAATCCCCGAGAAAATCCCCCCGCAATCGCCGAGAAAATCCCCCCGGAATCGCCGGAATAATCCCCTGGAATTCCCCGGGAAAATCATCCCGGAATCCCCGAGAATATCCCCCCGGTATCGCCGAGAAACCCCCCCCGGAATTCCTCGTAAAATCCCCCCGGAATCCCCGGGAAAATCCCTCCGGACTCCCCGAAAAAATCCCCCGGAATCCCCGAGAAAATCCCCCGGAATTTCCCGGGAAAATCACCCCGGAATCCCCGAGAAAATTCTCCCGAAATACTCGGCAAAATCCCCCAGGAATCCACGGAAAATTCCCCGGAATCCAGGAGAAAATACCCCGGAATCCCCGCGAATATCCCCCCGGAATCCCCGGGAAAATCCCCATGAATTCCCCGGGAAAATAATCTCGGAATCCCCGAGAAAATCTCCCCGGAATCACCGAGATAATGGCCCCGGAATACCCGAGAACATCCCCCGGAATTGCCCGAGAAAATCATCCCGTAATCCCCGAGGAAATCCCCCCGGAACACTCGGGAAAATCCCCCCGGAATTCCTCGTAAAATCACCCCGGATACCCCGGGAAAATCCCTCCGGACTCCCCGAAAAATTCCCCCCGGAATACTCGGGAAAATCCCCCCGGAATCCCCGAGAAAATCCACCCGGAATCCCCTGGAAAATCCACCGGGAATTCCCCGGGAAATTCCTCGCTGAAACCCCTGGAAAATCCCCCCGGAATCCCGGAGAAAATCCCCCCGGAATTCCCCGGGAATATCCCCTCGGAATCCCCGGGAAAATCCCCCCGGAATACTCGGGAAAATCACCCCGGAATTCCCGAGAAAATCCCCCGGAATTCCCTGAGAAAATCGCCCCGGAATCCCAGTGAAAATCCCCCCGGAATCCCCGTGAAAATCCCCCCGGAATCCCCGGGAAAATCCCCCAGGAATCCCCTGGAAAATCCCCCAGGTATCCCCGATAAAATCCCCCTGGAATCCCCTGGAAAATCCCCCTGGAATCGCGGGGAAAAAGCCCCCCGCATTTCCCGGGAAAAATCCCCCCGGAATCCCCGATAAAATCTCCCCGGAATCCCTGAGAAAATCCCCCCGGAATCCGCGAGAAAATATGCCCAGAATCCCCGATAAAATCCCCCCGGAATCCCCGGGAATATCCCCCAGGAATCCCCGATAAAATCCCCCCGGAATCCCCCAGAAATTCCCCCCGGAATCCCCGGCAAAATCCCCCCGGAATTCCCGACAAAATCCTCCCGGAATCCCCAGAAAATCCCCCCGGAATCCCCGGAAAATCCCCGCGGAATTCCGGTCCATTTCTGTAGGAGAATAGTTTGTAAGGATAGTGCAGAAGGCACTAGTTGCCAACGAGTTACAGCTGTACTGATTAGCAAGGAGTGGAAACAGCCTTGCCTGCCCAGTGAGGCTGGTTGTTATAAAAGCGTGGGTCAGCTGGCTGCCAGTTTCACTAAGCACAGCTCCAGCTGGAGGTGCAGAGCCTGCTGCAGTGTGGGCTGGAGCCTGCTGGCTGTGCTGCGAGGAGGAAGGGACACGTGGCCGTGCAAGGGATGGACAAGGTGAGAGGATGCTGTGTGTGGGACAGACAGGCTCAGGTGGCTGGGGAAGGGACAGGCTGGGGTTTAGCCAGTCGTACAGAGGAGAGGAGGAGTCGGTGCTGTGTGGAGCTGCCTGTGAGAAAAGGAGTCAGAGTTGCCTCAAAGAAATCTGTGGAGAGAAGGCATGAAAAGTGTGTAATGAAAGACTCATGTTGGTGCCTGTCATGTCTGTCTTGATATAATTGCTACACGTTTTCTCGGAATGCTTGAATTTAGACATAAAATGAAAACTTTATTGTAAGAAAGGAATGCATTTCTCACCAAAGTGGTGTAGGGTGGGGGATCACAACTCACAGATGGCCTGGAAGCGGAACGGCCACAGGGGTTACTGTAACTGGGCCTCCAGTACCAAAGCCCCAGTGGGTTTAAAGGCTAGAGCTGGGCTGGGATTAGCACGGGCTATGCAGCTGGGCTCATGCACAGGTCTGTCAGCACTCCTACCTGAGGACAGTCCCTCACCTAGGGAGAGGTTCTAGGCCTGGAGATGAGGCTGAGTTTGGGAAGGGTGATGAGGACATGGTTAGGGAGGGATGTAAATGCATATCAAAAGACTTAATTTTGAGGGGTGGCAAGCATTAGCTATAAAACAGTAAGTATTTACAGCTAAAGGCTGGAGTGGGGGCTGTCTGAGGAGGACAGGACTGTTTAAGGCTGAAGTTGGAAGAGAAACCTTGGTGAAGCTTTTGCGTTAGAAACGGCCTCACCTGCCAAATCAGATTTTTGTCTTCAGGATTGCATGAGTGAGGATGCCACAGCCAAGGAAAGGGTTCAGGTTTGGGAGGCAAAGGCGAGTTAGGCAGGGCTGCAGGGCTGGGGCTTGGCTGTTTCCATACTGCTCAGGGCAGCAAAGGGTAGCTGGCTCACTGGGCCTTGGATCTAGAACTCTTTCTGGAACAAGGTGGAGAGCTGAGGTTCATGCAAGGAAGGGGCCAGGAATTCTTTGTCTGACTGGAAAATGCCAGAGGGGCAGTGTGTGACTCGGATAGGATGATATGTTCGTCTGGCGAGAGTCACAAAAGAATATTTTGGTTTACTGATAACTGGGCAGCTCAGAAGTTACTACTTGACTTAGTTGCTGCTCCCATCTGTTGCACACATAAACAGAGCAAAGCAGACGAATTCTCTCGGAGCCTGAGGTCTTTGACTGGCCCTCCAAAAATGCTGCCCGCTAAAAAACAGACGTGGGGGAGGAAAGTTGTCAGATACAATAGAGCAAGAAAAGGACACGGGCTTCAAAGTGCCCTCCAGCAGACCATGGAAGTGACGTGTCTGGAAGTGAAACCAGCAGTCTGCTTCCCCAGCCTCCTGGAAGCCTCTAACAGCTACACAGGCAGTGAGGGGAGAGAACAATTCAACCTAAAAATAATTTTCAGTAGCGTTCTGCACTGCTGTTAAAAATACTGCAACCAGGGAATGTGGTGTGGTGATAACTATTAGGCCTGTAAGTCTGGTAACTGGGGCTTTTAGCTCAAACATCTCGGTATGGCTACTTTGAGCCTTGTAAAAGCTGCGTTAAGTCCAATTTCTTGGGTAGTTCTACTAGCTCTAGCCTTGCTTTTCATCCCCTCAGTAACAAAGCAACTCCCTCTCGAGAATGTTATTTACTTTCCATATTATGTGCCTACCGATTTCTGGAATTGCAAATGTCTTTGGATACATGCGTAAATTTAAGTTTCAAGAAAGCTGTCAAGCTAAAACAAAGGCTTGCCATAATGCAGAAGAAAATGTTTTATGGAAGAACTGAGAGGTCCCTACCTGGGCATAGAATTTGCTATACGAAGGTGTGTTCCAAACGGATCTGCCATCTAAACAAGCAGAAAAATAGTTGGAATGTAGTGAGTTCAATTTAACTATTGCTAGAAATAGGAATTATTAGCAGAGCTTGGAGCATGATATCACTAGCAGCAGTAAGACGCTTTTAGCTTGCTTCTCATAAATTACTTGTAAAAAGCATTTGTACCTAGTGTGTAGCAATTAATATTTCCCCATTTTCTTCCCCCCCGCCCCCCAGTCTCAGGTACTCCTTTTATTTTACCCTTTTCTGTCTTGTAACATCATCTTCCTTTATTTTATTCTATCTTCTGTTCTCAGAACATCGCAGCATCCTCTGTCAATGTGAAAGCATTTGTTCATCCTGTCTTGGAATGGCTGTCAATGTTGCCCTCTTCTGGATCACTTTTTTTTTTTTTTTTTTTTTTTTTTTTTAACAATATGTTGCTAAATGTCAGGAAAATTAATCCACAAACACCAGCGGTTTATGTCCAAAAAGGAAACGGAGGAGTCCTTTTTGCTTTATTCGAATAAAGGGAGAGGCCATGGGACATTCCCCTGGGATCTCTCAAATTTTTGGAGGACGCAGCCTCCTTTTTATCCTATTTTCCCGGCCGCATTTCCCTCTCTCTTTTCCCATTGGCTGAGGTACTTGAGAGGCACAGACTTCCCGGAACGCCTGATACCTGAAATTCCCCTCTAATGTATAACCCTCCCTTTTAATTTTTAATTCTTATAGAATTCATAGTTTCCCCCCGTTGCTTCTTTCATCTTTCGATATCCAATTTCATTTATCAGCAGCCCTGCAGTTTGTTTGTAAAGGCAAATATCTCTTTCCATTCATCAATCAGTGGAATCCATCCCATTGTTTCTTTTATCTCTCAGTGCTAGCCTTATCTACAGGCTGATCCACAGCTCATTTGTAAAGACAAATTCAACATTCCTCTCAGCTAATAAATGAGAAGTTAGCTGAAAAAAGTAAAAACTGGATTTTTTTTCCGGTGTGTGTCGGACAATACAGTGGAGAGAATTTGCGGGAGGATGATCGAGGATATCCTATTATAATATCGTTCTCGGACATTTTACTATTTTAGATCATCAGTTGTATTCTGAAAGAAATCTATTTTAATGATATGTGTACGTTTGCACGAAGTTATAGTTAAATATAGCTTGCGGCTGGGCTCTTTAATGAATAGGGGTATTTTTGGTTTTAATTCAATATTTTATGCTTGTGGTGTGTTGTGTGCTGATTTATTTTTTAATGTTATTTACTACGTGCGCTTTTGTTTTTGAGTGAAGGTAACTTTCTGGATGGCTTTGTATTTGAGGCAGAATGAATTGAAGTAGGTTTTTAAAACTGATTTTTCATATGTACGATGGGGAGTTTAGTAGGGGCAGCTCTGATGGTGGGGGCTTGGTTGTTAATTTTATCAGACGGCTTTTGTTAGATACAGCTTTTAATTCTGGAAAGTTTTTTTTTCTAATGTCGTGCTTTGAAGGTGGTTTTCGAGGATGTATGGTATAGCTTTATTTTGTTTGTAGATGGTGTATGATAAGGGCTATGGTCTATTTATCTAATGCCATGTTTTTTCATTCAGGTGTTGATAAGGGAGTTCTTGAATGGCGTTTTGTGTTGTTTTTGTTTTTGGTGGGGCGTTGTTTTTAAAGGATACCTTGATAAGGTTTGCCGATGGCGTTCTAGCCTGTAGCATAAGGCATAGGGTAGTTTTTGAATTATTTTGTGGTGGCTTTGATTCTTGCCAGTATGTAGTGTTTGTTTGAGGTAATGCTGTGTAGCTAATTTCTGTTTTCTTATTAATATTAGAATTGGAGTGTTGTAGTATATGGGCTGTTATTATATCCTAGGGGTTCTATTTATTTGGTTTGATTGTTTTCTAGTTATGGATAATTTTTCTCAAAAAACCATTTTCAGGATTTCAGGCGTGACACAAAAGAACACTCAGATTGCTGGAAGGGAAACGTGTGCCCAGATTGTCTCGAAGCAGTGCTGCTGTCGGTTCTCGTTCAGTTGTGTCTTCTGAAAATGAGACTGTTGTATTCATTGCGCTGTGCTAAACACTTGTCATTCTCCCAATGCCAGGAAACAGATGAAGCTTGAAGAAAGAGGAAGGAATTTGGAAGCGTACAAACAAGCTGAGAAGAGGTTCAGAGATCAGGGTGCTCACTGGCAGCAGGGGCTGGGGTTAGGGCTGAGCAGGAGCAAAGCCGGAGCACATCAACCTCACCTCGTGTTTTCTCGGGGGCTTTATGGCCCTGGCAAGAGAGAGACGTTCACTGACGAGTCCCAGGCCGAGCCGTGAGCACAGCATGTTGTGTTGGAGCTGGGGGGTTTTTTTGAGACGTTCAGCAGCCACACTCTCTAGTCAAGAGTCCTGAGGTTTGTTGCTGCTCCACTTTCATCCTCATATCCAGCTTCCAGCCCTTTTCTTCTCTCTGTCCAGTGTGTCTTTTGTGTTCCTTTCTTGTCCTGTGTGCTCCCCATCCCATTCCCGTTCCCTACGGAGGGGGAGGGTGTGGAGACTGGGGGCTCCGACGTGGTTTGGGGCACCCCAAGGTCCCTGGGAAAGGGAGCCGGGCTGCGCTGGAGGAGCAGGTGAGTCGGGCATGGGGGGGGGGGGGGGGGGGGGGTCATGCTGGGTGCCAGAACATTGAGAGGGAGGGGTGGGTGTAGAATGCATGAAAAACAGAACCATAAAAAATAGCTAAATATAGTCTAAAAGGAATGTTTAAATGCTTTTTATTTGGGTAGAGGCACGGTTTTTATAGCTAATATAAAAATAAAATATAAAGAATAGAACTAGATTGGTATACATGTAAAATATAATGAAATATAAGTAGCAAATATCTATGAAAAATCTAGTGTATAACAGAAATAATGCAAATATAAGAATATGTATAAATATAAAATAGAGCTATGAGAATGGTAATAAGAATGGGGTAAAACATCAGTGAGAAATGGAAAAAAACCACATGAAAAATGGTGGGAAAATCAGTGAGAAATGGAGAAAAATCAGTGAAAAACGGGGGGGGGGAATCTTTGAAAAATGGGGAAAAAAATCCGTGAGAAATGGGGGAAAAAAAATCCATGAAAAATGGGGGAATAAATCAGTGAGAAACGGGGAAAAGTGGGGGAAAAAATAATTGAGAAATGGGGAAAAAATCAGTGAGAAATGGGGGAAAAAATCCGTGACGAATGGCGGGAAAAGTCATTAAGAAATGGGGGAAAAATCAGTGAGAAACAGGGAAAAAAATCAATGAGAAATGGGGGAAAATTTGGGACAAAATCAGCGAGAAATGGGGGAAAAAGCAGTGGTAAATGGGGGAAAAGTCGATGAAAAATGGGGGAATATTCAGTGAGAAATGGGGGGGGGGGGAAATCAGTGAGAAATGGGGAAAAAATCCATGGAAAACAGGCAAACAATCCATGGGCAATGGCGGGAACAGAGCGAGCTGTTGTCGCTCGTGCTGTGGTGGCCGATGCTGTGGGGAAAAAATAAGTGAAAAATGGGGGCAATAATCAGTGATAAATGGGGAGAAAATCAGTGATTAATGGGCGGAAAAATGCATGAAAAATGGAAGGAAAAATTCAGAGAGAAATGGGGGCAAATATCAGTGATAAATGGGGAAAAAAATCAGTGATTAATGGGGGGAAAAATGCATGGAAAATGGGGGGAAAATTCAGAGAGAAATGGGGGCAAAAATCAGTGAGCAATGGGGGGGGAAATCGGGAAATATCCATGGAAAAATGGGGGGAAAAAAATCAGTGAGAAATGGGGGAAACATCATGGTGAAATGGGGAAAAAAAATCTTTGATAAATTGGGGAAACAAATCATTGAGAAATGGGGGAAAAAAATCAGTGAGAAATGGGGAAAATATGGGAAAAAAATCCACGAAAATTGCGGGAAAAATGCTTGAAAAATTGGGGAAAAATCAGTAAGAAATGGGGGAAAAAAATCCATGAAAAATGGCGGGAAAAATCAGATCGGCGATCGATAGCTAATGCGTGCCTATGGATTAGATCGGCGATCGATTGATCACGACTACCGATCGATTATATCGGCGATCGATTGCTAATGCCTGCCGATCGATTAGATCGGCGATCGATTGATCGCGCCTGCCGATCGATTAGATCGGCGATCGATTGCTAATGCCTGCCGATCGATTAGATCGGCGATCGATTGATCGCGCCTGCCGATCGATTAGATCGGCGATCGATTGCTAATGCCTGTCGATCGATTAGATCGGCGATCGATTGATCGCGCCTGCCGATCGATTAGATCGGCGATCGATTGCTAATGCCTGCCGATCGATTAGATCGGCGATCGATTGTTAATGCCTGCCGATCGATTAGATCGGCGATCGATTGATCGCGCCTGCCGATCGATTAGATCGGCGATCGATTGCTAATGCCTGCCGATCGATTAGATCGGCGATCGATTGATCGCGCCTGCCGATCGATTAGATCGGCGATCGATTGATCGCGCCTGCCGATCGATTAGATCGGCGTTCGATTGCTAATGCCTGCCGATCGATTAGCTCGGCGATCGATTGATCGCGCCTGCCGATCGATTAGATCGGCGATCGATTGCTAATGCCTGCCGATCGATTAGATCGGCGATCGATTGTTAATGCCTGCCGATCGATTAGATCGGCGATCGATTGATCGCGCCTGCCGATCGATTATATCGGCGATCGATTGCTAATGCCTGCCGATCGATTAGATCGGCGATCGATTGATCGCGCCTGCCGATCGATTAGATCGGCGATCGATTGCTAATGCCTGCCGATCGATTAGATCGGCGATCGATTGATCGCGCCTGCCGATCGATTAGATCGGCGATCGATTGTTAATGCCTGCCGATCGATTAGATCGGCGATCGATTGATCGCGCCTGCCGATCGATTAGATCGGCGATCGATTGCTAATGCCTGCCGATCGATTAGATCGGCGATCGATTGCTAATGCCTGCCGATCGATTAGATCGGCGATCGATTGTTAATGCCTGCCGATCGATTAGATCGGCGATCGATTGATCGCGCCTGCCGATCGATTAGATCGGCGATCGATTGCTAATGCCTGCCGATCGATTAGATCGGCGATCGATTGTTAATGCCTGCCGATCGATTAGATCGGCGATCGATTGATCGCGCCTGCCGATCGATTAGATCGGCGATCGATTGCTAATGCCTGCCGATCGATTAGATCGGCGATCGATTGATCGCGCCTGCCGATCGATTAGATCGGCGATCGATTGATCGCGCCTGCCGATCGATTAGATCGGCGATCGATTGATCGCGCCTGCCGATCGATTAGATCGGCGTTCGATTGCTAATGCCTGCCGATCGATTAGCTCGGCGATCGATTGATCGCGCCTGCCGATCGATTAGATCGGCGATCGATTGCTAATGCCTGTCGATCGATTAGATCGGCGATCGATTGCTAATGCCTGCCGATCGATTAGATCGGCGATCGATTGCTAATGCCTGCCGATCGATTGCTAATGCACACTATTTGCACACTCCTTGCACACCCTTTGCACTCATACAGAGGCAGGAGGTTTCTCAGTTCTGGTCGGGGTTTTTTGGGGCGTTCATTCCGGGGGATTTCCTCAAGGATTGGGACACTCCTTGATTCCATCCCTTGCCTGTCTCCCAAGCGCCACCCTGTGGGCAGAGCGCGGTACTGCGCGCCTGCCTCTCCCAAGATGGCGGCTCGGGTGTCGCTCCCCGACCTTCTAACTCTGGCTGCAAAAGGAGGGTGGCACAGCAAGGAGCCCGCTCGCTCTAGTGGGATGCCTGCGCACGACGCCGACACCGATCCCACGGGTGCGATTTTCGGCGGCGTTTCCAATCGTGCGGACATCTCCTTCAGCCCGCTTCGGCCCGGGGAAGAGGGGCGGGGCCGCCAGCGATGGTCCCGGCGCAGCCCGGGCAGGCTCGGGGCGGAGCCGGGGCTTGGCGAGGCGGGGCACGGAGGTCCCGGGGACGGGACCGGGCGGGGCCGGGGCGGTGCTTTAGGGGCGGTCCCCAGTGGTCCCGGGCGGCACCGGGGGCGGGGCCGGGTGATCCCGGAGCGGTACCGAGCTGTGCTGGGGACGGTGCTGCAGGGGCGGTGCCGGGCCCGCCTCAGGGTGATTGAATGCCCAGAAATCGCCTCCTCTGCCCCGTGCTCACACTGAGCTGCGGGCTGCAGCGTGCTGTCGGAGCTCCGCACACAGCACGGATTTGGGCTTCCCCTCCTCTCAAACCCTCTCCCCCTTCTTCCTCCTCCTCATCTTCCTCTTTGTCCTCTGTCACTGCTGAGGCTCTGGAAAGAACTGAAATTCTGCAGGGAGAGATGTCCTCTCGTGGCCCCAGGGACTGCCTCGGCACGGGCCACGAGCGCCTCCGGCCCCTGCCTTCTCCTGCTTGAAAAGATCACCTGGAGCCCGAGCTCGGGGGGGTGAAATCAGCTGAAATCCAGGTAACTCTGTCAAGTGCCCCCCAGGGACATCGGCGGGGCTGGGGGATGAGGGTTTGAAACAGGAAATTCTTTGGAATATACACCTGTCCCTGTGCCGATGCTGCTGAGCTTCCTGCCACAGTATATCCCCACTCCATGAGGCGCTGTGAGGTTATGGCAGTGGGAATTGAGCAGGGAATTCGGGGCTATGGGCATAATTCACGGGAGCTAGCAAAGCTGACAGCCAACCCCAAATCGGGGCACAGCACAGAGAACAATCTGTGTGCTGCCCTGTCAGCTCAAGCTCCTGGGCTGGGAAGTATTGGGAGTTAAATGTATGGAATTACACAAATCACAGCAACTGGCATCACCCAGAGGGACAATCCAAGGCCCAAACAATTCCTCCACAGTCCACTCTGGGAAAAACACCCTGTGCCTGCCAGGAGCTCTGACCCTGCTTTTCCTACCAGCTCCTGAGCAGTGTCAGGGCCACCACGACGCCTTTAAAATCCAGATAAATCCCAAATCCTATACAGTGAATAATCCAAAGAAAGTACTGAATTGTTGTCATTAAAAGCTCAAAACTCATTAAGAATTCTATGACAACAGTGTAATGGACTCCCAGGAACCTCATGAATGCTCTCGGTTTCATTTTTGTGTATTTTTACTCCCTCATTCGGCAGCTTGTAAAACTTATCCTGGAATTCAGAGGTCAAGCAGGATCGACTTTGGATTGACCTTCACCTCTGTTCCCACTTTGTGCAAACACAACTCGTGCCCAGGTGGGTGAACTCATCACCTCAGCTTTTCACTCCAGAGTATCCCCTCCTTATTTCCCTGTAGATGAACTCAGATCCACTCCTCACCTCCACTGGTCATCCAAGCGTCCATTCTGTTCCCCACAGGCCCTGGTGGCCCCAGGGAGCTCCCTTGGCCTTTCTCCTGCCCCTCTGCAGCCCGAGGTCGCTACACAAACAGTTCTTGTGTCCCCTCTAAATGACCCCGGGTTTTCTGCTCAATGAATGGCATGACCCGTGCCCACTGCTCATGATTCACCCAACCAAAATCAAGAGCAAATGTTGCTTGGGCTTTAAGAACTTGAAATAACTCTGAAGCAAAAGAAATCACCTTTTTCTTCTGGTTTTTATTTTTATTTTTTCATTTAAGATGCTGGACTTGCCTCTGTGGATGTGTGCTGAGCTCTCACTGCAGGGGACTGTCAGGCCTGAATGGCTGTGAGTTCGTGTTCTTCTCAGTAGGGAATCAGAAATTATTCTTAGACCATAGAATTGTTTTCTGAAACCTTTCCCCTTTCCTCTTTGTGCCTTTGAATTTTTCAGCTGTTCCCTGTTGTCACTTCCCCTGCCTGACTTCTGTGCAGCTCCTAGCTGGGAAAAACTGGGAAAACTTAGGGGGTACAGAGGTGAAATTTTGGGCTGGATTTTCCTAACATTTCTAATTTTGCTGAACTTATTTCCCCAGTGAGAAGAGCACGAACTCACAGCCATGCAGGCCTGACAGTCACTGCGGGAAATCTGACACAGTATTAATAAGTAACCTTTCCTGAGAGCAGTCACCACCCCAGTCCTCCAGCCTTGTCAAATGTTTGCAATGAATGGACCCAAGTTCTAATCCTTAATCTAAATTTATGTCAGCTTTTGTTAGAAAGATACCGGACAGTAAATCATACAAGAGAATTTTAAAATTGCACAAAGAATAACAGGCCCAGGCCAAACCCAACCACCCCCATCACCGCTCCACCCCAATTTTGGGAGAAACAGTGATACAGTTTATAAATACTCTCCTTCCACACTATTCAGTCCTTCACCGCACATCCCCAGAGAGGAGTCCCTCAGACCTTGCTCCCCTGAACACCAGGAGAGCTGGAGTTTCACCCAGATCCCACATTCCCATGGCAGTTAATCCCAGCAGGGAGGCAAAGAGGAAGCCTGCATCCTCTGACATAGCCCACAGCACGGGCAGCACCAGGAGCCCTCCAGGCTCAGACCTCTGGTGCTGAAGCCTCTGGGCTTTGGCTGATCAAACACCACAGCTCTTGGCAAAGATGCCAGGAGAGTCGTGATTCTTCCTGTCCTGAAAGAGAGGAGGAAAAGAAAATTAAGTCGACTGCAGAAGGATTCCAGCTCTCAACTTCTGCTCTGATTCCTCACTCTGGGGTTTTATCCATGACAAGTGACACCAATTCAGAGTGCCCTTTTCCAGCATTTTTATTCCTAACTATTTCAGACATTAAAAGGATGCTCATTTCTCTTATTGTATTCTTTGCTTAATTTTATTAGAGGCATTTTCATCCCAGACCCCACTTGTCAGTTCTTCAATCCTTTAGCACTGGACTTGGCACAAAGGGATACCCGTGGTGCTGCATCACAAGAAATCCCAAAGAGAAACCCCTTCCAAACCTGACGGAGAAAGCTTTCAAGGCACTCCAGAACACAGACAGCTTTTCCTGCCTTGTCAGGCCACACCAATTCTGTCCCATCCACCTGAACTGTGCAGGTGAGGAAAAGGCTTTCCTTGCTCCTCGGGAATCACTGTCTGAGACCACAGATGTCCATCCTGGGCAGCACCTGGAAACAACGTGGGAAAGGCAAAATGAGAGTGTTTTCTATCAGAAAATTACTACTACTAATAAAAATAACAATCAGAACTTCTGGACAAATTTAGTAACATCACTTTGATATGAGAAATACAGGCCATGCCCATCCTTCTAGCCCAGGTGAAAACAGGAAGGAGAACTAGAGGAAAAGCAGAGTCCCTTATTTGATCTCTGGACACAAACGGAGGCCTTTTCCCTGTGAAACCAAACTCACCCTTCCAGGGTTCCTGAGATCAGCTACGAGGAGGCTTTTGGCACTCCAAGAGCAGCTGGGTCACAGCTGGATGCGGCTTGGGTCTGGGAGACACCGTGCTCCTTCTGGAATTATAGCACGCAAATGCCTGCTCCTGGCCCCAGGCCCGGAGATAAAATCTGTGGGGTTTTTCCCTGTGCAACATTGTTCACCCCTCCCAGGTTCCTGAGATCTGCACAGAGGAGGCTTTGGGCACCCCAAAGGCAGCCAGGGTTACAGGTGGGGGCAGCTTGGGGCTGGGAGAAATCCTCATCCATTTGGAATTTTATCAGGCAGAAACCTGGCTGGGTGCACAGGTCTCTGGACACGACCAGTGGCCCTTTCCCCTGTGAAACAAAACTCACCCTGCCAGGCTCCTGAGACCACTTAGGAGGAGGGGTTTGACTCTCCAAGAGCAGTCGCAACGAGAGATGCTCACACAGAAGGCCATGCAGAAGAGGAAACGAGCGCACCCGCAGCCCCCCAAGGCGCGCCCCAACGCCCCAGACCCGGCACTGCCAGCTCGGGCAGTCCCATAAAGCATCCCCCGCCTCCGCAGCGGCGGGACAGGCGGGGCCCGGGGTCCCGAGGAAACCGAGCGTGCCCGGAGGCGCGGCAGGACGGCAGCGCAGCGCCGCCTGGCGGCGGAGCAGGAGAGCAGCGCCGGGCCCCATGGCAGTATCGGTACCCGTGCGCCCCCTGCTGTCCGCGGCGATGCAGCGCCCGATGCCGAGTTCCACGCCCGTGTCGCCGAGGGAGAGGGGCACCGCTGGCTGGGGCCTCCCCGCCGACACGGACAGAAGCCGAAGCAGAAGCCCCGGTGCCATTGGCGGCCCCTACCCAGCGGGCCGGGCTCCGCCGGGCCCGCGGCCCCGCGCGGTATCGGGTCGTCCCGCTCCCGTCTTCGTCGCACCCGGGCCCTGCTCCTGGCATGAAGCGCGTCACCGCCCCGCGCCGTCCCGCCCCCCGCGCGTCATCGCGTGCGTTCGGCGGCCCGCCCCGGGGGCGGTGCCGGGGGCGCTACCCGGGGCGGTGCCGGGGCAGTGCCGGGGGCGGCACCGGGGGCGGTGCCGGGGCGGTGCCGGGGGCGTTCCCGGTCGCCGTGCCGGGGTAGCCCGGGGAGCGGTTCCGGGAGCGGTTCGGGGGGCGGTGCCGATTGCAGTCCCGGTCACTGTCCCCAGTCCCCGTCCCCAGTCCTGGTCCCGGTCCCAGTCCCCGGTTCCGGTCCCCGATCCTGGTCCCAGTCCCAGTTCCCCGTCCCGGAACCCGATCACGGTCCTGGTCCCAGTCCCCAATCCCGGTCCCGGTCCCTGTCCCAGGTCCCCGTCCGCGATCCCGGTCCCTGTCCCATTTCCCCGTCCCGGTCCCCGATCCCAGTCCCGGTCCACGTCCCCGATCCCGATTTTTCCCCCCCTTTCACACTGATTTTTCCCCCGATTTATCAATGACTTTTTTCCCCATTTTTTCCCATTTCTCACTGATATTTTCCCCCATTTTTCAGGGATTTTTTTCCCCATTTCTCACTGATTTTTTTCCCCATTCTTCATGGAGTTTTCCCCCCGTTTTTCACTGATTTTTCCCCATTTCTCACTGACTTTTTCCCCATTTTCCCCCATTTCTCACTGATATTTTCCCCCATTTTTCATGGATTTTTTCCAGATTTATCCCCATTTCCCACTGATTTTTCCCCATTTTTCATGGACTTTTCCCCCCCGTTTCTTACTTATGTTTTTCCCCGATTTCTCATTGATTTCCCCCCCCCCCCCCCCCCCATTTCGCACTGATTTTTTACCCATTTTTCCCCATTTCTCACTGATTTCTTTCGCCATTTTTCATGGAATTTCCCCACCCATTTCTAACGGATTTTTTCCCCACTTTTCCCCATTTCTCACTGATTTTTCCCCCCATTCTTCAGGGATTTTTTTCCCCATTTCTCACTGATTTTTTCCCGCCATTCTTCATGATTTACAGGATACTCTATCGTGAATGGAAAGCAATTAAAGGAAGGGGGGAGGTTACCAGCCACCTGGTCAGCTCAGACAGCAGAGCTGCACACGCTTGTGAGAGCCTGTGAATTATAGCAGGACAAGACATTAAATATATTTACTGATTCTAAATATGCATATGCGGTAATACATGCATTTGGAAAACTATGGGGAAAAAAAGAGGTTTATTAAGCTGCAGAAGAAAGAAGAAAAAAATTGGTTTACAAGGGATGGCAAGCAGTGGATACCAAAAGCTCTAGCCTTACAATTGTTAAAACAACTTCATTAAAGGAGTCGTTCTGTGCCTTCTTTGGGGTGAGGAAAAAAGGCTGAGGGGGGCTCCGACGTGGTTTGGGGCACCCCAAGGTCCCTGGGAGAGGGAGCCGGGCTGCGCTGGAGGAGCAGGTGAGTCGGGCATGGGGGGGGGGTCATGGTGGGTGCCAGAACATTGAGAGGGAGGGGTGGGTGTAGAATGCATGAAAAACAGAACCTTAAAAAATAGCTAAATATAGTCTAAAAGGAATGTTTTATTGGCTTGTGTTTGGCTAGAGGTAGGGTTTTTTTATAGATACTGTAAATAGAAAAGATAAAGAATAAAAATATAGAAGCAAATATAAGAAACCAATATATAAATATATTACATTACATTATATTATGTTATGAAAATAGAAATATATAAATATTCAGACTTTAAAAGGAATGTTTTATTGGTTTTTATTTGGTTAGAGGAGGGTTTTTTGAAAATAATATAGGCAAAAATATACAAATATGCAAAAATAGATACTGACATAAAATGATGATAACTATATATGCATATATATATGTAAGTATAAATCTATAGAAATAAATATAAATATAAAATACATGTATGTAGTATGTAATAGAAATAATTTATCGATTTTAATATGTTCTATTAAATAGTATGTTATAATAGAATGTAAATAGCATCTAGTATATTAATATACTAGTAAAAACTACATGAAATAGTATATAAATATAGAATACACAATATAGACATATAAATCTACAGATATAAATATGAAAACTAAATAGAAAAATATATTCAAATATAATTTAAAATAATCGAGTTTTTTGTTTCTATTTGGTTAGAGGCAGAGCTTTTAAAGAAATAATATTAAAAACTATGAACCTCCAAATATAGATGGATATAGATAAAATAGAAATAACATTAGTAATATAAATCTATGTATATAATGAATAATAAAATAATATTGTATATATGATAAATAGAATAGCAATTAAATTGAATATATGAAATATGTCTAGATTATGACTAGAAATTAAATATTAAAAAATAGATGCTTTATATATATAAAAGGTTTTTTTTTCATTTGGTCAGAGGCAGGGCATTTTTAGTTTGGGTCGGGGTTTTTTTGGGGCGTTCATTGAGAGGATTTTATGACGGGTGGGGACTCTGGTGCTTGGAACTCTCTCCCTTCTCTGTCTGTCCCTGACAGGGCGGCAGTGCCGGGCTGAGTTGGGCGGCAGTGCTGCCGCCGTGTGGACACAGGCGGGTACTGCACCGTGCCCCTCTCAGGATGGCGGAAGGGCCCGCGGGCCGGGACCCAGCCCTGCGGCAGCGCTCAAGATGGCGGCCTCTCTAGGACCCCGGCGGATAGGCGTTTACATAAAACGCCTGTCCGCGCTCGCCGGCGCCCTCACGCCCGCGGCACCGGGGACCGCGCGGCCGTTGTCGGCACGCTCTGACACGTCCGGGAAAATTGTCGGCGAGCGGATCGGCGTCGGCGATGTAATCAGGCATCTTATGCCTACACACCGGGGTCCTGATTTTTTCCCGCCCTTTCTGCCGCCATTTTTGGCAGGTCAGCCGGAGTGCCTCCCGAGGCGCCATTTTGAGAGTGCGGACACACTCAAGATGGCGGCCTCTCTAGGACCCCGGCGGATAGGCGTTTACATAAAACGCCTGTCCGCGCCCGCCGGCGCCCTCACGCCCGCGGCACCGCGGACCGCGCGGCCGTTGTCGGCACGCTCTGAAACATCCGGGAAAATTGTCGGCGAGCGGATCGGCGTCGGCGATGTAATCAGGCATCTTATGCCTACACACCGGGGTCCTGATTTTTTCCCGCCCTTTCTGCCGCCATTTTTGGCAGGTCAGCCGGGGTGCCGCCCGAGCCGCCATTTTGAGAGTGCGGACACACTCAAGATGGCGGCCTCTCTAGGACCCCGGCGGATAGGCGTTTACATAAAACGCCTGCCCGCGCCCGCCGGCGCCCTCACGCCCGCGGCACCGCGGACCGCGCGGCCGTTGTCGGCACGCTCTGAAACATCCGGGAAAATTGTCGGCGAGCGGATCGGCGTCGGCGATGTAATCAGGCATCTTATGCCTACACACCGGGGTCCTGATTTTTTCCCGCCCTTTCTGCCGCCATTTTTGGCAGGTCAGCCGGGGTGCCGCCCGAGGCGCCATTTTGAGAGTCCCGACACGCTCAAGATGGCGGCCTCTCTAGGACCCCGGCGGATAGGCGTTTACATAAAACGCCTGCCCGCGTTCGCCGGCATAAAAATAAATATGCATAAATATAAACATAGACATAAACATGCACAAACGTTAACCTGCATAGATATAAACATAAACATAAACATAAACATAAACATAAACATAAACATAAACATAAACATGCAAAACAATAATAATAAATAGAAATAGAAATAGAAATACAAACATTAATAAAATCAGTGAGAAAGGGGGTAAAATCAGTGAGAAATGGGGGGGAAAAACCATGAAAAATGATGGAAAAATCAGAGAGAAATGGGGGAAAAATCGGTGAGGAATGGGGAAAAAGATCAACGAAAAATTGGGAAAAATCAGTCAGAAGTGGGGGATAAAAATCAGTGAGAAATGGGGGGAAAAGTCGGTGAGAAATGGGGAAAAAATCAGTGATTAATGGGCGGGAAAATGCATGAAAAATGGGGGGAATAATTCAGAGAGAAATGGGGGCAAATATCAGTGAGAAATGGGGGGGAAAATCAGGAAATATCCATGAAAATTGGGGGAAACATCCATGAAAAATGGCGGAAAAAATCAATGAAAAATGGCGGAAAAAATCAATGAAAAATGGCGGAAAAAATCAGTGAGAAATGGGGAAAAATGGGGAAAAAGGAGTGATAAATGGGGGAAAAAATCAGTGAGAAATGGGGAAAAATGGGGAAAAAATCCACGAAAAATGGGTGGAAAAATCCATGAAAAATCAACGGAAAAATCAGTGAGAAATGGGGAAAACATCATGGTGAAATGGGGCAAAAATCAGAGAGAAATGGGGAAAAATCATTGAAAAATGGGGGATAAAAATCAGTGAGAAATGGGGGGAAAATGGGGAAAAACATCAGTGAGAAATGGGGAAAAAAAATCTTTGATAAATTGGGGCAAAAATCATTGAGAAATGGGGAAAATAATCAGTGAGAAATGGGGAAAATTTGGGAAAAATCCAGGAAAATTGCGGGAAAAAATGCTTGAAAAATTGGGGAAAAAATCCGAGAGAAAATCCCCGGGAATCCCCGGGAAAAACCCCCCGGAATCCCCGAGAAAATCCCCCGGAATTCCCCGGGAAAATCCCCCCGGAATCCCCTGGAAAATCCCCCTGAATTCCCCGAGAAACTCATCCCGGAATCCCCGTGATAATCCGTCCGCTATCCCCGAGAAAATCCCCCAGGAATCCCCCAGAAAATCTCCCCGAAATCCCCGGGATAATCTCCCCGGAATCCCCGAGAAAATCCCTCGGAATTCCCCGGGAAAATCCTCCCGGAATCCAAGAGAAAATCCTCCCGGAATCCACGAGAAAATCCGCCCGGAATCCCCGGGAAAATCCCCCCGGAATCCACGCGAAAATCCCCCAGAAATCCCTGTGAAAGCCCCCCCGGAATCCCCAAGAAAATCTCCCCGGAATCCCCGAGAAAATTCGCCCGTAATACTCGGGAAAATATGCCCGGAATCCCCTGGAAAAACCCCCCGGAATCCCCTGGATAATCCCCCCGGAATCCCCGATAAAATCCCCCTGGAATCTCCAGGAAAATGCCCCGGGAATACGCGAGAAAATCCCCCCGGAATCCCCTGGAAAATCCCCCCTGAATCCCCGAGAAAAACCCCCCTGAATCCCCGAGAAAATCCCCCCGGATTCCCCTGAAAATCCCTCGGAATCCCCGGGCAAATCTCCCCGGACTCCCCGAGAAAATCCCCCCGGAATTCCCCGGGAAAATCCCCCCGGAATCCCCGAGAAAATCCCCTAGAATTCCCCGGGATAATCCCCCCGGAATCCCCGAGAAAATCCCCCCGCAATCGCCGAGAAAATCCCCCCGGAATCGCCGGAATCATCCCCTGGAATTCCCCGGGAAAATCATCCCGGAATCCCCGAGAATATCCCCCCGGTATCGCCGAGAAAACCCCCCCGGAATCCCCGGGAAAATCCCTCCGGACTCCCCGAAAAAATCCCCCGGAATCCCCGAGAAAATCCCCCGGAATTTCCCGGGAAAATCACCCCGGAATCCCCGAGAAAATTCTCCCGAAATACTCGGCAAAATCCCCCAGGAATCCACGGAAAATTCCCCGGAATCCAGGATAAAATACCCCGGAATCCCCATGAAAATCCCCCGGAATCCCCGCGAATATCCCCCCGGAATCCCCGGGAAAATCCCCATGAATTCCCCGGGAAAATAATCTCGGAATCCCCGAGAAAATCTCCCCGGAATCACCGAGATAATGGCCCCGGAATACCCGAGAACATCCCCCGGAATTGCCCGAGAAAATCATCCCGTAATCCCCGAGGAAATCCCCCGGAACACTCGGGAAAATCCCCCCGGAATTCCTCGTAAAATCACCCCGGATACCCCGGGAAAATCCCTCCGGACTCCCCGAAAAATTCCCCCCGGAATACTCGGGAAAATCCCCCCGGAATCCCCGAGAAAATCCACCCGGAATCCCCTGGAAAATCCACCGGGAATTCCCCTGGAAATTCCTCGCTGAAACCCCTGGAAAATCCCCCCGGAATTCCCCGGGAATATCCCCTCGGAATCCCCGGGAAAATCCCCCCGGACTCCCCGAAAAAATCCCCCCGGAATACTCGGGAAAATCCCCCCGGAATACTCGGGAAAATCCTCCCGGAATTCCCGAGAAAATCCCCCGGAATTCCCTGAGAAAATCGCCCCGGAATCCCAGTGAAAATCCCCCCGGAATCCCCGGGAAAATCCCCCAGGAATCCCCTAGAAAATCCCCCAGGTATCCCCGATAAAATCCCCCTGGAATCCCCTGGAAAATCCCCCTGGAATCGCGGGGAAAAAGCCCCCCGCATTTCCCGGGAAAAATCCCCCCGGAATCCCCGATAAAATCTCCCCGGAATCCCTGAGAAAATCCCCCCGGAATCCGCGAGAAAATATGCCCAGAATCCCCGATAAAATCCCCCCGGAATCCCCGGGAATATCCCCCAGGAATCCCCGATAAAATCCCCCCGGAATCCCCCAGAAATTCCCCCCGGAATCCCCGACAAAATCCCCCCGGAATTCCCGACAAAATCCTCCCGGAATCCCCGGAAAATCCCCCCGGAATCCCCGGAAAATCCCCGCGGAATTCCGGTCCATTTCTGTAGGAGAATAGTTTGTAAGGATAGTGCAGAAGGCACTAGTTGCCAACGAGTTACAGCTGTACTGATTAGCAAGGAGTGCAAACAGCCTTGCCTGCCCAGTGAGGCTGGTTGTTATAAAAGCGTGGGTCAGCTGGCTGCCAGTTTCACTAAGCACAGCTCCAGCTGGAGGTGCAGAGCCTGCTGCAGTGTGGGCTGGAGCCTGCTGGCTGTGCTGCGAGGAGGAAGGGACACGTGGCCGTGCAAGGGATGGACAAGGTGAGAGGATGCTGTGTGTGGGACAGACAGGCTCAGGTGGCTGGGGAAGGGACAGGCTGGGGTTTAGCCAGTCGTACAGAGGAGAGGAGGAGTCGGTGCTGTGTGGAGCTGCCTGTGAGAAAAGGAGTCAGAGTTGCCTCAAAGAAATCTGTGGAGAGAAGGCATGAAAAGTGTGTAATGAAAGACTCATGTTGGTGCCTGTCATGTCTGTCTTGATATAATTGCTACACGTTTTCTCGGAATGCTTGAATTTAGACATAAAATGAAAACTTTATTGTAAGAAAGGAATGCATTTCTCACCAAAGTGGTGTAGGGTGGGGGATCACAACTCACAGATGGCCTGGAAGCGGAACGGCCACAGGGGTTACTGTAACTGGGCCTCCAGTACCAAAGCCCCAGTGGGTTTAAAGGCTAGAGCTGGGCTGGGATTAGCACGGGCTCTGCAGCTGGGCTCATGCACAGGTCTGTCAGCACTCCTACCCGAGGACAGTCCCTCACCTAGGGAGAGGTTCTAGGCCTGGAGATGAGGCTGAGTTTGGGAAGGGTGATGAGGACATGGTTAGGGAGGGATGTAAATGCATATCAAAAGACTTAATTTTGAGGGGTGGCAAGCATTAGCTATAAACCAGTAAGTATTTACAGCTAAAGGCTGGAGGTGGGGGCTGTCTGAGGAGGACAGGACTGTTTAAGGCTGAAGTTGGAAGAGAAACCTTGGTGAAGCTTTTGCGTTAGAAACGGCCTCACCTGCCAAATCAGATTTTTGTCTTCAGGATTGCATGAGTGAGGATGCCACAGCCAAGGAAAAGGTTCAGGTTTGGGAGGCAAAGGCGAGTTAGGCAGGGCTGCAGGGCTGGGGCTTGGCTGTTTCCATACTGCTCAGGGCAGCAAAGGGTAGCTGGCTCACTGGGCCTTGGATCTAGAACTCTTTCTGGAACAAGGTGGAGAGCTGAGGTTCATGCAAGGAAGGGGCCAGGAATTCTTTGTCTGACTGGAAAATGCCAGAGGGGCAGTGTGTGACTCGGATAGGATGATATGTTCGTCTGGCGAGAGTCACAAAAGAATATTTTGGTTTACTGATAACTGGGCAGCTCAGAAGTTACTACTTGACTTAGTTGCTGCTCCCATCTGTTGCACACATAAACAGAGCAAAGCAGACGAATTCTCTCGGAGCCTGAGGTCTTTGACTGGCCCTCCAAAAATGCTGCCCGCTAAAAAACAGACGTGGGGGAGGAAAGTTGTCAGATACAATAGAGCAAGAAAAGGACACGGGCTTCAAAGTGCCCTCCAGCAGACCACGGAAGTGACCTGTCTGGAAGTGAAACCAGCAGTCTGCTTCCCCAGCCTCCTGGAAGCCTCTAACAGCTACACAGGCAGTGAGGGGAGAGAACAATTCAACCTAAAAATAATTTTCAGTAGCGTTCTGCACTGCTGTTAAAAATACTGCAACCAGGGAATGTGGTGTGGTGATAACTATTAGGCCTGTAAGTCTGGTAACTGGGGCTTTTAGCTCAAACATCTCGGTATGGCTACTTTGAGCCTTGTAAAAGCTGCGTTAAGTCCAATTTCTTGGGTAGTTCTACTAGCTCTAGCCTTGCTTTTCATCCCCTCAGTAACAAAGCAACTCCCTCTCGAGAATGTTATTTACTTTCCATATGATGTGCCTACCGATTTCTGGAATTGCAAATGTCTTTGGATACATGCGTAAATTTAAGTTTCAAGAAAGCTGTCAAGCTAAAACAAAGGCTTGCCATAATGCAGAAGAAAATGTTTTATGGAAGAACTGAGAGGTCCCTACCTGGGCATAGAATTTGCTATACGAAGGTGTGTTCCAAACGGATCTGCCATCTAAACAAGCAGAAAAATAGTTGGAATGTAGTGAGTTCAATTTAACTATTGCTAGAAATAGGAATTATTAGCAGAGCTTGGAGCATGATATCACTAGCAGCAGTAAGACGCTTTTAGTTTGCTTCTCATAAATTACTTGTAAAAAGCATTTGTACCTAGTGTGTAGCAATTAATATTTCCCCATTTTCTTCCCCCCCGCCCCCCAGTCTCAGGTACTCCTTTTATTTTACCCTTTTCTGTCTTGTAACATCACCTTCCTTTATTTTATTCTATCTTCTGTTCTCAGAACATCGCAGCATCCTCTGTCAATGTGAAAGCATTTGTTCATCCTGTCTTGGAATGGCTGTCAATGTTGCCCTCTTCTGGATCACTTTTTTTTTTTTTTTTTTTTTTAACAATATGTTGCTAAATGTCAGGAAAATTAATCCACAAACACCAGCGGTTTATGTCCAAAAAGGAAACAGAGGAGTCCTTTTTGCTTTATTCGAATAAAGGGAGAGGCCATCGGACATTCCCCTGGGATCTCTCAAATTTTTGGAGGACGCAGCCTCCTTTTTATCCTATTTTCCCGGCCGCATTTCCCTCTCTCTTTTCCCATTGGCTGAGGTACTTGAGAGGCACAGACTTCCCGGAACGCCTGATACCTGAAATTCCCCTCTAATGTATAACCCTCCCTTTTAATTTTTAATTCTTATAGAATTCATAGCTTCCCCCCGTTGCTTCTTTCATCTTTCGATATCCAATTTCATTTATCAGCAGCCCTGCAGTTTGTTTGTAAAGGCAACTATCTCTTTCCATTCATCAATCAGTGGAATCCATCCCATTGTTTCTTTTATCTCTCAGTGCTAGCCTTATCTACAGGCTGATCCACAGCTCATTTGTAAAGACAAATTCAACATTCCTCTCAGCTAATAAATGAGAAGTTAGCTGAAAAAAGTAAAAACTGGATTTTTTTTTCCGGTGTGTGTCGGACAATACAGTGGAGAGAATTTGCGGGAGGATGATCGAGGATATCCTATTATAATATCGTTCTCGGACATTTTACTATTTTAGATCATCAGTTGTATTCTGAAAGAAATCTATTTTAATGATATGTGTACGTTTGCACGAAGTTATAGTTAAATATAGCTTGCGGCTGGGCTCTTTAATGAATAGGGGTATTTTTGGTTTTAATTCAATATTTTATGCTTGTGGTGTGTAGTGTGCTGATTTATTTTTTAATGTTATTTACTACGTGCGCTTTTGTTTTTGAGTGAAGGTAACTTTCTGGATGGCTTTGTATTTGAGGCAGAATGAATTGAAGTAGGTTTTTAAAACTGATTTTTCATATGTACGATGGGGAGTTTAGTAGGGGCAGCTCTGATGGTGGGGGCTTGGTTGTTAATTTTATCAGACGGCTTTTGTTAGATACAGCTTTTAATTCTGGAAAGTTTTTTTTTCTAATGTCGTGCTTTGAAGGTGGTTTTCGAGGATGTATGGTATAGCTTTATTTTGTTTGTAGATGGTGTATGATAAGGGCTATGGTCTATTTATCTAATGCCATGTTTTTTCATTCAGGTGTTGATAAGGGAGTTCTTGAATGGCGTTTTGTGTTGTTTTTGTTTTTGGTGGGGCGTTGTTTTTAAAGGATACCTTGATAAGGTTTGCCGATGGCATTCTAGCCTGTAGCATAAGGCATAGGGTAGTTTTTGAATTATTTTGTGGTGGCTTTGATTCTTGCCAGTATGTAGTGTTTGTTTGAGGTAATGCTGTGTAGCTAATTTCTGTTTTCTTATTAATATTAGAATTGGAGTGTTGTAGTATATGGGCTGTTATTATATCATAGGGGTTCTATTTATTTGGTTTGATTGTTTTCTAGTTATGGATAATTTTTCTCAAAAAACCATTTTCAGGATTTCAGGCGTGACACAAAAGAACGCTCAGATTGCTGGAAGGGAAACGTGTGCCCAGATTGTCTCGAAGCAGTGCTGCTGTCGGTTCTCGTTCAGTTGTGTCTTCTGAAAATGAGACTGTTGTATTCATTGCGCTGTGCTAAACACTTGTCATTCTCCCAATGCCAGGAAACAGATGAAGCTTGAAGAAAGAGGAAGGAATTTGGAAGCGTACAAACAAGCTGAGAAGAGGTTCAGAGATCAGGGTGCTCACTGGCAGCAGGGGCTGGGGTTAGGGCTGAGCAGGAGCAAAGCCGGAGCACATCAACCTCACCTCGTGTTTTCTCGGGGGCTTTATGGCCCTGGCAAGAGAGAGATGTTCACTGACGAGTCCCAGGCCGAGCCGTGAGCACAGCATGTTGTGTTGGAGCTGGGGTTTTTTTTTGAGACGTTCAGCAGCCACACTCTCTAGTCAAGAGTCCTGAGGTTTGTTGCTGCTCCACTTTCATCCTCATATCCAGCTTCCAGCCCTTTTCTTCTCTCTGTCCAGTGTGTCTTTTGTGTTCCTTTCTTGTCCTGTGTGCTCCCCATCCCATTCCCGTTCCCTACGGAGGGGGAGGGTGTGGAGACTGGGGGCTCCGACGTGGTTTGGGGCACCCCAAGGTCCCTGGGAAAGGGAGCCGGGCTGCGCTGGAGGAGCAGGTGAGTCGGGCATGGGGGGGGGGGGGGGGGGGGGGGGTCATGGTGGGTGCCAGAACATTGACAGGGAGGGGTGGGTGTAGAATGCATGAAAAACAGAACCATAAAAAATACCTAAATATAGTCTAAAAGGAATGTTTAAATGCTTTTTATTTGGGTAGAGGCACGGTTTTTATAGCTAATATAAAAATAAAATATAAAGAATAGAAATAGATTGGTATACATGTAAAATATAATGAAATATAAGTAGCAAATATCTATGAAAAATCTAGTGTATAACAGAAATAATGCAAATATAAGAATATGTATAAATATAAAATAGAGCTATGAGAATGGGAATAAGAATGGGGTAAAACATCAGTGAGAAATGGAAAAAAACCACATGAAAAATGGTGGGAAAATCAGTGAGAAATGGAGAAAAATCAGTGAAAAACGGGGGGGGAATCTTTGAAAAATGGGGAAAAAAATCAGTGAGAAATGGGGGAAAAAAAATCCATGAAAAATGGGGGAATAAATCAGTGAGAAACGGGGAAAAGTGGGGGAAAAAATAATTGAGAAATGGGGGAAAAAATCCGTGACGAATGGCGGGAAAAGTCATTAAGAAATGGGGGAAAAATCAGTGAGAAACAGGGAAAAAAATCAATGAGAAATGGGGGAAAATTTGGGACAAAATCAGCGAGAAATGGGGGAAAAATCAGTGGTAAATGGGGGAAAAGTCGATGAAAAATGGGGGAATATTCAGTGAGAAATGGGGGGGGGGGAAATCAGTGAGAAATGGGGAAAAAATCCATGGAAAACAGGCAAACAATCCATGGGCAATGGCGGGAACAGAGCGAGCTGTTGTTGCTCGTGCTGTGGTGGCCGATGCTGTGGGGAAAAAATAAGTGAAAAATGGGGGCAATAATCAGTGATAAATGGGGAGAAAATCAGTGATTAATGGGCGGAAAAATGCATGAAAAATGGAAGGAAAAATTCAGAGAGAAATGGGGGCAAATATCAGTGATAAATGGGGAAAAAAAATCAGTGATTAATGGGGGGAAAAATGCATGGAAAATGGGGGGAAAATTCAGAGAGAAATGGGGGCAAAAATCAGTGAGCAATGGGGGGGAAAATCGGGAAATATCCATGGAAAAATGGGGGGAAAAAATCAGTGAGAAATGGGGGAAAAAATCAGTGAGAAATTGGGGAAACATCATGGTGAAATGGGAAAAAAAAAATCTTTGATAATATGGGAAACAAATCATTGAGAAATGGGGGAAAAAAATCAGTGAGAAATGGGGAAAATATGGGAAAAAATCCACGAAAATTGCGGGAAAAAATGCATGAAAAATTGGGGAAAAATCAGTAAGAAATGGGGGAAAAAATCCATGAAAAATGGCGGGAAAAATCAGATCGGCGATCGATAGCTAATGCGTGCCGATCGATTAGATCGGCGATCGATTGATCACGACTACCGATCGATTATATCGGCGATCGATTGCTAATGCCTGCAGATCGATTAGATCGGCGATAGATTGATCGCGCCTGCCGATCGATTAGATCGGCGATCGATTGCTAATGCCTGCCGATCGATTAGATCGGCGATCGATTGATCGCGCCTGCCGATCGATTAGATCGGTGATCGATTGCTAATGCCTGCCGATCGATTAGATCGGCGATCGATTGATGGCGCCTGCCGATCGATTAGATCGGCGATCGATTGGTAATGCCTGCCGATCGATTAGATCGGCGATCGATTGATCGCGCCTGCCGATCGATTAGATCGGCGATCGATTGCTAATGCCTGCCGATCGATTAGATCGGCGATCGATTGATCGCGCCTGCCGATCGATTAGATCGGCGATCGATTGCTAATGCCTGCCGATCGATTAGATCGGCGATCGATTGATGGCGCCTGCCGATCGATTAGATCGGCGATCGATTGCTAATGCCTGCTGATCGATTAGATCGGCGATCGATTGATCGCGCCTGCCGATCGATTAGATCGGCGATCGATTGCTAATGCCTGCCGATCGATTAGATCGGCGATCGATTGCTAATGCCTGCCGATCGATTAGATCGGCGATCGATTGATCGCGCCTGCCGATCGATTAGATCGGCGATCGATTGATGGCGCCTGCCGATCGATTAGATCGGCGATCGATTGATCGCGCCTGCCGATCGATTAGATCGGCGATCGATTGCTAATGCCTGCCGATCGATTAGATCGGCGATCGATTGATCGCGCCTGCCGATCGATTAGATCGGCGATCGATTGCTAATGCCTGCCGATCGATTAGATCGGCGATCGATTGATCGCGCCTGCCGATCGATTAGATCGGCGATCGATTGCTAATGCCTGCCGATCGATTAGATCGGCGATCGATTGATCGCGCCTGCCGATCGATTAGATCGGCGATCGATTGCTAATGCCTGCCGATCGATTAGCTCGGCGATCGATTGATCGCGCCTGCCGATCGATTAGATCGGCGATCGCTTTCCAATGCCTGCCGATCGATTGCTAATGCACACTATTTGCACACTCCTTGCACACCCTTTGCACTCGTACAGAGGCAGGAGGTTTGTCAGTTCTGGTCGGGGTTTTTTGGGGCGTTCATTCCGGGGGATTTCCTCAAGGATTGGGACACTCCTTGATTCCATCCCTTGCCTGTCTCCCAAGCGCCACCCTGTGGGCAGAGCGCGGTACTGCGCGCCTGCCTCTCCCAAGATGGCGGCTCGGGTGTCGCTCCCCGACCTTCTAACTCTGGCTGCAAAAGGAGGGGGGCACAGCAAGGAGCCCGCTCGCTCTAGTGGGATGCCTGCGCACGACGCCGACACCGATGCCACGGGTGCGATTTTCGGCGGCGTTTCCAATCGTGCGGACATCTCCTTCAGCCCGCTTCGGCCCGGGGGAGAGGGGCGGGGCCGCCAGCGATGGTCCCGGCGCAGCCCGGGCAGGCTCGGGGCGGAGCCGGGGCTTGGCGAGGCGGGGCACGGAGGTCCCGGGGACGGGACCGGGCGGGGCCGGGGCGGTGCTTTAGGGGCGGTCCCCAGTGGTCCCGGGCGGCACCGGGGGCGGGGCCGGGTGATCCCGGAGCGGTACCGAGCTGTGCTGGGGACGGTGCTGCAGGGGCGGTGCCGGGCCCGCCTCAGGGTGATTGAATGCCCAGAAATCGCCTCCTCTGCCCCGTGCTCACACTGAGCTGCGGGCTGCAGCGTGCTGTCGGAGCTCCGCACACAGCACGGATTTGGGCTTCCCCTCCTCTCAAACCCTCTCCCCCTTCTTCCTCCTCCTCATCTTCCTCTTTGTCCTCTGTCACTGCTGAGGCTCTGGAAAGAACTGAAATTCTGCAGGGAGAGATGTCCTCTCGTGGCCCCAGGGACTGCCTCGGCACGGGCCACGAGCGCCTCCGGCCCCTGCCTTCTCCTGCTTGAAAAGATCACCTGGAGCCCGAGCTCGGGGGGGTGAAATCAGCTGAAATCCAGGTAACTCTGTCAAGTGCCCCCCAGGGACATCGGCGGGGCTGGGGGATGAGGGTTTGAAACAGCAAATTCTTTGGAATATACACCTGTCCCTGTGCCGATGCTGCTGAGCTTCCTGCCACAGTATATCCCCACTCCATGAGGCGCTGTGAGGTTATGGCAGTGGGAATTGAGCAGGGAATTCGGGGCTATGGGCATAATTCACGGGAGCTAGCAAAGCTGACAGCCAACCCCAAATCGGGGCACAGCACAGAGAACAATCTGTGTGCTGCCCTGTCAGCTCAAGCTCCTGGGCTGGGAAGTATTGGGAGTTAAATGTATGGAATTACACAAATCACAGCAACTGGCATCACCCAGAGGGACAATCCAAGGCCCAAACAATTCCTCCACAGTCCACTCTGGGAAAAACACCCTGTGCCTGCCAGGAGCTCTGACCCTGCTTTTCCTACCAGCTCCTGAGCAGTGTCAGGGCCACCACGACGCCTTTAAAATCCAGATAAACCCCAAATCCTACACAGTGAATAATCCAAAGAAAGTACTGAATTGTTGTCATTAAAAGCTCAAAACTCATTAAGAATTCTATGACAACAGTGTAATGGACTCCCAGGAACCTCATGAATGCTCTCGGTTTCATTTTTGTGTATTTTTACTCCCTCATTTGGCAGCTTGTAAAACTTATCCTGGAATTCAGAGGTCAAGCAGGATCGACTTTGGATTGACCTTCACCTCTGGTCCCACTTTGTGCAAACACAACTCGTGCCCAGGTGGGTGAACTCATCACCTCAGCTTTTCACTCCAGAGTATCCCCTCCTTATTTCCCTGTAGATGAACTCAGATCCACTCCTCACCTCCACTGGTCATCCAAGCGTCCATTCTGTTCCCCACAGGCCCTGGTGGCCCCAGGGAGCTCCCTTGGCCTTTCTCCTGCCCCTCTGCAGCCCGAGGTCGCTACACAAACAGTTCTTGTGTCCCCTCTAAATGACCCCGGGTTTTCTGCTCAATGAATGGCATGACCCGTGCCCACTGCTCATGATTCACCCAACCAAAATCAAGAGCAAATGTTGCTTGGGCTTTAAGAACTTGAAATAACTCTGAAGCAAAAGAAATCACCTTTTTCTTCTGGTTTTTATTTTTATTTTTTCATTTAAGATGCTGGACTTGCCTCTGTGGATGTGTGCTGAGCTCTCACTGCAGGGGACTGTCAGGCCTGAATGGCTGTGAGTTCGTGTTCTTCTCAGTAGGGAATCAGAAATTATTCTTAGACCATAGAATTGTTTTCTGAAACCTTTCCCCTTTCCTCTTTGTGCCTTTGAATTTTTCAGCTGTTCCCTGTTGTCACTTCCCCTGCCTGACTTCTGTGCAGCTCCTAGCTGGGAAAAACTGGGAAAACTTAGGGGGTACAGAGGTGGAATTTTTGGCTGGATTTTTCTAACATTTCTAATTTTGCTGAACTTATTTCCCCAGTGAGAAGAGCACGAACTCACAGCCATGCAGGCCTGACAGTCACTGCGGGAAATCTGACACAGTATTAATAAGTAACCTTTCCTGAGAGCAGTCACCACCCCAGTCCTCCAGCCTTGTCAAATGTTTGCAATGAATGGACCCAAGTTCTAATCCTTAATCTAAATTTATGTCAGCTTTTGTTAGAAAGATACCGGACAGTAAATCATACAAGAGAATTTAAAAATTGCACAAAGAATAACCGGCCCAGACCAAACCCAACCGCCCCCATCAGTGCTCCACCCCAATTTTGGGAGAAACAGTGATACAGTTTATAAATACTCTCCTTCCACACTATTCAGTCCTTCACCGCACATCCCCAGAGAGGAGTCCCTCAGACCTTGCTCCCCTGAACACCAGGAGAGCTGGAGTTTCACCCAGATCCCACATTCCCATGGCAGTTAATCCCAGCAGGGAGGCAAAGAGGAACCCTGCATCCTCTGACATAGCCCACAGCACGGGCAGCACCAGGAGCCCTCCAGGCTCAGACCTCTGGTGCTGAAGCCTCTGGGCTTTGGCTGATCAAACACCACAGCTCTTGGCAAAGATGCCAGGAGAGTCGTGATTCTTCCTGTCCTGAAAGAGAGGAGGAAAAGAAAATTAAGTCGACTGCAGAAGGATTCCAGCTCTCAACTTCTGCTCTGATTCCTCACTCTGGGGTTTTATCCATGACAAGTGACACCAATTCAGAGTGCCCTTTTCCAGCATTTTTATTCCTAACTATTAAAAGGATGCTCATTTCTCTTATTGTATTCTTTGCTTAATTTTATTAGAGGCATTTTCATCCCAGACCCCACTTGTCAGTTCTTCAATCCTTTAGCACTGGACTTGGCACAAAGGGATACCCGTGGTGCTGCATCACAAGAAATCCCAAAGAGAAACCCCTTCCAAACCTGACGGAGAAAGCTTTCAAGGCACTCCAGAACACAGACAGCTTTTCCTGCCTTGTCAGGCCACACCAATTCTGTCCCATCCACCTGAACTGTGCAGGTGAGGAAAAGGCTTTCCTTGCTCCTCGGGAATCACTGTCTGAGACCACAGATGTCCATCCTGGGCAGCACCTGGAAACAACGTGGGAAAGGCAAAATGAGAGTGTTTTCTATCAGAAAATTACTACTACTAATAAAAATAACAATCAGAACTTCTGGACAAATTTAGTAACATCACTTTGATATGAGAAATACAGGCCATGCCCATCCTTGTAGCCCAGGTGAAAACAGGAAGGAGAACTAGAGGAAAAGCAGAGTCCCTTATTTGATCTCTGGACACAAACTGAGGCCTTTTCCCTGTGAAACCAAACTCACCCTTCCAGGGTTCCTGAGATCAGCTACGAGGAGGCTTTTGGCACTCCAAGAGCAGCTGGGTCACAGCTGGATGCGGCTTGGGTCTGGGAGACACCGTGCTCCTTCTGGAATTATAGCACGCAAATGCCTGCTCCTGGCCCCAGGCCCGGAGATAAAATCTGTGGGGTTTTTCCCTGTGCAACATTGTTCACCCCTCCCAGGTTCCTGAGATCTGCACAGAGGAGGCTTTGGGCACCCCAAAGGCAGCCAGGGTTACAGGTGGGGGCAGCTTGGGGCTGGGAGAAATCCTCATCCATTTGGAATTTTATCAGGCAGAAACCTGGCTGGGTGCACAGGTCTCTGGACACGACCAGTGGCCCTTTCCCCTGTGAAACAAAACTCACCCTGCCAGGCTCCTGAGACCACTTAGGAGGAGGGGTTTGACTCTCCAAGAGCAGTCGCAACGAGAGATGCTCACACAGAAGGCCATGCAGAAGAGGAAACGAGCGCACCCGCAGCCCCCCAAGGCGCGCCCCAACGCCCCAGACCCGGCACTGCCAGCTCGGGCAGTCCCATAAAGCATCCCCCGCCTCCGCAGCGGCGGGACAGGCGGGGCCCGGGGTCCCGAGGAAACCGAGCGTGCCCGGAGGCGCGGCAGGACGGCAGCGCAGCGCCGCCTGGCGGCGGAGCAGGAGAGCAGCGCCGGGCCCCATGGCAGTATCGGTACCCGTGCGCCCCCTGCTGTCCGCGGCGATGCAGCGCCCGATGCCGAGTTCCACGCCCGTGTCGCCGAGGGAGAGGGGCACCGCTGGCTGGGGCCTCCCCGCCGACACGGACAGAAGCCGAAGCAGAAGCCCCGGTGCCATTGGCGGCCCCTACCCAGCGGGCCGGGCTCCGCCGGGCCCGCGGCCCCGCGCGGTATCGGGTCGGCCCGCTCCCGTCTTCGTCGCACCCGGGCCCTGCTCCTGGCATGAAGCGCGTCACCGCCCCGCGCCGTCCCGCCCCCCCGCGCGTCATCGCGTGCGTTCGGCGGCCCGCCCCGGGGGCGGTGCCGGGGGCGCTACCCGGGGCGGTGCCGGGGCAGTGCCGGGGGCGGCACCGGGGGCGGTGCCGGGGGCGTTCCCGGTCGCCGTGCCGGGGTAGCCCGGGGAGCGGTTCCGGGAGCGGTTCGGGGGGCGGTGCCGATTGCAGTCCCGGTCCCTGTCTCCAGTCCCCGTCCCCGATCCCGGTTCCGGTCCCTGTCCCAGGTCCCCGTCCGCGATCCCGGTCCCTGTCCCATTTCCCCGTCCCGGTCCCCGATCCCAGTCCCGGTCCACGTCCCCGATCCCGATTTTCCCCCCCCTTTCACACTGATTTTTCCCCCGATTTATCAATGATTTTTTTCCCCATTTTTTCCCATTTCTCACTGATATTTTCCCCCATTTTTCAGGGATTTTTTTCCCCATTTCTCACTGATTTTTTTCCCCATTCTTCATGGAGTTTTGCCCCCGTTTTTCACTGATTTTTCCCCATTTCTCACTGACTTTTTCCCCATTTTCCCCCATTTCTCACTGATATTTTCCCCCATTTTTCATGGATTTTTTCCAGATTTATCCCCATTTCCCACTGATTTTTCCCCATTTTTCATGGACTTTTCCCCCCCGTTTCTTACTTATGTTTTTCCCCGATTTCTCATTGATTTCCCCCCCCCCCCCCCATTTCGCACTGATTTTTTACCCATTTTTCCCCATTTCTCACTGATTTCTTTCGCCATTTTTCATGGAATTTCCCCACCCATTTCTAACGGATTTTTCCCCCACTTTTCCCCATTTCTCACTGATTTTTCCCCCCATTCTTCAGGGATTTTTTTCCCCATTTCTCACTGATTTTTCCCCCCATTCTTCATGATTTACAGGATACTCTATCGTGAATGGAAAGCAATTAAAGGAAGGGGGGAGGTTACCAGCCACCTGGTCAGCTCAGACAGCAGAGCTGCACACGCTTGTGAGAGCCTGTGAATTATAGCAGGACAAGACATTAAATATATTTACTGATTCTAAATATGCATATGCGGTAATACATGCATTTGGAAAACTATGGGGAAAAAAAGAGGTTTATTAAGCTGCAGAAGAAAGAAGAAAAAAATTGGTTTACAAGGGATGGCAAGCAGTGGATACCAAAAGCTCTAGCCTTACAATTGTTAAAACAACTTCATTAAAGGAGTCGTTCTGTGCCTTCTTTGGGGTGAGGAAAAAAGGCTGAGGGGGGCTCCGACGTGGTTTGGGGCACCCCAAGGTCCCTGGGAGAGGGAGCCGGGCTGCGCTGGAGGAGCAGGTGAGTCGGGCATGGGGGGGGGGTCATGGTGGGTGCCAGAACATTGAGAGGGAGGGGTGGGTGTAGAATGCATGAAAAACAGAACCTTAAAAAATAGCTAAATATAGTCTAAAAGGAATGTTTTATTGGCTTGTGTTTGGATAGAGGTAGGGTTTTTTTATAGATACTGTAAATAGAAAAGATAAAGAATAAAAATATAGAAGCAAATATAAGAAACCAATATATAAATATATTACATTACATTATATTATGTTATGAAAATAGAAATATATAAATATTCAGACTTTAAAAGGAATGTTTTATTGGTTTTTATTTGGTTAGAGGAGGGTTTTTTGAAAATAATATAGGCAAAAATATACAAATATGCAAAAATAGATACTGACATAAAATTATTATAACTATATATGCATATATATATGTAAGTATAAATATATAGAAAAAATATAAATATAAAATACATGTATGTAGTATGTAATAGAAATAATTTATCGATTTTAATATGTTATATTAAATAGTATGTTATAATAGAATGTAAATAGCATCTAGTATATTAATATACTAGTAAAAACTACATTAAATAGTATATAAATATAGAATACACAATATAGACATATAAATCTACAGATATAAATATGAAAACTAAATAGAAAAATATATTCAAATAGAATTTAAAATAATCGAGTTTTTTGTTTCTATTTGGTTAGAGGCAGAGCTTTTAAAGAAATAATATTAAAAACTATGAACCTCCAAATATAGATGGATATAGATAAAATAGAAATAACATTAGTAATATAAATCTATGTATATAATGAATAATAAAATAATATTGTATATATGATAAATAGAATAGCAATTAAATTGAATATATGAAATATGTCTAGATTATGACTAGAAATTAAATATTAAAAAATAGATGATTTCTATATATAAAAGGTTTTTTTTTTCATTTGGTCAGAGGCAGGGCATTTTTAGTTTGGGTCGGGGTTTTTTTGGGGCGTTCATTGAGAGGATTTTATGACGGGTGGGGACTCTGGTGCTTGGAACTCTCTCCCTTCTCTGTCTGTCCCTGACAGGGCGGCAGTGCCGGGCTGAGTTGGGCGGCAGTGCTGCCGCCGTGTGGACACGGGCGGGTACTGCACCGTGCCCCTCTCAGGATGGCGGAAGGGCCCGCGGGCCGGGACCCAGCCGTGCGGCAGCGCTCAAGATGGCGGCCTCTCTAGGACCCCGGCGGATAGGCGTTTACATAAAACGCCTGTCCGCGCCCGCCGGCGCCCTCACGCCCGCGGCACCGGGGACCGCGCGGCCGTTGTCGGCACGCTCTGAAACATCCGGGAAAATTGTCGGCGAGCGGATCGGCGTCGGCGATGTAATCAGGCATCTTATGCCTACACACCGGGGTCCTGATTTTTTCCCGCCCTTTCTGCCGCCATTTTTGGCAGGTCAGCCGGGGTGCCGCCCGAGCCGCCATTTTGAGAGTGCGGACACACTCAAGATGGCGGCCTCTCTAGGACCCCGGCGGATAGGCGTTTACATAAAACGCCTGCCCGCGCCCGCCGGCGCCCTCACGCCCGCGGCACCGCGGACCGCGCGGCCGTTGTCGGCACGCTCTGACACATCCGGGAAAATTGTCGGCGAGCGGATCGGCGTCGGCGATGTAATCAGGCATCTTATGCCTACACACCGGGGTCCTGATTTTTTCCCGCCCTTTCTGCCGCCATTTTTGGCAGGTCAGCCGGGGTGCCGCCCGAGGCGCCATTTTGAGAGTCCCGACACGCTCAAGATGGCGGCCTCTCTAGGACCCCGGCGGATAGGCGTTTACATAAAACGCCTGCCCGCGTTCGCCGGCATAAAAATAAATATGCATAAATATAAACATAGACATAAACATGCACAAACGTTAACCTGCATAGATATAAACATAAACATAAACATAAACATAAACATAAACATAAACATAAACATAAACATAAACATAAACATAAACATAAACATAAACATGCAAAACAATAATAATAAATATAAATAGAAATAGAAATACAAACATTAATAAAATCAGTGAGAAAGGGGGTAAAATCAGTGAGAAATGGGGGGGAAAAACCATGAAAAATGATGGAAAAATCAGAGAGAAATGGGGGAAAAATCGGTGAGGAATGGGGAAAAAGATCAACGAAAAATTGGGAAAAATCAGTCAGAAGTGGGGGATAAAAATCAGTGAGAAATGGGGGGAAAAGTCGGTGAGAAATGGGGAAAAAATCAGTGATTAATGGGCGGGAAAATGCATGAAAAATGGGGGGAATAATTCAGAGAGAAATGGGGGCAAATATCAGTGAGAAATGGGGGGGAAAATCAGGAAATATCCATGAAAATTGGGGGAAACATCCATGAAAAATGGCGGAAAAAATCAATGAAAAATGGCGGAAAAAATCAGTGAGAAATGGGGAAAAATGGGGAAAAAGGAGTGATAAATGGGGGAAAAAATCAGTGAGAAATGGGGAAAAATGGGGAAAAAATCCACGAAAAATGGGTGGAAAAATCCATGAAAAATCAACGGAAAAATCAGTGAGAAATGGGGAAAACATCATGGTGAAATGGGGCAAAAATCAGAGAGAAATGGGGAAAAATCATTGAAAAATGGGGGATAAAAATCAGTGAGAAATGGGGGGAAAATGGGGAAAAACATCAGTGAGAAATGGGGAAAAAAAATCTTTGATAAATTGGGGCAAAAATCATTGAGAAATGGGGAAAATAATCAGTGAGAAATGGGGAAAATTTGGGAAAAATCCAGGAAAATTGCGGGAAAAAATGCTTGAAAAATTGGGGAAAAAATCCGAGAGAAAATCCCCGGGAATCCCCGGGAAAAACCCCCCGGAATCCCCGAGAAAATCCCCCGGAATTCCCCGGGAAAATCCCCCCGGAATCCCCTGGAAAATCCCCCTGAATTCCCCGAGAAACTCATCCCGGAATCCCCGTGATAATCCGTCCGCTATCCCCGAGAAAATCCCCCAGGAATCCCCCAGAAAATCTCCCCGAAATCCCCGGGATAATCTCCCCGGAATCCCCGAGAAAATCCCTCGGAATTCCCCGGGAAAATCCTCCCGGAATCCAAGAGAAAATCCTCCCGGAATCCACGAGAAAATCCGCCCGGAATCCCCGGGAAAATCCTCCAGAAATCCCCGAGAAAATCCCCCGGAGTCCCCGGGAAAATCAACCCGGAATCGCCGGGAAAATCCCCCCAGAATCCCCGAGAAAATCCCCCGGAATTCCCCTAGAAAATCCCCCCGGACTCCCCGAGAAATTTCCCCCGGAATCCCCGGGAAAATAGCCCCCGGAATCCGCGAGAAAATCCCCCCGGAATCCACGCGAAAATCCCCCAGAAATCCCTGTGAAAGCCCCCCCGGAATCCCCAAGAAAATCTCCCCGGAATCCCCGAGAAAATTCGCCCGTAATACTCGGGAAAATATGCCCGGAATCCCCTGGAAAAACCCCCCGGAATCCCCTGGATAATCCCCCCGGAATCCCCGATAAAATCCCCCTGGAATCTCCAGGAAAATGCCCCGGGAATACGCGAGAAAATCCCCCCGGAATCCCCTGGAAAATCCCCCCTGAATCCCCGAGAAAAACCCCCCTGAATCCCCGAGAAAATCCCCCCGGATTCCCCTGAAAATCCCTCGGAATCCCCGGGCAAATCTCCCCGGACTCCCCGAGAAAATCCCCCCGGAATTCCCCGGGAAAATCCCCCCGGAATCCCCGAGAAAATCCCCTAGAATTCCCCGGGATAATCCCCCCGGAATCCCCGAGAAAATCCCCCCGCAATCGCCGAGAAAATCCCCCCGGAATCGCCGGAATCATCCCCTGGAATTCCCCGGGAAAATCATCCCGGAATCCCCGAGAATATCCCCCCGGTATCGCCGAGAAAACCCCCCCGGAATCCCCGGGAAAATCCCTCCGGACTCCCCGAAAAAATCCCCCGGAATCCCCGAGAAAATCCCCCGGAATTTCCCGGGAAAATCACCCCGGAATCCCCGAGAAAATTCTCCCGAAATACTCGGCAAAATCCCCCAGGAATCCACGGAAAATTCCCCGGAATCCAGGATAAAATACCCCGGAATCCCCATGAAAATCCCCCGGAATCCCCGCGAATATCCCCCCGGAATCCCCGGGAAAATCCCCATGAATTCCCCGGGAAAATAATCTCGGAATCCCCGAGAAAATCTCCCCGGAATCACCGAGATAATGGCCCCGGAATACCCGAGAACATCCCCCGGAATTGCCCGAGAAAATCATCCCGTAATCCCCGAGGAAATCCCCCGGAACACTCGGGAAAATCCCCCCGGAATTCCTCGTAAAATCACCCCGGATACCCCGGGAAAATCCCTCCGGACTCCCCGAAAAATTCCCCCCGGAATACTCGGGAAAATCCCCCCGGAATCCCCGAGAAAATCCACCCGGAATCCCCTGGAAAATCCACCGGGAATTCCCCTGGAAATTCCTCGCTGAAACCCCTGGAAAATCCCCCCGGAATTCCCCGGGAATATCCCCTCGGAATCCCCGGGAAAATCCCCCCGGACTCCCCGAAAAAATCCCCCCGGAATACTCGGGAAAATCCCCCCGGAATACTCGGGAAAATCCTCCCGGAATTCCCGAGAAAATCCCCCGGAATTCCCTGAGAAAATCGCCCCGGAATCCCAGTGAAAATCCCCCCGGAATCCCCGGGAAAATCCCCCAGGAATCCCCTAGAAAATCCCCCAGGTATCCCCGATAAAATCCCCCTGGAATCCCCTGGAAAATCCCCCTGGAATCGCGGGGAAAAAGCCCCCCGCATTTCCCGGGAAAAATCCCCCCGGAATCCCCGATAAAATCTCCCCGGAATCCCTGAGAAAATCCCCCCGGAATCCGCGAGAAAATATGCCCAGAATCCCCGATAAAATCCCCCCGGAATCCCCGGGAATATCCCCCAGGAATCCCCGATAAAATCCCCCCGGAATCCCCCAGAAATTCCCCCCGGAATCCCCGACAAAATCCCCCCGGAATTCCCGACAAAATCCTCCCGGAATCCCCGGAAAATCCCCCCGGAATCCCCGGAAAATCCCCGCGGAATTCCGGTCCATTTCTGTAGGAGAATAGTTTGTAAGGATAGTGCAGAAGGCACTAGTTGCCAACGAGTTACAGCTGTACTGATTAGCAAGGAGTGGAAACAGCCTTGCCTGCCCAGTGAGGCTGGTTGTTATAAAAGCGTGGGTCAGCTGGCTGCCAGTTTCACTAAGCACAGCTCCAGCTGGAGGTGCAGAGCCTGCTGCAGTGTGGGCTGGAGCCTGCTGGCTGTGCTGCGAGGAGGAAGGGACACGTGGCCGTGCAAGGGATGGACAAGGTGAGAGGATGCTGTGTGTGGGACAGACAGGCTCAGGTGGCTGGGGAAGGGACAGGCTGGGGTTTAGCCAGTCGTACAGAGGAGAGGAGGAGTCGGTGCTGTGTGGAGCTGCCTGTGAGAAAAGGAGTCAGAGTTGCCTCAAAGAAATCTGTGGAGAGAAGGCATGAAAAGTGTGTAATGAAAGACTCATGTTGGTGCCTGTCATGTCTGTCTTGATATAATTGCTACACGTTTTCTCGGAATGCTTGAATTTAGACATAAAATGAAAACTTTATTGTAAGAAAGGAATGCATTTCTCACCAAAGTGGTGTAGGGTGGGGGATCACAACTCACAGATGGCCTGGAAGCGGAACGGCCACAGGGGTTACTGTAACTGGGCCTCCAGTACCAAAGCCCCAGTGGGTTTAAAGGCTAGAGCTGGGCTGGGATTAGCACGGGCTCTGCAGCTGGGCTCATGCACAGGTCTGTCAGCACTCCTACCCGAGGACAGTCCCTCACCTAGGGAGAGGTTCTAGGCCTGGAGATGAGGCTGAGTTTGGGAAGGGTGCTGAGGACATGGTTAGGGAGGGATGTAAATGCATATCAAAAGACTTAATTTTGAGGGGTGGCAAGCATTAGCTATAAACCAGTAAGTATTTACAGCTAAAGGCTGGAGGTGGGGGCTGTCTGAGGAGGACAGGACTGTTTAAGGCTGAAGTTGGAAGAGAAACCTTGGTGAAGCTTTTGCGTTAGAAACGGCCTCACCTGCCAAATCAGATTTTTGTCTTCAGGATTGCATGAGTGAGGATGCCACAGCCAAGGAAAAGGTTCAGGTTTGGGAGGCAAAGGCGAGTTAGGCAGGGCTGCAGGGCTGGGGCTTGGCTGTTTCCATACTGCTCAGGGCAGCAAAGGGTAGCTGGCTCACTGGGCCTTGGATCTAGAACTCTTTCTGGAACAAGGTGGAGAGCTGAGGTTCATGCAAGGAAGGGGCCAGGAATTCTTTGTCTGACTGGAAAATGCCAGAGGGGCAGTGTGTGACTCGGATAGGATGATATGTTCATCTGGCGAGAGTCACAAAAGAATATTTTGGTTTACTGATAACTGGGCAGCTCAGAAGTTACTACTTGACTTAGTTGCTGCTCCCATCTGTTGCACACATAAACAGAGCAAAGCAGACGAATTCTCTCGGAGCCTGAGGTCTTTGACTGGCCCTCCAAAAATGCTGCCCGCTAAAAAACAGACGTGGGGGAGGAAAGTTGTCAGATACAATAGAGCAAGAAAAGGACACGGGCTTCAAAGTGCCCTCCAGCAGACCACGGAAGTGACCTGTCTGGAAGTGAAACCAGCAGTCTGCTTCCCCAGCCTCCTGGAAGCCTCTAACAGCTACACAGGCAGTGAGGGGAGAGAACAATTCAACCTAAAAATAATTTTCAGTAGCGTTCTGCACTGCTGTTAAAAATACTGCAACCAGGGAATGTGGTGTGGTGATAACTATTAGGCCTGTAAGTCTGGTAACTGGGGCTTTTAGCTCAAACATCTCGGTATGGCTACTTTGAGCCTTGTAAAAGCTGCGTTAAGTCCAATTTCTTGGGTAGTTCTACTAGCTCTAGCCTTGCTTTTCATCCCCTCAGTAACAAAGCAACTCCCTCTCGAGAATGTTATTTACTTTCCATATGATGTGCCTACCGATTTCTGGAATTGCAAATGTCTTTGGATACATGCGTAAATTTAAGTTTCAAGAAAGCTGTCAAGCTAAAACAAAGGCTTGCCATAATGCAGAAGAAAATGTTTTATGGAAGAACTGAGAGGTCCCTACCTGGGCATAGAATTTGCTATACGAAGGTGTGTTCCAAACGGATCTGCCATCTAAACAAGCAGAAAAATAGTTGGAATGTAGTGAGTTCAATTTAACTATTGCTAGAAATAGGAATTATTAGCAGAGCTTGGAGCATGATATCACTAGCAGCAGTAAGACGCTTTTAGTTTGCTTCTCATAAATTACTTGTAAAAAGCATTTGTACCTAGTGTGTAGCAATTAATATTTCCCCATTTTCTTCCCCCCCGCCCCCCAGTCTCAGGTACTCCTTTTATTTTACCCTTTTCTGTCTTGTAACATCATCTTCCTTTATTTTATTCTATCTTCTGTTCTCAGAACATCGCAGCATCCTCTGTCAATGTGAAAGCATTTGTTCATCCTGTCTTGGAATGGCTGTCAATGTTGCCCTCTTCTGGATCACTTTTTTTTTTTTTTTTTTTTTAACAATATGTTGCTAAATGTCAGGAAAATTAATCCACAAACACCAGCGGTTTATGTCCAAAAAGGAAACAGAGGAGTCCTTTTTGCTTTATTCGAATAAAGGGAGAGGCCATCGGACATTCCCCTGGGATCTCTCAAATTTTTGGAGGACGCAGCCTCCTTTTTATCCTATTTTCCCGGCCGCATTTCCCTCTCTCTTTTCCCATTGGCTGAGGTACTTGAGAGGCACAGACTTCCCGGAACGCCTGATACCTGAAATTCCCCTCTAATGTATAACCCTCCCTTTTAATTTTTAATTCTTATAGAATTCATAGTTTCCCCCCGTTGCTTCTTTCATCTTTCGATATCCAATTTCATTTATCAGCAGCCCTGCAGTTTGTTTGTAAAGGCAACTATCTCTTTCCATTCATCAATCAGTGGAATCCATCCCATTGTTTCTTTTATCTCTCAGTGCTAGCCTTATCTACAGGCTGATCCACAGCTCATTTGTAAAGACAAATTCAACATTCCTCTCAGCTAATAAATGAGAAGTTAGCTGAAAAAAGTAAAAACTGGATTTTTTTTTCCGGTGTGTGTCGGACAATACAGTGGAGAGAATTTGCGGGAGGATGATCGAGGATATCCTATTATAATATCGTTCTCGGACATTTTACTATTTTAGATCATCAGTTGTATTCTGAAAGAAATCTATTTTAATGATATGTGTACGTTTGCACGAAGTTATAGTTAAATATAGCTTGCGGCTGGGCTCTTTAATGAATAGGGGTATTTTTGGTTTTAATTCAATATTTTATGCTTGTGGTGTGTAGTGTGCTGATTTATTTTTTAATGTTATTTACTACGTGCGCTTTTGTTTTTGAGTGAAGGTAACTTTCTGGATGGCTTTGTATTTGAGGCAGAATGAATTGAAGTAGGTTTTTAAAACTGATTTTTCATATGTACGATGGGGAGTTTAGTAGGGGCAGCTCTGATGGTGGGGGCTTGGTTGTTAATTTTATCAGACGGCTTTTGTTAGATACAGCTTTTAATTCTGGAAAGTTTTTTTTTCTAATGTCGTGCTTTGAAGGTGGTTTTCGAGGATGTATGGTATAGCTTTATTTTGTTTGTAGATGGTGTATGATAAGGGCTATGGTCTATTTATCTAATGCCATGTTTTTTCATTCAGGTGTTGATAAGGGAGTTCTTGAATGGCGTTTTGTGTTGTTTTTGTTTTTGGTGGGGCGTTGTTTTTAAAGGATACCTTGATAAGGTTTGCCGATGGCGTTCTAGCCTGTAGCATAAGGCATAGGGTAGTTTTTGAATTATTTTGTGGTGGCTTTGATTCTTGCCAGTATGTAGTGTTTGTTTGAGGTAATGCTGTGTAGCTAATTTCTGTTTTCTTATTAATATTAGAATTGGAGTGTTGTAGTATATGGGCTGTTATTATATCATAGGGGTTCTATTTATTTGGTTTGATTGTTTTCTAGTTATGGATAATTTTTCTCAAAAAACCATTTTCAGGATTTCAGGCGTGACACAAAAGAACGCTCAGATTGCTGGAAGGGAAACGTGTGCCCAGATTGTCTCGAAGCAGTGCTGCTGTCGGTTCTCGTTCAGTTGTGTCTTCTGAAAATGAGACTGTTGTATTCATTGCGCTGTGCTAAACACTTGTCATTCTCCCAATGCCAGGAAACAGATGAAGCTTGAAGAAAGAGGAAGGAATTTGGAAGCGTACAAACAAGCTGAGAAGAGGTTCAGAGATCAGGGTGCTCACTGGCAGCAGGGGCTGGGGTTAGGGCTGAGCAGGAGCAAAGCCGGAGCACATCAACCTCACCTCGTGTTTTCTCGGGGGCTTTATGGCCCTGGCAAGAGAGAGATGTTCACTGACGAGTCCCAGGCCGAGCCGTGAGCACAGCATGTTGTGTTGGAGCTGGGGGTTTTTTTTGAGACGTTCAGCAGCCACACTCTCTAGTCAAGAGTCCTGAGGTTTGTTGCTGCTCCACTTTCATCCTCATATCCAGCTTCCAGCCCTTTTCTTCTCTCTGTCCAGTGTGTCTTTTGTGTTCCTTTCTTGTCCTGTGTGCTCCCCATCCCATTCCCGTTCCCTACGGAGGGGGAGGGTGTGGAGACTGGGGGCTCCGACGTGGTTTGGGGCACCCCAAGGTCCCTGGGAAAGGGAGCCGGGCTGCGCTGGAGGAGCAGGTGAGTCGGGCATGGGGGGGGGGGGGGGGGGGGGGGTCATGGTGGGTGCCAGAACATTGACAGGGAGGGGTGGGTGTAGAATGCATGAAAAACAGAACCATAAAAAATACCTAAATATAGTCTAAAAGGAATGTTTAAATGCTTTTTATTTGGGTAGAGGCACGGTTTTTATAGCTAATATAAAAATAAAATATAAAGAATAGAAATAGATTGGTATACATGTAAAATATAATGAAATATAAGTAGCAAATATCTATGAAAAATCTAGTGTATAACAGAAATAATGCAAATATAAGAATATGTATAAATATAAAATAGAGCTATGAGAATGGTAATAAGAATGGGGTAAAACATCAGTGAGAAATGGAAAAAAACCACATGAAAAATGGTGGGAAAATCAGTGAGAAATGGAGAAAAATCAGTGAAAAACGGGGGGGGGAATCTTTGAAAAATGGGGAAAAAAATCCGTGAGAAATGGGGGAAAAAAAATCCATGAAAAATGGGGGAATAAATCAGTGAGAAACGGGGAAAAGTGGGGGAAAAAATAATTGAGAAATGGGGAAAAAATCAGTGAGAAATGGGGGAAAAAATCCGTGACGAATGGCGGGAAAAGTCATTAAGAAATGGGGGAAAAATCAGTGAGAAACAGGGAAAAAAATCAATGAGAAATGGGGGAAAATTTGGGACAAAATCAGCGAGAAATGGGGGAAAAAGCAGTGGTAAATGGGGGAAAAGTCGATGAAAAATGGGGGAATATTCAGTGAGAAATGGGGGGGGGGGAAATCAGTGAGAAATGGGGAAAAAATCCATGGAAAACAGGCAAACAATCCATGGGCAATGGCGGGAACAGAGCGAGCTGTTGTTGCTCGTGCTGTGGTGGCCGATGCTGTGGGGAAAAAATAAGTGAAAAATGGGGGCAATAATCAGTGATAAATGGGGAGAAAATCAGTGATTAATGGGCGGAAAAATGCATGAAAAATGGAAGGAAAAATTCAGAGAGAAATGGGGGCAAATATCAGTGATAAATGGGGAAAAAAAATCAGTGATTAATGGGGGGAAAAATGCATGGAAAATGGGGGGAAAATTCAGAGAGAAATGGGGGCAAAAATCAGTGAGCAATGGGGGGGAAAATCGGGAAATATCCATGGAAAAATGGGGGGAAAAAATCAGTGTGAAATGGGGGAAAAAATCAGTGAGAAATGGGGGAAACATCATGGTGAAATGGGAAAAAAAAATCTTTGATAATATGGGAAACAAATCATTGAGAAATGGGGGAAAAAAATCAGTGAGAAATGGGGAAAATATGGGAAAAAATCCACGAAAATTGCGGGAAAAAATGCATGAAAAATTGGGGAAAAATCAGTAAGAAATGGGGGAAAAAATCCATGAAAAATGGCGGGAAAAATCAGATCGGCGATCGATAGCTAATGCGTGCCGATCGATTAGATCGGCGATCGATTGATCACGACTACCGATCGATTATATCGGCGATCGATTGCTAATGCCTGCCGATCGATTCGATCGGCGATCGATTGATCGCGCCAGCCGATCGATTCGATCGGCGTTCGATTGCTAATGCCTGCCGATCGATTAGATCGGCGATCGATTGATGGCGCCTGCCGATCGATTAGATCGGCGATCGATTGCTAATGCCTGCCGATCGATTAGATCGGCGATCGATTGATCGCGCCTGCCGATCGATTAGATCGGCGATCGATTGCTAATGCCTGCCGATCGATTAGATCGGCGATCGATTGATCGCGCCTGCCGATCGATTATATCGGCGATCGATTGATCGCGCCTGCCGATCGATTAGATCGGCGATCGATTGCTAATGCCTGCCGATCGATTAGCTCGGCGATCGATTGATCGCGCCTGCCGATCGATTAGATCGGCGATCGATTGATCGCGCCTGCCGATCGATTAGATCGGCGATCGATTGCTAATGCCTGCCGATCGATTAGATCGGCGATCGATTGATGGCGCCTGCCGATCGATTAGATCGGCGATCGATTGATCGCGCCTGCCGATCGATTAGATCGGCGATCGATTGCTAATGCCTGCCGATCGATTAGATCGGCGATCGATTGCTAATGCCTGCCGATCGATTAGATCGGCGATCGATTGATCGCGCCTGCCGATCGATTAGATCGGCGATCGATTGCTAATGCCTGCCGATCGATTAGATCGGCGATCGATTGATCGCGCCTGCCGATCGATTATATCGGCGATCGATTGATCGCGCCTGCCGATCGATTAGATCGGCGATCGATTGCTAATGCCTGCCGATCGATTAGATCGGCGATCGATTGATGGCGCCTGCCGATCGATTAGATCGGCGATCGATTGCTAATGCCTGCCGATCGATTAGATCGGCGATCGATTGATCGCGCCTGCCGATCGATTAGATCGGCGATCGATTGCTAATGCCTGCCGATCGATTAGATCGGCGATCGATTGATCGCGCCTGCCGATCGATTATATCGGCGATCGATTGCTAATGCCTGCCGATCGATTAGATCGGCGATCGATTGATGGCGCCTGCCGAGCGATTAGATCGGCGATCGATTGCTAATGCCTGCCGATCGATTAGATCGGCGATCGATTGATGGCGCCTGCCGATCGATTAGATCGGCGATCGATTGCTAATGCCTGCCGATCGATTAGATCGGCGATCGATTGATCGCGCCTGCCGATCGATTAGATCGGCGATCGATTGATGGCGCCTGCCGATCGATTAGATCGGCGATCGATTGATCGCGCCTGCCGATCGATTAGATCGGCGATCGATTGCTAATGCCTGCCGATCGATTAGATCGGCGATCGATTGCTAATGCCTGCCGATCGATTAGATCGGCGATCGATTGATCGCGCCTGCCGATCGATTAGATCGGCGATCGATTGCTAATGCCTGCCGATCGATTAGATCGGCGATCGATTGATCGCGCCTGCCGATCGATTAGATCGGCGATCGATTGCTAATGCCTGCCGATCGATTAGATCGGCGATCGATTGATCGCGCCTGCCGATCGATTAGATCGGCGATCGATTGCTAATGCCTGCCGATCGATTAGCTCGGCGATCGATTGATCGCGCCTGCCGATCGATTAGATCGGCGATCGCTTTCCAATGCCTGCCGATCGATTGCTAATGCACACTATTTGCACACTCCTTGCACACCCTTTGCACTCGTACAGAGGCAGGAGGTTTGTCAGTTCTGGTCGGGGTTTTTTGGGGCGTTCATTCCGGGGGATTTCCTCAAGGATTGGGACACTCCTTGATTCCATCCCTTGCCTGTCTCCCAAGCGCCACCCTGTGGGCAGAGCGCGGTACTGCGCGCCTGCCTCTCCCAAGATGGCGGCTCGGGTGTCGCTCCCCGACCTTCTAACTCTGGCTGCAAAAGGAGGGGGGCACAGCAAGGAGCCCGCTCGCTCTAGTGGGATGCCTGCGCACGACGCCGACACCGATCCCACGGGTGCGATTTTCGGCGGCGTTTCCAATCGTGCGGACATCTCCTTCAGCCCGCTTCGGCCCGGGGGAGAGGGGCGGGGCCGCCAGCGATGGTCCCGGCGCAGCCCGGGCAGGCTCGGGGCGGAGCCGGGGCTTGGCGAGGCGGGGCACGGAGGTCCCGGGGACGGGACCGGGCGGGGCCGGGGCGGTGCTTTAGGGGCGGTCCCCAGTGGTCCCGGGCGGCACCGGGGGCGGGGCCGGGTGATCCCGGAGCGGTACCGAGCTGTGCTGGGGACGGTGCTGCAGGGGCGGTGCCGGGCCCGCCTCAGGGTGATTGAATGCCCAGAAATCGCCTCCTCTGCCCCGTGCTCACACTGAGCTGCGGGCTGCAGCGTGCTGTCGGAGCTCCGCACACAGCACGGATTTGGGCTTCCCCTCCTCTCAAACCCTCTCCCCCTTCTTCCTCCTCCTCATCTTCCTCTTTGTCCTCTGTCACTGCTGAGGCTCTGGAAAGAACTGAAATTCTGCAGGGAGAGATGTCCTCTCGTGGCCCCAGGGACTGCCTCGGCACGGGCCACGAGCGCCTCCGGCCCCTGCCTTCTCCTGCTTGAAAAGATCACCTGGAGCCCGAGCTCGGGGGGGTGAAATCAGCTGAAATCCAGGTAACTCTGTCAAGTGCCCCCCAGGGACATCGGCGGGGCTGGGGGATGAGGGTTTGAAACAGCAAATTCTTTGGAATATACACCTGTCCCTGTGCCGATGCTGCTGAGCTTCCTGCCACAGTATATCCCCACTCCATGAGGCGCTGTGAGGTTATGGCAGTGGGAATTGAGCAGGGAATTCGGGGCTATGGGCATAATTCACGGGAGCTAGCAAAGCTGACAGCCAACCCCAAATCGGGGCACAGCACAGAGAACAATCTGTGTGCTGCCCTGTCAGCTCAAGCTCCTGGGCTGGGAAGTATTGGGAGTTAAATGTATGGAATTACACAAATCACAGCAACTGGCATCACCCAGAGGGACAATCCAAGGCCCAAACAATTCCTCCACAGTCCACTCTGGGAAAAACACCCTGTGCCTGCCAGGAGCTCTGACCCTGCTTTTCCTACCAGCTCCTGAGCAGTGTCAGGGCCACCACGACGCCTTTAAAATCCAGATAAACCCCAAATCCTACACAGTGAATAATCCAAAGAAAGTACTGAATTGTTGTCATTAAAAGCTCAAAACTCATTAAGAATTCTATGACAACAGTGTAATGGACTCCCAGGAACCTCATGAATGCTCTCGGTTTCATTTTTGTGTATTTTTACTCCCTCATTTGGCAGCTTGTAAAACTTATCCTGGAATTCAGAGGTCAAGCAGGATCGACTTTGGATTGACCTTCACCTCTGGTCCCACTTTGTGCAAACACAACTCGTGCCCAGGTGGGTGAACTCATCACCTCAGCTTTTCACTCCAGAGTATCCCCTCCTTATTTCCCTGTAGATGAACTCAGATCCACTCCTCACCTCCACTGGTCATCCAAGCGTCCATTCTGTTCCCCACAGGCCCTGGTGGCCCCAGGGAGCTCCCTTGGCCTTTCTCCTGCCCCTCTGCAGCCCGAGGTCGCTACACAAACAGTTCTTGTGTCCCCTCTAAATGACCCCGGGTTTTCTGCTCAATGAATGGCATGACCCGTGCCCACTGCTCATGATTCACCCAACCAAAATCAAGAGCAAATGTTGCTTGGGCTTTAAGAACTTGAAATAACTCTGAAGCAAAAGAAATCACCTTTTTCTTCTGGTTTTTATTTTTATTTTTTCATTTAAGATGCTGGACTTGCCTCTGTGGATGTGTGCTGAGCTCTCACTGCAGGGGACTGTCAGGCCTGAATGGCTGTGAGTTCGTGTTCTTCTCAGTAGGGAATCAGAAATTATTCTTAGACCATAGAATTGTTTTCTGAAACCTTTCCCCTTTCCTCTTTGTGCCTTTGAATTTTTCAGCTGTTCCCTGTTGTCACTTCCCCTGCCTGACTTCTGTGCAGCTCCTAGCTGGGAAAAACTGGGAAAACTTAGGGGGTACAGAGGTGGAATTTTTGGCTGGATTTTTCTAACATTTCTAATTTTGCTGAACTTATTTCCCCAGTGAGAAGAGCACGAACTCACAGCCATGCAGGCCTGACAGTCACTGCGGGAAATCTGACACAGTATTAATAAGTAACCTTTCCTGAGAGCAGTCACCACCCCAGTCCTCCAGCCTTGTCAAATGTTTGCAATGAATGGACCCAAGTTCTAATCCTTAATCTAAATTTATGTCAGCTTTTGTTAGAAAGATACCGGACAGTAAATCATACAAGAGAATTTAAAAATTGCACAAAGAATAACCGGCCCAGACCAAACCCAACCGCCCCCATCAGTGCTCCACCCCAATTTTGGGAGAAACAGTGATACAGTTTATAAATACTCTCCTTCCACACTATTCAGTCCTTCACCGCACATCCCCAGAGAGGAGTCCCTCAGACCTTGCTCCCCTGAACACCAGGAGAGCTGGAGTTTCACCCAGATCCCACATTCCCATGGCAGTTAATCCCAGCAGGGAGGCAAAGAGGAACCCTGCATCCTCTGACATAGCCCACAGCACGGGCAGCACCAGGAGCCCTCCAGGCTCAGACCTCTGGTGCTGAAGCCTCTGGGCTTTGGCTGATCAAACACCACAGCTCTTGGCAAAGATGCCAGGAGAGTCGTGATTCTTCCTGTCCTGAAAGAGAGGAGGAAAAGAAAATTAAGTCGACTGCAGAAGGATTCCAGCTCTCAACTTCTGCTCTGATTCCTCACTCTGGGGTTTTATCCATGACAAGTGACACCAATTCAGAGTGCCCTTTTCCAGCATTTTTATTCCTAACTATTAAAAGGATGCTCATTTCTCTTATTGTATTCTTTGCTTAATTTTATTAGAGGCATTTTCATCCCAGACCCCACTTGTCAGTTCTTCAATCCTTTAGCACTGGACTTGGCACAAAGGGATACCCGTGGTGCTGCATCACAAGAAATCCCAAAGAGAAACCCCTTCCAAACCTGACGGAGAAAGCTTTCAAGGCACTCCAGAACACAGACAGCTTTTCCTGCCTTGTCAGGCCACACCAATTCTGTCCCATCCACCTGAACTGTGCAGGTGAGGAAAAGGCTTTCCTTGCTCCTCGGGAATCACTGTCTGAGACCACAGATGTCCATCCTGGGCAGCACCTGGAAACAACGTGGGAAAGGCAAAATGAGAGTGTTTTCTATCAGAAAATTACTACTACTAATAAAAATAACAATCAGAACTTCTGGACAAATTTAGTAACATCACTTTGATATGAGAAATACAGGCCATGCCCATCCTTGTAGCCCAGGTGAAAACAGGAAGGAGAACTAGAGGAAAAGCAGAGTCCCTTATTTGATCTCTGGACACAAACGGAGGCCTTTTCCCTGTGAAACCAAACTCACCCTTCCAGGGTTCCTGAGATCAGCTACGAGGAGGCTTTTGGCACTCCAAGAGCAGCTGGGTCACAGCTGGATGCGGCTTGGGTCTGGGAGACACCGTGCTCCTTCTGGAATTATAGCACGCAAATGCCTGCTCCTGGCCCCAGGCCCGGAGATAAAATCTGTGGGGTTTTTCCCTGTGCAACATTGTTCACCCCTCCCAGGTTCCTGAGATCTGCACAGAGGAGGCTTTGGGCACCCCAAAGGCAGCCAGGGTTACAGGTGGGGGCAGCTTGGGGCTGGGAGAAATCCTCATCCATTTGGAATTTTATCAGGCAGAAACCTGGCTGGGTGCACAGGTCTCTGGACACGACCAGTGGCCCTTTCCCCTGTGAAACAAAACTCACCCTGCCAGGCTCCTGAGACCACTTAGGAGGAGGGGTTTGACTCTCCAAGAGCAGTCGCAACGAGAGATGCTCACACAGAAGGCCATGCAGAAGAGGAAACGAGCGCACCCGCAGCCCCCCAAGGCGCGCCCCAACGCCCCAGACCCGGCACTGCCAGCTCGGGCAGTCCCATAAAGCATCCCCCGCCTCCGCAGCGGCGGGACAGGCGGGGCCCGGGGTCCCGAGGAAACCGAGCGTGCCCGGAGGCGCGGCAGGACGGCAGCGCAGCGCCGCCTGGCGGCGGAGCAGGAGAGCAGCGCCGGGCCCCATGGCAGTATCGGTACCCGTGCGCCCCCTGCTGTCCGCGGCGATGCAGCGCCCGATGCCGAGTTCCACGCCCGTGTCGCCGAGGGAGAGGGGCACCGCTGGCTGGGGCCTCCCCGCCGACACGGACAGAAGCCGAAGCAGAAGCCCCGGTGCCATTGGCGGCCCCTACCCAGCGGGCCGGGCTCCGCCGGGCCCGCGGCCCCGCGCGGTATCGGGTCGGCCCGCTCCCGTCTTCGTCGCACCCGGGCCCTGCTCCTGGCATGAAGCGCGTCACCGCCCCGCGCCGTCCCGCCCCCCCGCGCGTCATCGCGTGCGTTCGGCGGCCCGCCCCGGGGGCGGTGCCGGGGGCGCTACCCGGGGCGGTGCCGGGGCAGTGCCGGGGGCGGCACCGGGGGCGGTGCCGGGGGCGTTCCCGGTCGCCGTGCCGGGGTAGCCCGGGGAGCGGTTCCGGGAGCGGTTCGGGGGGCGGTGCCGATTGCAGTCCCGGTCACTGTCCCCAGTCCCCGTCCCCAGTCCTGGTCCCGGTCCCAGTCCCCGGTTCCGGTCCCCGATCCTGGTCCCAGTCCCAGTTCCCCGTCCCGGAACCCGATCACGGTCCTGGTCCCAGTCCCCAATCCCGGTCCCGGTCCCTGTCTCCAGTCCCCGTCCCCGATCCCGGTTCCGGTCCCTGTCCCAGGTCCCCGTCCGCGATCCCGGTCCCTGTCCCATTTCCCCGTCCCGGTCCCCGATCCCAGTCCCGGTCCACGTCCCCGATCCCGATTTTCCCCCCCCTTTCACACTGATTTTTCCCCCGATTTATCAATGATTTTTTTCCCCATTTTTTCCCATTTCTCACTGATATTTTCCCCCATTTTTCAGGGATTTTTTTCCCCATTTCTCACTGATTTTTTTCCCCATTCTTCATGGAGTTTTGCCCCCGTTTTTCACTGATTTTTCCCCATTTCTCACTGACTTTTTCCCCATTTTCCCCCATTTCTCACTGATATTTTCCCCCATTTTTCATGGATTTTTTCCAGATTTATCCCCATTTCCCACTGATTTTTCCCCATTTTTCATGGACTTTTCCCCCCCGTTTCTTACTTATGTTTTTCCCCGATTTCTCATTGATTTCCCCCCCCCCCATTTCGCACTGATTTTTTACCCATTTTTCCCCATTTCTCACTGATTTCTTTCGCCATTTTTCATGGAATTTCCCCACCCATTTCTAACGGATTTTTCCCCCACTTTTCCCCATTTCTCACTGATTTTTCCCCCCATTCTTCAGGGATTTTTTTCCCCATTTCTCACTGATTTTTCCCCCCATTCTTCATGATTTACAGGATACTCTATCGTGAATGGAAAGCAATTAAAGGAAGGGGGGAGGTTACCAGCCACCTGGTCAGCTCAGACAGCAGAGCTGCACACGCTTGTGAGAGCCTGTGAATTATAGCAGGACAAGACATTAAATATATTTACTGATTCTAAATATGCATATGCGGTAATACATGCATTTGGAAAACTATGGGGAAAAAAAGAGGTTTATTAAGCTGCAGAAGAAAGAAGAAAAAAATTGGTTTACAAGGGATGGCAAGCAGTGGATACCAAAAGCTCTAGCCTTACAATTGTTAAAACAACTTCATTAAAGGAGTCGTTCTGTGCCTTCTTTGGGGTGAGGAAAAAAGGCTGAGGGGGGCTCCGACGTGGTTTGGGGCACCCCAAGGTCCCTGGGAGAGGGAGCCGGGCTGCGCTGGAGGAGCAGGTGAGTCGGGCATGGGGGGGGGGGTCATGGTGGGTGCCAGAACATTGAGAGGGAGGGGTGGGTGTAGAATGCATGAAAAACAGAACCTTAAAAAATAGCTAAATATAGTCTAAAAGGAATGTTTTATTGGCTTGTGTTTGGATAGAGGTAGGGTTTTTTTATAGATACTGTAAATAGAAAAGATAAAGAATAAAAATATAGAAGCAAATATAAGAAACCAATATATAAATATATTACATTACATTATATTATGTTATGAAAATAGAAATATATAAATATTCAGACTTTAAAAGGAATGTTTTATTGGTTTTTATTTGGTTAGAGGAGGGTTTTTTGAAAATAATATAGGCAAAAATATACAAATATGCAAAAATAGATACTGACATAAAATTATTATAACTATATATGCATATATATATGTAAGTATAAATATATAGAAAAAATATAAATATAAAATACATGTATGTAGTATGTAATAGAAATAATTTATCGATTTTAATATGTTATATTAAATAGTATGTTATAATAGAATGTAAATAGCATCTAGTATATTAATATACTAGTAAAAACTACATTAAATAGTATATAAATATAGAATACACAATATAGACATATAAATCTACAGATATAAATATGAAAACTAAATAGAAAAATATATTCAAATAGAATTTAAAATAATCGAGTTTTTTGTTTCTATTTGGTTAGAGGCAGAGCTTTTAAAGAAATAATATTAAAAACTATGAACCTCCAAATATAGATGGATATAGATAAAATAGAAATAACATTAGTAATATAAATCTATGTATATAATGAATAATAAAATAATATTGTATATATGATAAATAGAATAGCAATTAAATTGAATATATGAAATATGTCTAGATTATGACTAGAAATTAAATATTAAAAAATAGATGCTTTATATATATAAAAGGTTTTTTTTTCATTTGGTCAGAGGCAGGGCATTTTTAGTTTGGGTCGGGGTTTTTTTGGGGCGTTCATTGAGAGGATTTTATGACGGGTGGGGACTCTGGTGCTTGGAACTCTCTCCCTTCTCTGTCTGTCCCTGACAGGGCGGCAGTGCCGGGCTGAGTTGGGCGGCAGTGCTGCCGCCGTGTGGACACAGGCGGGTACTGCACCGTGCCCCTCTCAGGATGGCGGAAGGGCCCGCGGGCCGGGACCCAGCCCTGCGGCAGCGCTCAAGATGGCGGCCTCTCTAGGACCCCGGCGGATAGGCGTTTACATAAAACGCCTGTCCGCGCTCGCCGGCGCCCTCACGCCCGCGGCACCGGGGACCGCGCGGCCGTTGTCGGCACGCTCTGACACGTCCGGGAAAATTGTCGGCGAGCGGATCGGCGTCGGCGATGTAATCAGGCATCTTATGCCTACACACCGGGGTCCTGATTTTTTCCCGCCCTTTCTGCCGCCATTTTTGGCAGGTCAGCCGGAGTGCCTCCCGAGGCGCCATTTTGAGAGTGCGGACACACTCAAGATGGCGGCCTCTCTAGGACCCCGGCGGATAGGCGTTTACATAAAACGCCTGTCCGCGCCCGCCGGCGCCCTCACGCCCGCGGCACCGCGGACCGCGCGGCCGTTGTCGGCACGCTCTGAAACATCCGGGAAAATTGTCGGCGAGCGGATCGGCGTCGGCGATGTAATCAGGCATCTTATGCCTACACACCGGGGTCCTGATTTTTTCCCGCCCTTTCTGCCGCCATTTTTGGCAGGTCAGCCGGGGTGCCGCCCGAGCCGCCATTTTGAGAGTGCGGACACACTCAAGATGGCGGCCTCTCTAGGACCCCGGCGGATAGGCGTTTACATAAAACGCCTGCCCGCGCCCGCCGGCGCCCTCACGCCCGCGGCACCGCGGACCGCGCGGCCGTTGTCGGCACGCTCTGAAACATCCGGGAAAATTGTCGGCGAGCGGATCGGCGTCGGCGATGTAATCAGGCATCTTATGCCTACACACCGGGGTCCTGATTTTTTCCCGCCCTTTCTGCCGCCATTTTTGGCAGGTCAGCCGGGGTGCCGCCCGAGGCGCCATTTTGAGAGTCCCGACACGCTCAAGATGGCGGCCTCTCTAGGACCCCGGCGGATAGGCGTTTACATAAAACGCCTGCCCGCGTTCGCCGGCATAAAAATAAATATGCATAAATATAAACATAGACATAAACATGCACAAACGTTAACCTGCATAGATATAAACATAAACATAAACATAAACATAAACATAAACATAAACATAAACATAAACATGCAAAACAATAATAATAAATAGAAATAGAAATAGAAATACAAACATTAATAAAATCAGTGAGAAAGGGGGTAAAATCAGTGAGAAATGGGGGGGAAAAACCATGAAAAATGATGGAAAAATCAGAGAGAAATGGGGGAAAAATCGGTGAGGAATGGGGAAAAAGATCAACGAAAAATTGGGAAAAATCAGTCAGAAGTGGGGGATAAAAATCAGTGAGAAATGGGGGGAAAAGTCGGTGAGAAATGGGGAAAAAATCAGTGATTAATGGGCGGGAAAATGCATGAAAAATGGGGGGAATAATTCAGAGAGAAATGGGGGCAAATATCAGTGAGAAATGGGGGGGAAAATCAGGAAATATCCATGAAAATTGGGGGAAACATCCATGAAAAATGGCGGAAAAAATCAATGAAAAATGGCGGAAAAAATCAATGAAAAATGGCGGAAAAAATCAGTGAGAAATGGGGAAAAATGGGGAAAAAGGAGTGATAAATGGGGGAAAAAATCAGTGAGAAATGGGGAAAAATGGGGAAAAAATCCACGAAAAATGGGTGGAAAAATCCATGAAAAATCAACGGAAAAATCAGTGAGAAATGGGGAAAACATCATGGTGAAATGGGGCAAAAATCAGAGAGAAATGGGGAAAAATCATTGAAAAATGGGGGATAAAAATCAGTGAGAAATGGGGGGAAAATGGGGAAAAACATCAGTGAGAAATGGGGAAAAAAAATCTTTGATAAATTGGGGCAAAAATCATTGAGAAATGGGGAAAATAATCAGTGAGAAATGGGGAAAATTTGGGAAAAATCCAGGAAAATTGCGGGAAAAAATGCTTGAAAAATTGGGGAAAAAATCCGAGAGAAAATCCCCGGGAATCCCCGGGAAAAACCCCCCGGAATCCCCGAGAAAATCCCCCGGAATTCCCCGGGAAAATCCCCCCGGAATCCCCTGGAAAATCCCCCTGAATTCCCCGAGAAACTCATCCCGGAATCCCCGTGATAATCCGTCCGCTATCCCCGAGAAAATCCCCCAGGAATCCCCCAGAAAATCTCCCCGAAATCCCCGGGATAATCTCCCCGGAATCCCCGAGAAAATCCCTCGGAATTCCCCGGGAAAATCCTCCCGGAATCCAAGAGAAAATCCTCCCGGAATCCACGAGAAAATCCGCCCGGAATCCCCGGGAAAATCCCCCCGGAATCCACGCGAAAATCCCCCAGAAATCCCTGTGAAAGCCCCCCCGGAATCCCCAAGAAAATCTCCCCGGAATCCCCGAGAAAATTCGCCCGTAATACTCGGGAAAATATGCCCGGAATCCCCTGGAAAAACCCCCCGGAATCCCCTGGATAATCCCCCCGGAATCCCCGATAAAATCCCCCTGGAATCTCCAGGAAAATGCCCCGGGAATACGCGAGAAAATCCCCCCGGAATCCCCTGGAAAATCCCCCCTGAATCCCCGAGAAAAACCCCCCTGAATCCCCGAGAAAATCCCCCCGGATTCCCCTGAAAATCCCTCGGAATCCCCGGGCAAATCTCCCCGGACTCCCCGAGAAAATCCCCCCGGAATTCCCCGGGAAAATCCCCCCGGAATCCCCGAGAAAATCCCCTAGAATTCCCCGGGATAATCCCCCCGGAATCCCCGAGAAAATCCCCCCGCAATCGCCGAGAAAATCCCCCCGGAATCGCCGGAATCATCCCCTGGAATTCCCCGGGAAAATCATCCCGGAATCCCCGAGAATATCCCCCCGGTATCGCCGAGAAAACCCCCCCGGAATCCCCGGGAAAATCCCTCCGGACTCCCCGAAAAAATCCCCCGGAATCCCCGAGAAAATCCCCCGGAATTTCCCGGGAAAATCACCCCGGAATCCCCGAGAAAATTCTCCCGAAATACTCGGCAAAATCCCCCAGGAATCCACGGAAAATTCCCCGGAATCCAGGATAAAATACCCCGGAATCCCCATGAAAATCCCCCGGAATCCCCGCGAATATCCCCCCGGAATCCCCGGAAAATCCCCATGAATTCCCCGGGAAAATAATCTCGGAATCCCCGAGAAAATCTCCCCGGAATCACCGAGATAATGGCCCCGGAATACCCGAGAACATCCCCCGGAATTGCCCGAGAAAATCATCCCGTAATCCCCGAGGAAATCCCCCGGAACACTCGGGAAAATCCCCCCGGAATTCCTCGTAAAATCACCCCGGATACCCCGGGAAAATCCCTCCGGACTCCCCGAAAAATTCCCCCCGGAATACTCGGGAAAATCCCCCCGGAATCCCCGAGAAAATCCACCCGGAATCCCCTGGAAAATCCACCGGGAATTCCCCTGGAAATTCCTCGCTGAAACCCCTGGAAAATCCCCCCGGAATTCCCCGGGAATATCCCCTCGGAATCCCCGGGAAAATCCCCCCGGACTCCCCGAAAAAATCCCCCCGGAATACTCGGGAAAATCCCCCCGGAATACTCGGGAAAATCCTCCCGGAATTCCCGAGAAAATCCCCCGGAATTCCCTGAGAAAATCGCCCCGGAATCCCAGTGAAAATCCCCCCGGAATCCCCGGGAAAATCCCCCAGGAATCCCCTAGAAAATCCCCCAGGTATCCCCGATAAAATCCCCCTGGAATCCCCTGGAAAATCCCCCTGGAATCGCGGGGAAAAAGCCCCCCGCATTTCCCGGGAAAAATCCCCCCGGAATCCCCGATAAAATCTCCCCGGAATCCCTGAGAAAATCCCCCCGGAATCCGCGAGAAAATATGCCCAGAATCCCCGATAAAATCCCCCCGGAATCCCCGGGAATATCCCCCAGGAATCCCCGATAAAATCCCCCCGGAATCCCCCAGAAATTCCCCCCGGAATCCCCGACAAAATCCCCCCGGAATTCCCGACAAAATCCTCCCGGAATCCCCGGAAAATCCCCCCGGAATCCCCGGAAAATCCCCGCGGAATTCCGGTCCATTTCTGTAGGAGAATAGTTTGTAAGGATAGTGCAGAAGGCACTAGTTGCCAACGAGTTACAGCTGTACTGATTAGCAAGGAGTGCAAACAGCCTTGCCTGCCCAGTGAGGCTGGTTGTTATAAAAGCGTGGGTCAGCTGGCTGCCAGTTTCACTAAGCACAGCTCCAGCTGGAGGTGCAGAGCCTGCTGCAGTGTGGGCTGGAGCCTGCTGGCTGTGCTGCGAGGAGGAAGGGACACGTGGCCGTGCAAGGGATGGACAAGGTGAGAGGATGCTGTGTGTGGGACAGACAGGCTCAGGTGGCTGGGGAAGGGACAGGCTGGGGTTTAGCCAGTCGTACAGAGGAGAGGAGGAGTCGGTGCTGTGTGGAGCTGCCTGTGAGAAAAGGAGTCAGAGTTGCCTCAAAGAAATCTGTGGAGAGAAGGCATGAAAAGTGTGTAATGAAAGACTCATGTTGGTGCCTGTCATGTCTGTCTTGATATAATTGCTACACGTTTTCTCGGAATGCTTGAATTTAGACATAAAATGAAAACTTTATTGTAAGAAAGGAATGCATTTCTCACCAAAGTGGTGTAGGGTGGGGGATCACAACTCACAGATGGCCTGGAAGCGGAACGGCCACAGGGGTTACTGTAACTGGGCCTCCAGTACCAAAGCCCCAGTGGGTTTAAAGGCTAGAGCTGGGCTGGGATTAGCACGGGCTCTGCAGCTGGGCTCATGCACAGGTCTGTCAGCACTCCTACCCGAGGACAGTCCCTCACCTAGGGAGAGGTTCTAGGCCTGGAGATGAGGCTGAGTTTGGGAAGGGTGATGAGGACATGGTTAGGGAGGGATGTAAATGCATATCAAAAGACTTAATTTTGAGGGGTGGCAAGCATTAGCTATAAACCAGTAAGTATTTACAGCTAAAGGCTGGAGGTGGGGGCTGTCTGAGGAGGACAGGACTGTTTAAGGCTGAAGTTGGAAGAGAAACCTTGGTGAAGCTTTTGCGTTAGAAACGGCCTCACCTGCCAAATCAGATTTTTGTCTTCAGGATTGCATGAGTGAGGATGCCACAGCCAAGGAAAAGGTTCAGGTTTGGGAGGCAAAGGCGAGTTAGGCAGGGCTGCAGGGCTGGGGCTTGGCTGTTTCCATACTGCTCAGGGCAGCAAAGGGTAGCTGGCTCACTGGGCCTTGGATCTAGAACTCTTTCTGGAACAAGGTGGAGAGCTGAGGTTCATGCAAGGAAGGGGCCAGGAATTCTTTGTCTGACTGGAAAATGCCAGAGGGGCAGTGTGTGACTCGGATAGGATGATATGTTCGTCTGGCGAGAGTCACAAAAGAATATTTTGGTTTACTGATAACTGGGCAGCTCAGAAGTTACTACTTGACTTAGTTGCTGCTCCCATCTGTTGCACACATAAACAGAGCAAAGCAGACGAATTCTCTCGGAGCCTGAGGTCTTTGACTGGCCCTCCAAAAATGCTGCCCGCTAAAAAACAGACGTGGGGGAGGAAAGTTGTCAGATACAATAGAGCAAGAAAAGGACACGGGCTTCAAAGTGCCCTCCAGCAGACCACGGAAGTGACCTGTCTGGAAGTGAAACCAGCAGTCTGCTTCCCCAGCCTCCTGGAAGCCTCTAACAGCTACACAGGCAGTGAGGGGAGAGAACAATTCAACCTAAAAATAATTTTCAGTAGCGTTCTGCACTGCTGTTAAAAATACTGCAACCAGGGAATGTGGTGTGGTGATAACTATTAGGCCTGTAAGTCTGGTAACTGGGGCTTTTAGCTCAAACATCTCGGTATGGCTACTTTGAGCCTTGTAAAAGCTGCGTTAAGTCCAATTTCTTGGGTAGTTCTACTAGCTCTAGCCTTGCTTTTCATCCCCTCAGTAACAAAGCAACTCCCTCTCGAGAATGTTATTTACTTTCCATATGATGTGCCTACCGATTTCTGGAATTGCAAATGTCTTTGGATACATGCGTAAATTTAAGTTTCAAGAAAGCTGTCAAGCTAAAACAAAGGCTTGCCATAATGCAGAAGAAAATGTTTTATGGAAGAACTGAGAGGTCCCTACCTGGGCATAGAATTTGCTATACGAAGGTGTGTTCCAAACGGATCTGCCATCTAAACAAGCAGAAAAATAGTTGGAATGTAGTGAGTTCAATTTAACTATTGCTAGAAATAGGAATTATTAGCAGAGCTTGGAGCATGATATCACTAGCAGCAGTAAGACGCTTTTAGTTTGCTTCTCATAAATTACTTGTAAAAAGCATTTGTACCTAGTGTGTAGCAATTAATATTTCCCCATTTTCTTCCCCCCCGCCCCCCAGTCTCAGGTACTCCTTTTATTTTACCCTTTTCTGTCTTGTAACATCACCTTCCTTTATTTTATTCTATCTTCTGTTCTCAGAACATCGCAGCATCCTCTGTCAATGTGAAAGCATTTGTTCATCCTGTCTTGGAATGGCTGTCAATGTTGCCCTCTTCTGGATCACTTTTTTTTTTTTTTTTTTTTTTAACAATATGTTGCTAAATGTCAGGAAAATTAATCCACAAACACCAGCGGTTTATGTCCAAAAAGGAAACAGAGGAGTCCTTTTTGCTTTATTCGAATAAAGGGAGAGGCCATCGGACATTCCCCTGGGATCTCTCAAATTTTTGGAGGACGCAGCCTCCTTTTTATCCTATTTTCCCGGCCGCATTTCCCTCTCTCTTTTCCCATTGGCTGAGGTACTTGAGAGGCACAGACTTCCCGGAACGCCTGATACCTGAAATTCCCCTCTAATGTATAACCCTCCCTTTTAATTTTTAATTCTTATAGAATTCATAGCTTCCCCCCGTTGCTTCTTTCATCTTTCGATATCCAATTTCATTTATCAGCAGCCCTGCAGTTTGTTTGTAAAGGCAACTATCTCTTTCCATTCATCAATCAGTGGAATCCATCCCATTGTTTCTTTTATCTCTCAGTGCTAGCCTTATCTACAGGCTGATCCACAGCTCATTTGTAAAGACAAATTCAACATTCCTCTCAGCTAATAAATGAGAAGTTAGCTGAAAAAAGTAAAAACTGGATTTTTTTTTCCGGTGTGTGTCGGACAATACAGTGGAGAGAATTTGCGGGAGGATGATCGAGGATATCCTATTATAATATCGTTCTCGGACATTTTACTATTTTAGATCATCAGTTGTATTCTGAAAGAAATCTATTTTAATGATATGTGTACGTTTGCACGAAGTTATAGTTAAATATAGCTTGCGGCTGGGCTCTTTAATGAATAGGGGTATTTTTGGTTTTAATTCAATATTTTATGCTTGTGGTGTGTAGTGTGCTGATTTATTTTTTAATGTTATTTACTACGTGCGCTTTTGTTTTTGAGTGAAGGTAACTTTCTGGATGGCTTTGTATTTGAGGCAGAATGAATTGAAGTAGGTTTTTAAAACTGATTTTTCATATGTACGATGGGGAGTTTAGTAGGGGCAGCTCTGATGGTGGGGGCTTGGTTGTTAATTTTATCAGACGGCTTTTGTTAGATACAGCTTTTAATTCTGGAAAGTTTTTTTTTCTAATGTCGTGCTTTGAAGGTGGTTTTCGAGGATGTATGGTATAGCTTTATTTTGTTTGTAGATGGTGTATGATAAGGGCTATGGTCTATTTATCTAATGCCATGTTTTTTCATTCAGGTGTTGATAAGGGAGTTCTTGAATGGCGTTTTGTGTTGTTTTTGTTTTTGGTGGGGCGTTGTTTTTAAAGGATACCTTGATAAGGTTTGCCGATGGCATTCTAGCCTGTAGCATAAGGCATAGGGTAGTTTTTGAATTATTTTGTGGTGGCTTTGATTCTTGCCAGTATGTAGTGTTTGTTTGAGGTAATGCTGTGTAGCTAATTTCTGTTTTCTTATTAATATTAGAATTGGAGTGTTGTAGTATATGGGCTGTTATTATATCATAGGGGTTCTATTTATTTGGTTTGATTGTTTTCTAGTTATGGATAATTTTTCTCAAAAAACCATTTTCAGGATTTCAGGCGTGACACAAAAGAACGCTCAGATTGCTGGAAGGGAAACGTGTGCCCAGATTGTCTCGAAGCAGTGCTGCTGTCGGTTCTCGTTCAGTTGTGTCTTCTGAAAATGAGACTGTTGTATTCATTGCGCTGTGCTAAACACTTGTCATTCTCCCAATGCCAGGAAACAGATGAAGCTTGAAGAAAGAGGAAGGAATTTGGAAGCGTACAAACAAGCTGAGAAGAGGTTCAGAGATCAGGGTGCTCACTGGCAGCAGGGGCTGGGGTTAGGGCTGAGCAGGAGCAAAGCCGGAGCACATCAACCTCACCTCGTGTTTTCTCGGGGGCTTTATGGCCCTGGCAAGAGAGAGATGTTCACTGACGAGTCCCAGGCCGAGCCGTGAGCACAGCATGTTGTGTTGGAGCTGGGGTTTTTTTTTGAGACGTTCAGCAGCCACACTCTCTAGTCAAGAGTCCTGAGGTTTGTTGCTGCTCCACTTTCATCCTCATATCCAGCTTCCAGCCCTTTTCTTCTCTCTGTCCAGTGTGTCTTTTGTGTTCCTTTCTTGTCCTGTGTGCTCCCCATCCCATTCCCGTTCCCTACGGAGGGGGAGGGTGTGGAGACTGGGGGCTCCGACGTGGTTTGGGGCACCCCAAGGTCCCTGGGAAAGGGAGCCGGGCTGCGCTGGAGGAGCAGGTGAGTCGGGCATGGGGGGGGGGGGGGGGGGGGGGGGTCATGGTGGGTGCCAGAACATTGACAGGGAGGGGTGGGTGTAGAATGCATGAAAAACAGAACCATAAAAAATACCTAAATATAGTCTAAAAGGAATGTTTAAATGCTTTTTATTTGGGTAGAGGCACGGTTTTTATAGCTAATATAAAAATAAAATATAAAGAATAGAAATAGATTGGTATACATGTAAAATATAATGAAATATAAGTAGCAAATATCTATGAAAAATCTAGTGTATAACAGAAATAATGCAAATATAAGAATATGTATAAATATAAAATAGAGCTATGAGAATGGGAATAAGAATGGGGTAAAACATCAGTGAGAAATGGAAAAAAACCACATGAAAAATGGTGGGAAAATCAGTGAGAAATGGAGAAAAATCAGTGAAAAACGGGGGGGGAATCTTTGAAAAATGGGGAAAAAAATCAGTGAGAAATGGGGGAAAAAAAATCCATGAAAAATGGGGGAATAAATCAGTGAGAAACGGGGAAAAGTGGGGGAAAAAATAATTGAGAAATGGGGGAAAAAATCCGTGACGAATGGCGGGAAAAGTCATTAAGAAATGGGGGAAAAATCAGTGAGAAACAGGGAAAAAAATCAATGAGAAATGGGGGAAAATTTGGGACAAAATCAGCGAGAAATGGGGGAAAAATCAGTGGTAAATGGGGGAAAAGTCGATGAAAAATGGGGGAATATTCAGTGAGAAATGGGGGGGGGGGAAATCAGTGAGAAATGGGGAAAAAATCCATGGAAAACAGGCAAACAATCCATGGGCAATGGCGGGAACAGAGCGAGCTGTTGTTGCTCGTGCTGTGGTGGCCGATGCTGTGGGGAAAAAATAAGTGAAAAATGGGGGCAATAATCAGTGATAAATGGGGAGAAAATCAGTGATTAATGGGCGGAAAAATGCATGAAAAATGGAAGGAAAAATTCAGAGAGAAATGGGGGCAAATATCAGTGATAAATGGGGAAAAAAAATCAGTGATTAATGGGGGGAAAAATGCATGGAAAATGGGGGGAAAATTCAGAGAGAAATGGGGGCAAAAATCAGTGAGCAATGGGGGGGAAAATCGGGAAATATCCATGGAAAAATGGGGGGAAAAAATCAGTGAGAAATGGGGGAAAAAATCAGTGAGAAATTGGGGAAACATCATGGTGAAATGGGAAAAAAAAAATCTTTGATAATATGGGAAACAAATCATTGAGAAATGGGGGAAAAAAATCAGTGAGAAATGGGGAAAATATGGGAAAAAATCCACGAAAATTGCGGGAAAAAATGCATGAAAAATTGGGGAAAAATCAGTAAGAAATGGGGGAAAAAATCCATGAAAAATGGCGGGAAAAATCAGATCGGCGATCGATAGCTAATGCGTGCCGATCGATTAGATCGGCGATCGATTGATCACGACTACCGATCGATTATATCGGCGATCGATTGCTAATGCCTGCAGATCGATTAGATCGGCGATAGATTGATCGCGCCTGCCGATCGATTAGATCGGCGATCGATTGCTAATGCCTGCCGATCGATTAGATCGGCGATCGATTGATCGCGCCTGCCGATCGATTAGATCGGTGATCGATTGCTAATGCCTGCCGATCGATTAGATCGGCGATCGATTGATGGCGCCTGCCGATCGATTAGATCGGCGATCGATTGGTAATGCCTGCCGATCGATTAGATCGGCGATCGATTGATCGCGCCTGCCGATCGATTAGATCGGCGATCGATTGCTAATGCCTGCCGATCGATTAGATCGGCGATCGATTGATCGCGCCTGCCGATCGATTAGATCGGCGATCGATTGCTAATGCCTGCCGATCGATTAGATCGGCGATCGATTGATGGCGCCTGCCGATCGATTAGATCGGCGATCGATTGCTAATGCCTGCTGATCGATTAGATCGGCGATCGATTGATCGCGCCTGCCGATCGATTAGATCGGCGATCGATTGCTAATGCCTGCCGATCGATTAGATCGGCGATCGATTGCTAATGCCTGCCGATCGATTAGATCGGCGATCGATTGATCGCGCCTGCCGATCGATTAGATCGGCGATCGATTGATGGCGCCTGCCGATCGATTAGATCGGCGATCGATTGATCGCGCCTGCCGATCGATTAGATCGGCGATCGATTGCTAATGCCTGCCGATCGATTAGATCGGCGATCGATTGATCGCGCCTGCCGATCGATTAGATCGGCGATCGATTGCTAATGCCTGCCGATCGATTAGATCGGCGATCGATTGATCGCGCCTGCCGATCGATTAGATCGGCGATCGATTGCTAATGCCTGCCGATCGATTAGATCGGCGATCGATTGATCGCGCCTGCCGATCGATTAGATCGGCGATCGATTGCTAATGCCTGCCGATCGATTAGCTCGGCGATCGATTGATCGCGCCTGCCGATCGATTAGATCGGCGATCGCTTTCCAATGCCTGCCGATCGATTGCTAATGCACACTATTTGCACACTCCTTGCACACCCTTTGCACTCGTACAGAGGCAGGAGGTTTGTCAGTTCTGGTCGGGGTTTTTTGGGGCGTTCATTCCGGGGGATTTCCTCAAGGATTGGGACACTCCTTGATTCCATCCCTTGCCTGTCTCCCAAGCGCCACCCTGTGGGCAGAGCGCGGTACTGCGCGCCTGCCTCTCCCAAGATGGCGGCTCGGGTGTCGCTCCCCGACCTTCTAACTCTGGCTGCAAAAGGAGGGGGGCACAGCAAGGAGCCCGCTCGCTCTAGTGGGATGCCTGCGCACGACGCCGACACCGATGCCACGGGTGCGATTTTCGGCGGCGTTTCCAATCGTGCGGACATCTCCTTCAGCCCGCTTCGGCCCGGGGGAGAGGGGCGGGGCCGCCAGCGATGGTCCCGGCGCAGCCCGGGCAGGCTCGGGGCGGAGCCGGGGCTTGGCGAGGCGGGGCACGGAGGTCCCGGGGACGGGACCGGGCGGGGCCGGGGCGGTGCTTTAGGGGCGGTCCCCAGTGGTCCCGGGCGGCACCGGGGGCGGGGCCGGGTGATCCCGGAGCGGTACCGAGCTGTGCTGGGGACGGTGCTGCAGGGGCGGTGCCGGGCCCGCCTCAGGGTGATTGAATGCCCAGAAATCGCCTCCTCTGCCCCGTGCTCACACTGAGCTGCGGGCTGCAGCGTGCTGTCGGAGCTCCGCACACAGCACGGATTTGGGCTTCCCCTCCTCTCAAACCCTCTCCCCCTTCTTCCTCCTCCTCATCTTCCTCTTTGTCCTCTGTCACTGCTGAGGCTCTGGAAAGAACTGAAATTCTGCAGGGAGAGATGTCCTCTCGTGGCCCCAGGGACTGCCTCGGCACGGGCCACGAGCGCCTCCGGCCCCTGCCTTCTCCTGCTTGAAAAGATCACCTGGAGCCCGAGCTCGGGGGGGTGAAATCAGCTGAAATCCAGGTAACTCTGTCAAGTGCCCCCCAGGGACATCGGCGGGGCTGGGGGATGAGGGTTTGAAACAGCAAATTCTTTGGAATATACACCTGTCCCTGTGCCGATGCTGCTGAGCTTCCTGCCACAGTATATCCCCACTCCATGAGGCGCTGTGAGGTTATGGCAGTGGGAATTGAGCAGGGAATTCGGGGCTATGGGCATAATTCACGGGAGCTAGCAAAGCTGACAGCCAACCCCAAATCGGGGCACAGCACAGAGAACAATCTGTGTGCTGCCCTGTCAGCTCAAGCTCCTGGGCTGGGAAGTATTGGGAGTTAAATGTATGGAATTACACAAATCACAGCAACTGGCATCACCCAGAGGGACAATCCAAGGCCCAAACAATTCCTCCACAGTCCACTCTGGGAAAAACACCCTGTGCCTGCCAGGAGCTCTGACCCTGCTTTTCCTACCAGCTCCTGAGCAGTGTCAGGGCCACCACGACGCCTTTAAAATCCAGATAAACCCCAAATCCTACACAGTGAATAATCCAAAGAAAGTACTGAATTGTTGTCATTAAAAGCTCAAAACTCATTAAGAATTCTATGACAACAGTGTAATGGACTCCCAGGAACCTCATGAATGCTCTCGGTTTCATTTTTGTGTATTTTTACTCCCTCATTTGGCAGCTTGTAAAACTTATCCTGGAATTCAGAGGTCAAGCAGGATCGACTTTGGATTGACCTTCACCTCTGGTCCCACTTTGTGCAAACACAACTCGTGCCCAGGTGGGTGAACTCATCACCTCAGCTTTTCACTCCAGAGTATCCCCTCCTTATTTCCCTGTAGATGAACTCAGATCCACTCCTCACCTCCACTGGTCATCCAAGCGTCCATTCTGTTCCCCACAGGCCCTGGTGGCCCCAGGGAGCTCCCTTGGCCTTTCTCCTGCCCCTCTGCAGCCCGAGGTCGCTACACAAACAGTTCTTGTGTCCCCTCTAAATGACCCCGGGTTTTCTGCTCAATGAATGGCATGACCCGTGCCCACTGCTCATGATTCACCCAACCAAAATCAAGAGCAAATGTTGCTTGGGCTTTAAGAACTTGAAATAACTCTGAAGCAAAAGAAATCACCTTTTTCTTCTGGTTTTTATTTTTATTTTTTCATTTAAGATGCTGGACTTGCCTCTGTGGATGTGTGCTGAGCTCTCACTGCAGGGGACTGTCAGGCCTGAATGGCTGTGAGTTCGTGTTCTTCTCAGTAGGGAATCAGAAATTATTCTTAGACCATAGAATTGTTTTCTGAAACCTTTCCCCTTTCCTCTTTGTGCCTTTGAATTTTTCAGCTGTTCCCTGTTGTCACTTCCCCTGCCTGACTTCTGTGCAGCTCCTAGCTGGGAAAAACTGGGAAAACTTAGGGGGTACAGAGGTGGAATTTTTGGCTGGATTTTTCTAACATTTCTAATTTTGCTGAACTTATTTCCCCAGTGAGAAGAGCACGAACTCACAGCCATGCAGGCCTGACAGTCACTGCGGGAAATCTGACACAGTATTAATAAGTAACCTTTCCTGAGAGCAGTCACCACCCCAGTCCTCCAGCCTTGTCAAATGTTTGCAATGAATGGACCCAAGTTCTAATCCTTAATCTAAATTTATGTCAGCTTTTGTTAGAAAGATACCGGACAGTAAATCATACAAGAGAATTTAAAAATTGCACAAAGAATAACCGGCCCAGACCAAACCCAACCGCCCCCATCAGTGCTCCACCCCAATTTTGGGAGAAACAGTGATACAGTTTATAAATACTCTCCTTCCACACTATTCAGTCCTTCACCGCACATCCCCAGAGAGGAGTCCCTCAGACCTTGCTCCCCTGAACACCAGGAGAGCTGGAGTTTCACCCAGATCCCACATTCCCATGGCAGTTAATCCCAGCAGGGAGGCAAAGAGGAACCCTGCATCCTCTGACATAGCCCACAGCACGGGCAGCACCAGGAGCCCTCCAGGCTCAGACCTCTGGTGCTGAAGCCTCTGGGCTTTGGCTGATCAAACACCACAGCTCTTGGCAAAGATGCCAGGAGAGTCGTGATTCTTCCTGTCCTGAAAGAGAGGAGGAAAAGAAAATTAAGTCGACTGCAGAAGGATTCCAGCTCTCAACTTCTGCTCTGATTCCTCACTCTGGGGTTTTATCCATGACAAGTGACACCAATTCAGAGTGCCCTTTTCCAGCATTTTTATTCCTAACTATTAAAAGGATGCTCATTTCTCTTATTGTATTCTTTGCTTAATTTTATTAGAGGCATTTTCATCCCAGACCCCACTTGTCAGTTCTTCAATCCTTTAGCACTGGACTTGGCACAAAGGGATACCCGTGGTGCTGCATCACAAGAAATCCCAAAGAGAAACCCCTTCCAAACCTGACGGAGAAAGCTTTCAAGGCACTCCAGAACACAGACAGCTTTTCCTGCCTTGTCAGGCCACACCAATTCTGTCCCATCCACCTGAACTGTGCAGGTGAGGAAAAGGCTTTCCTTGCTCCTCGGGAATCACTGTCTGAGACCACAGATGTCCATCCTGGGCAGCACCTGGAAACAACGTGGGAAAGGCAAAATGAGAGTGTTTTCTATCAGAAAATTACTACTACTAATAAAAATAACAATCAGAACTTCTGGACAAATTTAGTAACATCACTTTGATATGAGAAATACAGGCCATGCCCATCCTTGTAGCCCAGGTGAAAACAGGAAGGAGAACTAGAGGAAAAGCAGAGTCCCTTATTTGATCTCTGGACACAAACTGAGGCCTTTTCCCTGTGAAACCAAACTCACCCTTCCAGGGTTCCTGAGATCAGCTACGAGGAGGCTTTTGGCACTCCAAGAGCAGCTGGGTCACAGCTGGATGCGGCTTGGGTCTGGGAGACACCGTGCTCCTTCTGGAATTATAGCACGCAAATGCCTGCTCCTGGCCCCAGGCCCGGAGATAAAATCTGTGGGGTTTTTCCCTGTGCAACATTGTTCACCCCTCCCAGGTTCCTGAGATCTGCACAGAGGAGGCTTTGGGCACCCCAAAGGCAGCCAGGGTTACAGGTGGGGGCAGCTTGGGGCTGGGAGAAATCCTCATCCATTTGGAATTTTATCAGGCAGAAACCTGGCTGGGTGCACAGGTCTCTGGACACGACCAGTGGCCCTTTCCCCTGTGAAACAAAACTCACCCTGCCAGGCTCCTGAGACCACTTAGGAGGAGGGGTTTGACTCTCCAAGAGCAGTCGCAACGAGAGATGCTCACACAGAAGGCCATGCAGAAGAGGAAACGAGCGCACCCGCAGCCCCCCAAGGCGCGCCCCAACGCCCCAGACCCGGCACTGCCAGCTCGGGCAGTCCCATAAAGCATCCCCCGCCTCCGCAGCGGCGGGACAGGCGGGGCCCGGGGTCCCGAGGAAACCGAGCGTGCCCGGAGGCGCGGCAGGACGGCAGCGCAGCGCCGCCTGGCGGCGGAGCAGGAGAGCAGCGCCGGGCCCCATGGCAGTATCGGTACCCGTGCGCCCCCTGCTGTCCGCGGCGATGCAGCGCCCGATGCCGAGTTCCACGCCCGTGTCGCCGAGGGAGAGGGGCACCGCTGGCTGGGGCCTCCCCGCCGACACGGACAGAAGCCGAAGCAGAAGCCCCGGTGCCATTGGCGGCCCCTACCCAGCGGGCCGGGCTCCGCCGGGCCCGCGGCCCCGCGCGGTATCGGGTCGGCCCGCTCCCGTCTTCGTCGCACCCGGGCCCTGCTCCTGGCATGAAGCGCGTCACCGCCCCGCGCCGTCCCGCCCCCCCGCGCGTCATCGCGTGCGTTCGGCGGCCCGCCCCGGGGGCGGTGCCGGGGGCGCTACCCGGGGCGGTGCCGGGGCAGTGCCGGGGGCGGCACCGGGGGCGGTGCCGGGGGCGTTCCCGGTCGCCGTGCCGGGGTAGCCCGGGGAGCGGTTCCGGGAGCGGTTCGGGGGGCGGTGCCGATTGCAGTCCCGGTCCCTGTCTCCAGTCCCCGTCCCCGATCCCGGTTCCGGTCCCTGTCCCAGGTCCCCGTCCGCGATCCCGGTCCCTGTCCCATTTCCCCGTCCCGGTCCCCGATCCCAGTCCCGGTCCACGTCCCCGATCCCGATTTTCCCCCCCCTTTCACACTGATTTTTCCCCCGATTTATCAATGATTTTTTTCCCCATTTTTTCCCATTTCTCACTGATATTTTCCCCCATTTTTCAGGGATTTTTTTCCCCATTTCTCACTGATTTTTTTCCCCATTCTTCATGGAGTTTTGCCCCCGTTTTTCACTGATTTTTCCCCATTTCTCACTGACTTTTTCCCCATTTTCCCCCATTTCTCACTGATATTTTCCCCCATTTTTCATGGATTTTTTCCAGATTTATCCCCATTTCCCACTGATTTTTCCCCATTTTTCATGGACTTTTCCCCCCCGTTTCTTACTTATGTTTTTCCCCGATTTCTCATTGATTTCCCCCCCCCCCCCCCATTTCGCACTGATTTTTTACCCATTTTTCCCCATTTCTCACTGATTTCTTTCGCCATTTTTCATGGAATTTCCCCACCCATTTCTAACGGATTTTTCCCCCACTTTTCCCCATTTCTCACTGATTTTTCCCCCCATTCTTCAGGGATTTTTTTCCCCATTTCTCACTGATTTTTCCCCCCATTCTTCATGATTTACAGGATACTCTATCGTGAATGGAAAGCAATTAAAGGAAGGGGGGAGGTTACCAGCCACCTGGTCAGCTCAGACAGCAGAGCTGCACACGCTTGTGAGAGCCTGTGAATTATAGCAGGACAAGACATTAAATATATTTACTGATTCTAAATATGCATATGCGGTAATACATGCATTTGGAAAACTATGGGGAAAAAAAGAGGTTTATTAAGCTGCAGAAGAAAGAAGAAAAAAATTGGTTTACAAGGGATGGCAAGCAGTGGATACCAAAAGCTCTAGCCTTACAATTGTTAAAACAACTTCATTAAAGGAGTCGTTCTGTGCCTTCTTTGGGGTGAGGAAAAAAGGCTGAGGGGGGCTCCGACGTGGTTTGGGGCACCCCAAGGTCCCTGGGAGAGGGAGCCGGGCTGCGCTGGAGGAGCAGGTGAGTCGGGCATGGGGGGGGGGTCATGGTGGGTGCCAGAACATTGAGAGGGAGGGGTGGGTGTAGAATGCATGAAAAACAGAACCTTAAAAAATAGCTAAATATAGTCTAAAAGGAATGTTTTATTGGCTTGTGTTTGGATAGAGGTAGGGTTTTTTTATAGATACTGTAAATAGAAAAGATAAAGAATAAAAATATAGAAGCAAATATAAGAAACCAATATATAAATATATTACATTACATTATATTATGTTATGAAAATAGAAATATATAAATATTCAGACTTTAAAAGGAATGTTTTATTGGTTTTTATTTGGTTAGAGGAGGGTTTTTTGAAAATAATATAGGCAAAAATATACAAATATGCAAAAATAGATACTGACATAAAATTATTATAACTATATATGCATATATATATGTAAGTATAAATATATAGAAAAAATATAAATATAAAATACATGTATGTAGTATGTAATAGAAATAATTTATCGATTTTAATATGTTATATTAAATAGTATGTTATAATAGAATGTAAATAGCATCTAGTATATTAATATACTAGTAAAAACTACATTAAATAGTATATAAATATAGAATACACAATATAGACATATAAATCTACAGATATAAATATGAAAACTAAATAGAAAAATATATTCAAATAGAATTTAAAATAATCGAGTTTTTTGTTTCTATTTGGTTAGAGGCAGAGCTTTTAAAGAAATAATATTAAAAACTATGAACCTCCAAATATAGATGGATATAGATAAAATAGAAATAACATTAGTAATATAAATCTATGTATATAATGAATAATAAAATAATATTGTATATATGATAAATAGAATAGCAATTAAATTGAATATATGAAATATGTCTAGATTATGACTAGAAATTAAATATTAAAAAATAGATGATTTCTATATATAAAAGGTTTTTTTTTTTCATTTGGTCAGAGGCAGGGCATTTTTAGTTTGGGTCGGGGTTTTTTTGGGGCGTTCATTGAGAGGATTTTATGACGGGTGGGGACTCTGGTGCTTGGAACTCTCTCCCTTCTCTGTCTGTCCCTGACAGGGCGGCAGTGCCGGGCTGAGTTGGGCGGCAGTGCTGCCGCCGTGTGGACACGGGCGGGTACTGCACCGTGCCCCTCTCAGGATGGCGGAAGGGCCCGCGGGCCGGGACCCAGCCGTGCGGCAGCGCTCAAGATGGCGGCCTCTCTAGGACCCCGGCGGATAGGCGTTTACATAAAACGCCTGTCCGCGCCCGCCGGCGCCCTCACGCCCGCGGCACCGGGGACCGCGCGGCCGTTGTCGGCACGCTCTGAAACATCCGGGAAAATTGTCGGCGAGCGGATCGGCGTCGGCGATGTAATCAGGCATCTTATGCCTACACACCGGGGTCCTGATTTTTTCCCGCCCTTTCTGCCGCCATTTTTGGCAGGTCAGCCGGGGTGCCGCCCGAGCCGCCATTTTGAGAGTGCGGACACACTCAAGATGGCGGCCTCTCTAGGACCCCGGCGGATAGGCGTTTACATAAAACGCCTGCCCGCGCCCGCCGGCGCCCTCACGCCCGCGGCACCGCGGACCGCGCGGCCGTTGTCGGCACGCTCTGACACATCCGGGAAAATTGTCGGCGAGCGGATCGGCGTCGGCGATGTAATCAGGCATCTTATGCCTACACACCGGGGTCCTGATTTTTTCCCGCCCTTTCTGCCGCCATTTTTGGCAGGTCAGCCGGGGTGCCGCCCGAGGCGCCATTTTGAGAGTCCCGACACGCTCAAGATGGCGGCCTCTCTAGGACCCCGGCGGATAGGCGTTTACATAAAACGCCTGCCCGCGTTCGCCGGCATAAAAATAAATATGCATAAATATAAACATAGACATAAACATGCACAAACGTTAACCTGCATAGATATAAACATAAACATAAACATAAACATAAACATAAACATAAACATAAACATAAACATAAACATAAACATAAACATAAACATAAACATGCAAAACAATAATAATAAATATAAATAGAAATAGAAATACAAACATTAATAAAATCAGTGAGAAAGGGGGTAAAATCAGTGAGAAATGGGGGGGAAAAACCATGAAAAATGATGGAAAAATCAGAGAGAAATGGGGGAAAAATCGGTGAGGAATGGGGAAAAAGATCAACGAAAAATTGGGAAAAATCAGTCAGAAGTGGGGGATAAAAATCAGTGAGAAATGGGGGGAAAAGTCGGTGAGAAATGGGGAAAAAATCAGTGATTAATGGGCGGGAAAATGCATGAAAAATGGGGGGAATAATTCAGAGAGAAATGGGGGCAAATATCAGTGAGAAATGGGGGGGAAAATCAGGAAATATCCATGAAAATTGGGGGAAACATCCATGAAAAATGGCGGAAAAAATCAATGAAAAATGGCGGAAAAAATCAGTGAGAAATGGGGAAAAATGGGGAAAAAGGAGTGATAAATGGGGGAAAAAATCAGTGAGAAATGGGGAAAAATGGGGAAAAAAATCCACGAAAAATGGGTGGAAAAATCCATGAAAAATCAACGGAAAAATCAGTGAGAAATGGGGAAAACATCATGGTGAAATGGGGCAAAAATCAGAGAGAAATGGGGAAAAATCATTGAAAAATGGGGGATAAAAATCAGTGAGAAATGGGGGGAAAATGGGGAAAAACATCAGTGAGAAATGGGGAAAAAAAATCTTTGATAAATTGGGGCAAAAATCATTGAGAAATGGGGAAAATAATCAGTGAGAAATGGGGAAAATTTGGGAAAAATCCAGGAAAATTGCGGGAAAAAATGCTTGAAAAATTGGGGAAAAAATCCGAGAGAAAATCCCCGGGAATCCCCGGGAAAAACCCCCCGGAATCCCCGAGAAAATCCCCCGGAATTCCCCGGGAAAATCCCCCCGGAATCCCCTGGAAAATCCCCCTGAATTCCCCGAGAAACTCATCCCGGAATCCCCGTGATAATCCGTCCGCTATCCCCGAGAAAATCCCCCAGGAATCCCCCAGAAAATCTCCCCGAAATCCCCGGGATAATCTCCCCGGAATCCCCGAGAAAATCCCTCGGAATTCCCCGGGAAAATCCTCCCGGAATCCAAGAGAAAATCCTCCCGGAATCCACGAGAAAATCCGCCCGGAATCCCCGGGAAAATCCTCCAGAAATCCCCGAGAAAATCCCCCGGAGTCCCCGGGAAAATCAACCCGGAATCGCCGGGAAAATCCCCCCAGAATCCCCGAGAAAATCCCCCGGAATTCCCCTAGAAAATCCCCCCGGACTCCCCGAGAAATTTCCCCCGGAATCCCCGGGAAAATAGCCCCCGGAATCCGCGAGAAAATCCCCCCGGAATCCACGCGAAAATCCCCCAGAAATCCCTGTGAAAGCCCCCCCGGAATCCCCAAGAAAATCTCCCCGGAATCCCCGAGAAAATTCGCCCGTAATACTCGGGAAAATATGCCCGGAATCCCCTGGAAAAACCCCCCGGAATCCCCTGGATAATCCCCCCGGAATCCCCGATAAAATCCCCCTGGAATCTCCAGGAAAATGCCCCGGGAATACGCGAGAAAATCCCCCCGGAATCCCCTGGAAAATCCCCCCTGAATCCCCGAGAAAAACCCCCCTGAATCCCCGAGAAAATCCCCCCGGATTCCCCTGAAAATCCCTCGGAATCCCCGGGCAAATCTCCCCGGACTCCCCGAGAAAATCCCCCCGGAATTCCCCGGGAAAATCCCCCCGGAATCCCCGAGAAAATCCCCTAGAATTCCCCGGGATAATCCCCCCGGAATCCCCGAGAAAATCCCCCCGCAATCGCCGAGAAAATCCCCCCGGAATCGCCGGAATCATCCCCTGGAATTCCCCGGGAAAATCATCCCGGAATCCCCGAGAATATCCCCCCGGTATCGCCGAGAAAACCCCCCCGGAATCCCCGGGAAAATCCCTCCGGACTCCCCGAAAAAATCCCCCGGAATCCCCGAGAAAATCCCCCGGAATTTCCCGGGAAAATCACCCCGGAATCCCCGAGAAAATTCTCCCGAAATACTCGGCAAAATCCCCCAGGAATCCACGGAAAATTCCCCGGAATCCAGGATAAAATACCCCGGAATCCCCATGAAAATCCCCCGGAATCCCCGCGAATATCCCCCCGGAATCCCCGGGAAAATCCCCATGAATTCCCCGGGAAAATAATCTCGGAATCCCCGAGAAAATCTCCCCGGAATCACCGAGATAATGGCCCCGGAATACCCGAGAACATCCCCCGGAATTGCCCGAGAAAATCATCCCGTAATCCCCGAGGAAATCCCCCGGAACACTCGGGAAAATCCCCCCGGAATTCCTCGTAAAATCACCCCGGATACCCCGGGAAAATCCCTCCGGACTCCCCGAAAAATTCCCCCCGGAATACTCGGGAAAATCCCCCCGGAATCCCCGAGAAAATCCACCCGGAATCCCCTGGAAAATCCACCGGGAATTCCCCTGGAAATTCCTCGCTGAAACCCCTGGAAAATCCCCCCGGAATTCCCCGGGAATATCCCCTCGGAATCCCCGGGAAAATCCCCCCGGACTCCCCGAAAAAATCCCCCCGGAATACTCGGGAAAATCCCCCCGGAATACTCGGGAAAATCCTCCCGGAATTCCCGAGAAAATCCCCCGGAATTCCCTGAGAAAATCGCCCCGGAATCCCAGTGAAAATCCCCCCGGAATCCCCGGGAAAATCCCCCAGGAATCCCCTAGAAAATCCCCCAGGTATCCCCGATAAAATCCCCCTGGAATCCCCTGGAAAATCCCCCTGGAATCGCGGGGAAAAAGCCCCCCGCATTTCCCGGGAAAAATCCCCCCGGAATCCCCGATAAAATCTCCCCGGAATCCCTGAGAAAATCCCCCCGGAATCCGCGAGAAAATATGCCCAGAATCCCCGATAAAATCCCCCCGGAATCCCCGGGAATATCCCCCAGGAATCCCCGATAAAATCCCCCCGGAATCCCCCAGAAATTCCCCCCGGAATCCCCGACAAAATCCCCCCGGAATTCCCGACAAAATCCTCCCGGAATCCCCGGAAAATCCCCCCGGAATCCCCGGAAAATCCCCGCGGAATTCCGGTCCATTTCTGTAGGAGAATAGTTTGTAAGGATAGTGCAGAAGGCACTAGTTGCCAACGAGTTACAGCTGTACTGATTAGCAAGGAGTGGAAACAGCCTTGCCTGCCCAGTGAGGCTGGTTGTTATAAAAGCGTGGGTCAGCTGGCTGCCAGTTTCACTAAGCACAGCTCCAGCTGGAGGTGCAGAGCCTGCTGCAGTGTGGGCTGGAGCCTGCTGGCTGTGCTGCGAGGAGGAAGGGACACGTGGCCGTGCAAGGGATGGACAAGGTGAGAGGATGCTGTGTGTGGGACAGACAGGCTCAGGTGGCTGGGGAAGGGACAGGCTGGGGTTTAGCCAGTCGTACAGAGGAGAGGAGGAGTCGGTGCTGTGTGGAGCTGCCTGTGAGAAAAGGAGTCAGAGTTGCCTCAAAGAAATCTGTGGAGAGAAGGCATGAAAAGTGTGTAATGAAAGACTCATGTTGGTGCCTGTCATGTCTGTCTTGATATAATTGCTACACGTTTTCTCGGAATGCTTGAATTTAGACATAAAATGAAAACTTTATTGTAAGAAAGGAATGCATTTCTCACCAAAGTGGTGTAGGGTGGGGGATCACAACTCACAGATGGCCTGGAAGCGGAACGGCCACAGGGGTTACTGTAACTGGGCCTCCAGTACCAAAGCCCCAGTGGGTTTAAAGGCTAGAGCTGGGCTGGGATTAGCACGGGCTCTGCAGCTGGGCTCATGCACAGGTCTGTCAGCACTCCTACCCGAGGACAGTCCCTCACCTAGGGAGAGGTTCTAGGCCTGGAGATGAGGCTGAGTTTGGGAAGGGTGCTGAGGACATGGTTAGGGAGGGATGTAAATGCATATCAAAAGACTTAATTTTGAGGGGTGGCAAGCATTAGCTATAAACCAGTAAGTATTTACAGCTAAAGGCTGGAGGTGGGGGCTGTCTGAGGAGGACAGGACTGTTTAAGGCTGAAGTTGGAAGAGAAACCTTGGTGAAGCTTTTGCGTTAGAAACGGCCTCACCTGCCAAATCAGATTTTTGTCTTCAGGATTGCATGAGTGAGGATGCCACAGCCAAGGAAAAGGTTCAGGTTTGGGAGGCAAAGGCGAGTTAGGCAGGGCTGCAGGGCTGGGGCTTGGCTGTTTCCATACTGCTCAGGGCAGCAAAGGGTAGCTGGCTCACTGGGCCTTGGATCTAGAACTCTTTCTGGAACAAGGTGGAGAGCTGAGGTTCATGCAAGGAAGGGGCCAGGAATTCTTTGTCTGACTGGAAAATGCCAGAGGGGCAGTGTGTGACTCGGATAGGATGATATGTTCATCTGGCGAGAGTCACAAAAGAATATTTTGGTTTACTGATAACTGGGCAGCTCAGAAGTTACTACTTGACTTAGTTGCTGCTCCCATCTGTTGCACACATAAACAGAGCAAAGCAGACGAATTCTCTCGGAGCCTGAGGTCTTTGACTGGCCCTCCAAAAATGCTGCCCGCTAAAAAACAGACGTGGGGGAGGAAAGTTGTCAGATACAATAGAGCAAGAAAAGGACACGGGCTTCAAAGTGCCCTCCAGCAGACCACGGAAGTGACCTGTCTGGAAGTGAAACCAGCAGTCTGCTTCCCCAGCCTCCTGGAAGCCTCTAACAGCTACACAGGCAGTGAGGGGAGAGAACAATTCAACCTAAAAATAATTTTCAGTAGCGTTCTGCACTGCTGTTAAAAATACTGCAACCAGGGAATGTGGTGTGGTGATAACTATTAGGCCTGTAAGTCTGGTAACTGGGGCTTTTAGCTCAAACATCTCGGTATGGCTACTTTGAGCCTTGTAAAAGCTGCGTTAAGTCCAATTTCTTGGGTAGTTCTACTAGCTCTAGCCTTGCTTTTCATCCCCTCAGTAACAAAGCAACTCCCTCTCGAGAATGTTATTTACTTTCCATATGATGTGCCTACCGATTTCTGGAATTGCAAATGTCTTTGGATACATGCGTAAATTTAAGTTTCAAGAAAGCTGTCAAGCTAAAACAAAGGCTTGCCATAATGCAGAAGAAAATGTTTTATGGAAGAACTGAGAGGTCCCTACCTGGGCATAGAATTTGCTATACGAAGGTGTGTTCCAAACGGATCTGCCATCTAAACAAGCAGAAAAATAGTTGGAATGTAGTGAGTTCAATTTAACTATTGCTAGAAATAGGAATTATTAGCAGAGCTTGGAGCATGATATCACTAGCAGCAGTAAGACGCTTTTAGTTTGCTTCTCATAAATTACTTGTAAAAAGCATTTGTACCTAGTGTGTAGCAATTAATATTTCCCCATTTTCTTCCCCCCCGCCCCCCAGTCTCAGGTACTCCTTTTATTTTACCCTTTTCTGTCTTGTAACATCATCTTCCTTTATTTTATTCTATCTTCTGTTCTCAGAACATCGCAGCATCCTCTGTCAATGTGAAAGCATTTGTTCATCCTGTCTTGGAATGGCTGTCAATGTTGCCCTCTTCTGGATCACTTTTTTTTTTTTTTTTTTTTTAACAATATGTTGCTAAATGTCAGGAAAATTAATCCACAAACACCAGCGGTTTATGTCCAAAAAGGAAACAGAGGAGTCCTTTTTGCTTTATTCGAATAAAGGGAGAGGCCATCGGACATTCCCCTGGGATCTCTCAAATTTTTGGAGGACGCAGCCTCCTTTTTATCCTATTTTCCCGGCCGCATTTCCCTCTCTCTTTTCCCATTGGCTGAGGTACTTGAGAGGCACAGACTTCCCGGAACGCCTGATACCTGAAATTCCCCTCTAATGTATAACCCTCCCTTTTAATTTTTAATTCTTATAGAATTCATAGTTTCCCCCCGTTGCTTCTTTCATCTTTCGATATCCAATTTCATTTATCAGCAGCCCTGCAGTTTGTTTGTAAAGGCAACTATCTCTTTCCATTCATCAATCAGTGGAATCCATCCCATTGTTTCTTTTATCTCTCAGTGCTAGCCTTATCTACAGGCTGATCCACAGCTCATTTGTAAAGACAAATTCAACATTCCTCTCAGCTAATAAATGAGAAGTTAGCTGAAAAAAGTAAAAACTGGATTTTTTTTTCCGGTGTGTGTCGGACAATACAGTGGAGAGAATTTGCGGGAGGATGATCGAGGATATCCTATTATAATATCGTTCTCGGACATTTTACTATTTTAGATCATCAGTTGTATTCTGAAAGAAATCTATTTTAATGATATGTGTACGTTTGCACGAAGTTATAGTTAAATATAGCTTGCGGCTGGGCTCTTTAATGAATAGGGGTATTTTTGGTTTTAATTCAATATTTTATGCTTGTGGTGTGTAGTGTGCTGATTTATTTTTTAATGTTATTTACTACGTGCGCTTTTGTTTTTGAGTGAAGGTAACTTTCTGGATGGCTTTGTATTTGAGGCAGAATGAATTGAAGTAGGTTTTTAAAACTGATTTTTCATATGTACGATGGGGAGTTTAGTAGGGGCAGCTCTGATGGTGGGGGCTTGGTTGTTAATTTTATCAGACGGCTTTTGTTAGATACAGCTTTTAATTCTGGAAAGTTTTTTTTTCTAATGTCGTGCTTTGAAGGTGGTTTTCGAGGATGTATGGTATAGCTTTATTTTGTTTGTAGATGGTGTATGATAAGGGCTATGGTCTATTTATCTAATGCCATGTTTTTTCATTCAGGTGTTGATAAGGGAGTTCTTGAATGGCGTTTTGTGTTGTTTTTGTTTTTGGTGGGGCGTTGTTTTTAAAGGATACCTTGATAAGGTTTGCCGATGGCGTTCTAGCCTGTAGCATAAGGCATAGGGTAGTTTTTGAATTATTTTGTGGTGGCTTTGATTCTTGCCAGTATGTAGTGTTTGTTTGAGGTAATGCTGTGTAGCTAATTTCTGTTTTCTTATTAATATTAGAATTGGAGTGTTGTAGTATATGGGCTGTTATTATATCATAGGGGTTCTATTTATTTGGTTTGATTGTTTTCTAGTTATGGATAATTTTTCTCAAAAAACCATTTTCAGGATTTCAGGCGTGACACAAAAGAACGCTCAGATTGCTGGAAGGGAAACGTGTGCCCAGATTGTCTCGAAGCAGTGCTGCTGTCGGTTCTCGTTCAGTTGTGTCTTCTGAAAATGAGACTGTTGTATTCATTGCGCTGTGCTAAACACTTGTCATTCTCCCAATGCCAGGAAACAGATGAAGCTTGAAGAAAGAGGAAGGAATTTGGAAGCGTACAAACAAGCTGAGAAGAGGTTCAGAGATCAGGGTGCTCACTGGCAGCAGGGGCTGGGGTTAGGGCTGAGCAGGAGCAAAGCCGGAGCACATCAACCTCACCTCGTGTTTTCTCGGGGGCTTTATGGCCCTGGCAAGAGAGAGATGTTCACTGACGAGTCCCAGGCCGAGCCGTGAGCACAGCATGTTGTGTTGGAGCTGGGGGTTTTTTTTGAGACGTTCAGCAGCCACACTCTCTAGTCAAGAGTCCTGAGGTTTGTTGCTGCTCCACTTTCATCCTCATATCCAGCTTCCAGCCCTTTTCTTCTCTCTGTCCAGTGTGTCTTTTGTGTTCCTTTCTTGTCCTGTGTGCTCCCCATCCCATTCCCGTTCCCTACGGAGGGGGAGGGTGTGGAGACTGGGGGCTCCGACGTGGTTTGGGGCACCCCAAGGTCCCTGGGAAAGGGAGCCGGGCTGCGCTGGAGGAGCAGGTGAGTCGGGCATGGGGGGGGGGGGGGGGGGGGGGGGGTCATGGTGGGTGCCAGAACATTGACAGGGAGGGGTGGGTGTAGAATGCATGAAAAACAGAACCATAAAAAATACCTAAATATAGTCTAAAAGGAATGTTTAAATGCTTTTTATTTGGGTAGAGGCACGGTTTTTATAGCTAATATAAAAATAAAATATAAAGAATAGAAATAGATTGGTATACATGTAAAATATAATGAAATATAAGTAGCAAATATCTATGAAAAATCTAGTGTATAACAGAAATAATGCAAATATAAGAATATGTATAAATATAAAATAGAGCTATGAGAATGGTAATAAGAATGGGGTAAAACATCAGTGAGAAATGGAAAAAAACCACATGAAAAATGGTGGGAAAATCAGTGAGAAATGGAGAAAAATCAGTGAAAAACGGGGGGGGGAATCTTTGAAAAATGGGGAAAAAAATCCGTGAGAAATGGGGGAAAAAAAATCCATGAAAAATGGGGGAATAAATCAGTGAGAAACGGGGAAAAGTGGGGGAAAAAATAATTGAGAAATGGGGAAAAAATCAGTGAGAAATGGGGGAAAAAATCCGTGACGAATGGCGGGAAAAGTCATTAAGAAATGGGGGAAAAATCAGTGAGAAACAGGGAAAAAAATCAATGAGAAATGGGGGAAAATTTGGGACAAAATCAGCGAGAAATGGGGGAAAAAGCAGTGGTAAATGGGGGAAAAGTCGATGAAAAATGGGGGAATATTCAGTGAGAAATGGGGGGGGGGGAAATCAGTGAGAAATGGGGAAAAAATCCATGGAAAACAGGCAAACAATCCATGGGCAATGGCGGGAACAGAGCGAGCTGTTGTTGCTCGTGCTGTGGTGGCCGATGCTGTGGGGAAAAAATAAGTGAAAAATGGGGGCAATAATCAGTGATAAATGGGGAGAAAATCAGTGATTAATGGGCGGAAAAATGCATGAAAAATGGAAGGAAAAATTCAGAGAGAAATGGGGGCAAATATCAGTGATAAATGGGGAAAAAAAATCAGTGATTAATGGGGGGAAAAATGCATGGAAAATGGGGGGAAAATTCAGAGAGAAATGGGGGCAAAAATCAGTGAGCAATGGGGGGGAAAATCGGGAAATATCCATGGAAAAATGGGGGGAAAAAATCAGTGTGAAATGGGGGAAAAAATCAGTGAGAAATGGGGGAAACATCATGGTGAAATGGGAAAAAAAAATCTTTGATAATATGGGAAACAAATCATTGAGAAATGGGGGAAAAAAATCAGTGAGAAATGGGGAAAATATGGGAAAAAATCCACGAAAATTGCGGGAAAAAATGCATGAAAAATTGGGGAAAAATCAGTAAGAAATGGGGGAAAAAATCCATGAAAAATGGCGGGAAAAATCAGATCGGCGATCGATAGCTAATGCGTGCCGATCGATTAGATCGGCGATCGATTGATCACGACTACCGATCGATTATATCGGCGATCGATTGCTAATGCCTGCCGATCGATTCGATCGGCGATCGATTGATCGCGCCAGCCGATCGATTCGATCGGCGTTCGATTGCTAATGCCTGCCGATCGATTAGATCGGCGATCGATTGATGGCGCCTGCCGATCGATTAGATCGGCGATCGATTGCTAATGCCTGCCGATCGATTAGATCGGCGATCGATTGATCGCGCCTGCCGATCGATTAGATCGGCGATCGATTGCTAATGCCTGCCGATCGATTAGATCGGCGATCGATTGATCGCGCCTGCCGATCGATTATATCGGCGATCGATTGATCGCGCCTGCCGATCGATTAGATCGGCGATCGATTGCTAATGCCTGCCGATCGATTAGCTCGGCGATCGATTGATCGCGCCTGCCGATCGATTAGATCGGCGATCGATTGATCGCGCCTGCCGATCGATTAGATCGGCGATCGATTGCTAATGCCTGCCGATCGATTAGATCGGCGATCGATTGATGGCGCCTGCCGATCGATTAGATCGGCGATCGATTGATCGCGCCTGCCGATCGATTAGATCGGCGATCGATTGCTAATGCCTGCCGATCGATTAGATCGGCGATCGATTGCTAATGCCTGCCGATCGATTAGATCGGCGATCGATTGATCGCGCCTGCCGATCGATTAGATCGGCGATCGATTGCTAATGCCTGCCGATCGATTAGATCGGCGATCGATTGATCGCGCCTGCCGATCGATTATATCGGCGATCGATTGATCGCGCCTGCCGATCGATTAGATCGGCGATCGATTGCTAATGCCTGCCGATCGATTAGATCGGCGATCGATTGATGGCGCCTGCCGATCGATTAGATCGGCGATCGATTGCTAATGCCTGCCGATCGATTAGATCGGCGATCGATTGATCGCGCCTGCCGATCGATTAGATCGGCGATCGATTGCTAATGCCTGCCGATCGATTAGATCGGCGATCGATTGATCGCGCCTGCCGATCGATTATATCGGCGATCGATTGCTAATGCCTGCCGATCGATTAGATCGGCGATCGATTGATGGCGCCTGCCGAGCGATTAGATCGGCGATCGATTGCTAATGCCTGCCGATCGATTAGATCGGCGATCGATTGATGGCGCCTGCCGATCGATTAGATCGGCGATCGATTGCTAATGCCTGCCGATCGATTAGATCGGCGATCGATTGATCGCGCCTGCCGATCGATTAGATCGGCGATCGATTGATGGCGCCTGCCGATCGATTAGATCGGCGATCGATTGATCGCGCCTGCCGATCGATTAGATCGGCGATCGATTGCTAATGCCTGCCGATCGATTAGATCGGCGATCGATTGCTAATGCCTGCCGATCGATTAGATCGGCGATCGATTGATCGCGCCTGCCGATCGATTAGATCGGCGATCGATTGCTAATGCCTGCCGATCGATTAGATCGGCGATCGATTGATCGCGCCTGCCGATCGATTAGATCGGCGATCGATTGCTAATGCCTGCCGATCGATTAGATCGGCGATCGATTGATCGCGCCTGCCGATCGATTAGATCGGCGATCGATTGCTAATGCCTGCCGATCGATTAGCTCGGCGATCGATTGATCGCGCCTGCCGATCGATTAGATCGGCGATCGCTTTCCAATGCCTGCCGATCGATTGCTAATGCACACTATTTGCACACTCCTTGCACACCCTTTGCACTCGTACAGAGGCAGGAGGTTTGTCAGTTCTGGTCGGGGTTTTTTGGGGCGTTCATTCCGGGGGATTTCCTCAAGGATTGGGACACTCCTTGATTCCATCCCTTGCCTGTCTCCCAAGCGCCACCCTGTGGGCAGAGCGCGGTACTGCGCGCCTGCCTCTCCCAAGATGGCGGCTCGGGTGTCGCTCCCCGACCTTCTAACTCTGGCTGCAAAAGGAGGGGGGCACAGCAAGGAGCCCGCTCGCTCTAGTGGGATGCCTGCGCACGAC